>NW_025336429.1:2594350-2594620 GCF_004798865.1 Varanus komodoensis
ATTTCTATGCCGCCCCTTGCTGAAGCCTCGGGGCGGCTTACAACACAATAAAATACATTGAAATACAATGGAACGTAATAAATTACCACTAAATACAAAAATACAAAAAATACACTGAGATACAAACATAATAATATAAAATTAAAATTAACAGTATAAAATACGTAAATAAAGAATATAGGAGGAGAAAAGAGAAGGAAGAAGAAGTTGCCCTGGCCAGATCATATATTTTAATTGTTAAAATATATGATCTGGCCAGGGCAACTTCTT
>NW_025336429.1:2594720-2654944 GCF_004798865.1 Varanus komodoensis
AAAATACAAAAAATACACTGAGATACAAACATAATAATATAAAATTAAAATTAACAGTATAAAATACGTAAATAAAGAATATAGGAGGAGAAAAGAGAAGGAAGAAGAAGTTGCCCTGGCCAGATCATATATTTTAACAATTAAAATGATGTTTAAATAAAAAGGTCTTTACCTGGCGCCGAAAAACCAGTAACGACGGTGCCAGGCGGACCTCTTTGGGGAGTGAATTCCATAGCTATTCCAGCCCCCTGGTTATTTGTTGTCCTTCCCTGCACCTTTTCCAATTCAACAATGTCCTTTTTGGGTAAAACAACCAGAACTGAACACAAGATTGTGTGGTCATACCGAAGGGAAGTAAGATTTTGGCAGTTCTATTCTCAGTCCCATTCCCAGTGATGCCTAGTATGGACTTGGCCTTTCGTGCACAACTTCACACTGACTCTTACGAAGGGTTTCCTTCTTTACAGGATTCCTATAGTGCTCTTTAGTGAACAATATTCCTGAGCAATGAACAGTAAAAGAAATCAAAATACAGAATTAAAATATTTCAAATCCAATTGTGTCAATAAAGCCATGGCCTGTGAGTCAGGGAAGTTTGTTTAAATAGAAATATCATCGTAAATGTCAAAAACAAAACAAGACTGGTGCCTGTCTGATATAAAAAACCAGTTCCCCACAGAGGGGCCAACACAGTGAAGGCTCTGCTCCCCAGTGGACACCAAAGAGATGACAGGACCCTGTGGAACCACCAGGAATACTTCATCGGATTATCCGTAGGACCAGGCCACGGACAGGCACACTGCAGGAACGAAACACGCTGTGTAATCAAGTCAACTTTATTTGGAAACTAAGAAACACAAACGACGGGAAATGTTCCAATCAGGGTTGGCTCTTCTCAGCCAGGAGCGCAGTGATTGCATCGCGCACCACTTCCCCCTCTTCCACATCCCTGTTGTTACACGGACAGGATTCCTCCTCGTTGTAGTCGGGTAACAGTATATGGTCAGGGATGTCCAAGCCTTCCTGCAGCGCATGCCCCTTGGTCTCGCAAATGTTGTGCAGGACGGCACACGCGGTCACCACCGGCACCACGTTCTCTTCCGCCACCGGCAGCCGATTGGTGAGGCACTGCCACCGGGCCTTCAGCCGGCCAAAGGCCCGCCCGACCACGTCGTGGCAACGGGCAAGGATGCTGTTGAACAGGGTCTCCCTCGGGCCAAGGTGGCCTTCGTAGGGTTTCATGAGCCATTTCCGCATGGGGTACGCGCCGTCGGCAAGGATTAGCGCCGGCACCTCTGTGTCCCCCAGGGTGATAACGGGGTTCCCCGGAACAAAACTGCCGTTATCCATGCCCTGGCAGAGTGCAGATTTCCGGAAGATGGACACGTCGTGGTGTTTCCCGCTCCACCCGACTTCGATGTCAATAAATCGGCCCGTATGGTCCGTTGTTCCTTGGAGGAGGATGGAGTGGAATTTCTTGCGGCTGGCAGACTCCTCTGCCTGGCCCGTAGGGGTCACAATGGGTAGAAGCGTCCCATCCATGACACCAATGCAGTGAGGGAATCCCAGCTCCTTAAAACCATCCATTATCTGCAAGGAATAAGCAAAAATCCATGAATGAAAAAAAAACATTTGCCGCAAGGAACCCTGTATTCTTTTTTTATTATTATTATTGATTTATATCCTGCCTTTTTCCTGCAAAGGGCTCAAGGCAGCTTACATCTCCTCCTCCATCTTATCCCCACAACAACAACCCTGTGAGGTGGGTTGGGCTGAGAGTCTGTGACTGGCCCAAAGTCACCCAGTTGGCTGCATGGCTGAGCGGGGACTGGAACCCGGATCGTCTGAGTCCCAGTCCCATGCTCTTCACCACTACACCACACTGGCTTTTGAAAAGGATAAAGCGGGAGTCATTAATTAAAAAGGGATTTTTAGTGGAGTGGGGAGGTTATCGCAACCATAAATAAATCCCTAAAAGGTGCTTATATACAATAATGAACACATCAAAGATTTTGTTGCTTTTCAATGCTGCACAAAAGAATATTTAGCACAGCTATGCAGATAAACCCTGTTAAAAAACAGAAATGTGGCAAAATAAGATAACCGTCACAACAGGGTGTTTTTCCACACGAGAAAATTTGGTTGGCCCACTTCAAAGAAATGAACAGGTGTAAGACAAAGTGTGCCACATGCATAAAGGTAAACATTTAAATTATCCTTTAAAAATATTAAGATGACAAAATAAGAGCTCTCTCAAATAATGTTGGCTCTCTCTTTGGGCGAGTCCTGGGCCCAGTGCTCTTCAACATCTTTATTAATGATTTAGATGAGGAAGTACAAGGACAGATAATCAGATTTGCAGATGATACAAAACTGGGTGGAATAGCAAACACCCTGGAAGACAGAATGAAGTTCCAGGGCAATCTTGATAAACTTGAACGCTGGGCTGAAAGCAACAGAATGAAATTCAGTAAGGACAAGTGCCAAGTCCTCCACCCTGGAGAATACAAGATGGGGAATATGTGCGCCAAGAGGACTGAAAAAGAAAAACATTTTGGAGTAATTGTGGACAATAGGCTAAACATGAGCCAACAATACAATGCAGCCACCAAAAGGGCAAATGCCATTTTGGGATGCATGAACAGAAGTATTACTCTCAAATCATGAGAAGTAGTAGTTCTCCTATACTCTTCACTAATCAGACCTCATCTGGAATACTGTGTCCAGTTCTGGGCACCAAGTATTAAGATAAGATGCAGGAAAATTAGAAAGGCTCCAGAGGAAGGCAACAAAAATGATGTGAGCCGCCCCGAGGCTTCGGCGAATGGGGCGGCATAAAAATGTTTTAATAAATAAATAAATAAAATAAAAATGATCAGGGTTTAGAAATCCTGCCCTATGAGGAGAGACTGAGAGAACTGGGCATGTTCAGCCTTGAGAAGAGAAGGCTGCGGAGGGACATGATATCCCTCTAAAAATACCTCAAAGGCTGTCCCAAAGAGGAAGGTCAAGATCTCTCCTTGCTGATACCAGAGCATGGAACATGGAATAATCAATTCAGGTTGCGACAACCCAGGTTCAGGAAGGACATCAGGAAAAGCTTCCTCACTGTCAGAGCAATAGGACAGTGGAACCAGCTGCCTGGAGAGGCGGTGGGCTCTCCCGCACTGGAGAGGTTGAAGGGGAAACTGGGCAGCCATCTGAGTGGGATGGTGCGACTTGGTGTCCTGCACCAGCAGGAGGTTGGACCTGATGGCCTCCTCGGTCCCTTCCCACCCCGCTATTCCATGACTCTTTCAGCTTACCTTCTGGTAGTCTCCCAAGTAGACGATTCGGTGGGCAAGCCGATGTTTGATGGCGAAGCAGACCTCCAAGACGATCTCTCCTACGGTGGATCTCCCCACCCCAAACTGAGTGGCAACCTCGCGGTAGCACTCCAGATTCGAGAGCCACCAAACAGCGATGGCCACGCGCTTCTCCACGGAGATGGCCTCCCGCATGGTGGTCTTCTGCCGCTCCAGCTGGGGCCGGAGCATGTCCGCGATTTCAAAAAGAGTGCCTCTGCTCATGCGGAAGTGCTCGATCCACTTTTCGTCGCCCGAGTCCGCCTGAACAAAGTTCTCCCACCAATTGCGGCTGGTCGTGGGAGACACCCACCAGCGCCGGGGGATCGGTCCGCTGTCCAGCAGCGCGAGGAACGCCGCGGCCCGTTTGGTCCTCCTTTTGCGGAGGACGCGGTGGCTCCTGTTAGCTTTCAAGAAGTACTTCCGGAAAAACTGGCCGATCAGTTCTCTCCGCCGCTGCTGCCTGCCAATGCTGAACAGGTAGGCATTGCACAGGCTCAGCGTCGAATGGAACACGACCCGCAGGGCCTGGGTGTAGAACTCCAGCTGAGGGAGAAGCGAACGAGGATCTACTTTGACCAAACACGGATACTGGGTGTTGTGCGAATGGTCCTTAGACGTTTCAGAACGGCACACTTCCGCTGCAAAAAAATAAAAATATGAGGGTGAGTTCAGAGTGGTACTTATAGTTTGTTTGGGTTTATTGTTTAGGGTGGGGAGTGATCAACACCAGACTACAGAAATCATAGACTGCTGATGCTGGAAGCTGGAAAATGGAGCTCCCACTGCGCAGTGCACAGAGGTTTTTCATTTTCAAGAGAGACAAGCTATTTCTTTCCCTGCAGTGCATTTAAGTGCGAGCTGCAGGGATGTCTGACCCCAAGCCAGGCCTCTGGTATTGTCCACACCAAGGATGCTGAACCTCTCACCAGCCCAAGGACCAGATTCCCTTTCAGAAAAGCTCCTGGGGCGGCATAAGCTGCAAGGGGAGGGCGGAGGGATTGAGTCTGGGATCCCCCTGCCCAACGTTGTAGAAGTGTCTGCAACTTTGGGACGGGGCTTCTGAAAAATCCAATGGTCCCCCATGATGCTTTTCAAAGACCAAAGGAGTGCTCTCTAAGGGGGCAATCATCTGGGCTCCTGACACTGCCTGTGGGGGCCACAGGAGTTTTCAGAGCTGAGGGGGGTCAAAGGCCAAGTCCGCACCCAACCCTGCACAGCCAGCATGGAAAGAACTGAGCCATCCACCCCCACGAGGACATGACTGGGCCTCAGAGAGGACAAAAAGGAAGGGCGCCGTGGTGCCACTTCCTGTCCACACTCCGGGCTCCCGGTGCTTCATCTAATACCATCACACCTTCCTCTGCACAAGCGCAGACTTTCTCCGCACAGTTCTGAATCAGGCAAGGCACCGTTCTGGGCTGCGTCCAGCGTTACGTCTACCCAAAGGAGAATGGCAGAGGTCCGTCTAACACTTGATGCCGCTCTCTGTGTGTTGCGGTAATTTATTTCACTTTCCTTCCCTGGTATCATTCGCATCAGTAACCAATACTCACGTTCACCATCAACGGTTGGGAAGGAAATCCTTTCCTGGCATCTTTCTGGAAAGGTCTCAATTTCCAATTCTGCCATGGGACTTTCCAGTCGAAAATAATTTTCCCAGCTGATCAAAACCCCATCATCTTTGAGATAAAACAGAGAGAGGGAATTCTTAGAAGTTTGTGCTCATTCAAAGAGAGCCAGTTGAGGATTGTATTTGTACAACACTGGAGGAACAAGGAAATACCAACTGAAGAAATTATTTTAAAGAAGATACTCGACTGTGCAGAAATGGACAGACTGACTTTGTCTCTTAAGGAAAAAGAAGGCGCATATTACTGCCAAACGTGGGACTCCTTTTATCAACGGCTAGAGAAGTGGGATTATACTTTGGGCTGAAATATACATTAATTGTAAAGAGAATAAGATAATCTAGTATGTCCGACGTCTTTTGAATGATTATTTGTTTTATTGGTAGAAAAGAATAAAAACTTGAAAATAGAAGTTGGTAGAAAAAGAGAGCAGTTAGGCTTTGGACTAAGACGGGGGAGGCATAGGCTCTAGTCCTCCGACATGGTGAAGCTCAATGTGATTTTGGGCCACCTGATGAATTTCAGTTAAGCTGCTGCGAGGATAAAACGGAGAGGAAGAGAAGGATCCTGTGAGCTACCTTGGGATTCTTGGAGGGAAAAGTTAGGATACAAATGTTATAATGACTGTACCGGTAAGGAATGCGAAAGTAGAAACTTTCTAGACAGGACACAGGGAAACGGAGAGGTATTTCTCAGTGGACAGCTGAGATCAATATTCCACAGGCCCGATAAATACAACACAGACCCCTTCCATTTTCTTCTCCCATTCCGGTAGAGAACGGGAAACCTGAGAAGATACCATGGGAAAGACACAAAGCCAGGAGAGAGATTGTCCGAGAGAATCCAGCCACTTCCCTGGAAGAAGAGACACTGAAATGGGGAACACCTGAAATGTTGCAATTCTGCTCACTTCTAGGGACGCACGGGTCCTGGTACACCCTACCTGATAATCTCTCCTCTTCTGCAGCTCCCCAGACAAGGTGGTCCTTTTCCTCTTCTTCTTCCAGCCAACAGATGAGGTCTGGTTTCGAACTCAGAAGCGCTTCTGGAAACAAGCACACAAGAAGGTATGCATTTCCTCCCAACAGGTGACAACACTGGCATCTAACCCAGGTTGTCGCCCTCCAGATGTTTTGGCCTACAGTGGCCATGAGTCCAAACCACTGGCTGTGCTGGCTCTGGGGCTGATGGGAGCCGTAGGGCAAAATAGATGGAAGCCTGCAAGATCTAAATGAGGGTTTTGTGCAGGGTGCAGAACGGTTCCGCCAGAGGGACAAAATCCCCTTTGGAGAAGCAATTACGGGCCACATTGACAAAACTAGGAATACGTGGTAGGTTCAAACTCTTATGGTACCGAAGCCTTAGGTGAGGAGGCAACTCAGCCTTTTGCAATGAGAGAGGGAGGGTGTTGCGTGTGCGCCAGTCCTGGGAAAGGGCGTGGAGAAAGAAGAAGGGCCGGGAACCTTCCAGGGAACCCCGCGAGACTGAAGGCCACCCTGGGGAGCTAGGCAGGCCATCTTTGGGACTGGGTGCCCACACTCCACAGCCAAGGGTCTCCCCTCTGCTAAGAGACCTTGAAATCCATCCTGAACAGGGGAAACAGACAGAGGATATCAAACATCTGTCCAGGAGCTTCTCCGTGGGGCACCCCTGTGAGGAACGGGTGGAAGGACACAGCAAAGGGCCTCACCTAAAGAAGTCAGTGCCTCATAATTCTCCAGCATCACCGCCTTATACAGAGCTCGCTGGCCCCGATCCAGCAAGGCCCACTCCTCCTCAGTGAAGCGCACGGCCACCTCCTCGAAGGTCACCAGTCCCTGAGAGAAGAGGGGGAAATGGCTGGTCCTGACCACTTGCAAGCAGCATGCAAAAGCGACCTCCACCTCCGCCGGCCATCTGAAGGGAGCTGAGGCAACTCTGGTTGGACTCTAGGTCCCATCATCCCCCATCAAGTTCAACCAAAATCGTTGGTGTGACCGCACTAAGAAGATTGTGCACAGTTCTAGTTACCTTACTTAATAAGATTAATAATAATAACACTTAAATTGCTTATTGAGCTGAAAAAGTAGACAAAAATGATCAGGAAGCTGGAAAACCATGTCTGGTGTGGAGGAAGCAGAGAGAGAGACATCTTTCTCCCTCTCTCCTAACACTTGAACTCAAAGGGTCACCCCATGAAGCTGATGGGTGGCAGGTTTAAACAGTGTAGAGCGGAACTGCGGCATTGGCTGCCACGGGAAGTGGTGGTGGCCACCAATCTGCGTGGCTTTAAAAAGGGCCTGGACAGGTTCGCGAGGGAGGAGGCACCCGTGGCTACTAGCCCTGCTGGCCACGTGCTCCCTCCTTCCCCAGAGACGGCCTGCCTGCACACACCCGTTGCTGAGGAGCCGGGCAGGAGGGGGTCTCACAGCCTTCCTGCTGGAGGGATCCTGGGGGCAGCTGGTTTGCCACCGTGTGTACGGAGCGCTGGACTGGATGGACCTTTGGCCTAATCCAGCAGGGCTGTTCTTACGTAACTATGACTTAAGCTGCATGGGGTGAATGTAGAGGACCTCACTGCATTTTTCCATGGGGTTCCTAGAAGGAAATGGGCCAGAGGTTCTTAGAGTAAAAGGAGGCGCCGTCCAAGCTGCCCGGGCCGTTTCCCTGCCTTTCCCGCACAACCGGTCGCCTACCTGAGCGGCTGCTTCTCCTCTGATGGAACATAAGGACGATCCCAAACATCTCCCTGACGCCATTCCACTGTCTGCGGGGCTGAAAAAGTTCCCACCCTTAAGTTACTACTACCATATTTATAATACAATAATATAGATTATTAATACTTCAATCAAAAGTTAACCTTTTAAAAATCTAAATACGCACATGCAAGCAAAAAGATCGCACCCAGTTTAAGTCTAGTTGTCAACATGTACACTCAGCATCTTCTTATCCTTTACTTGACAGTATGGCATAGTGGTTACACTGTTGGATTGGGATCTGGGAGATCCAGTTCTCGTCCCCATTCTGCCACGAACCTCCCTGGGTGACTTTGAGGCAACCCCTGAGCTGCAGCCTACCCTTCCTCACAGGGCTGTTGTGAAGATAAAATGGAGGGGAGGATTCTATAAGCTGCCTTGTGTTCTGTGCAGGAAAAAACAGATCAAAATATAAGCAAGATGTCAAAAAATATAAGTGGAATCTCTGGGTTGCTGGGAGATTTTCTTCAGGTTGCTTCACAAGAGCAAATTCTTCTCTTCCCCACGATCCCTTGGGAAGGATTGGGCAGGCATTGCGGCATATGTCTCTGATTTGCCACAAAATATAATCATGCAGAATATCAGGGTTCTCCAACATGTGGCCCCTGAATGACAGTATGGCTATAAACACGTTTCTCAGACATCAGGCTCCCTGCCTCTCCTGACTGTATTTCTTAAGAGTTCAGATTTGCCAACCCAAGCAAATTTAGAAGAAAAAAAAGACAGGCCTATTTCTCCCTGCCTAAACATGCATGGGATTATACCATGATTTTTTTAAAAAATCAGCTCTTACTTGCTGCCAAGTAAAATACCACCTTCCAGTGCCACCATTACTTGGCATCAAAAGGCTATTTTTGTTCGTTTGTTTCGCTACTCAAACCTGACCTCTCCCTACTACTTCGGTTCTTTGGGGGCAATGATGTGTCTCAGATTATTTATCTCCACTTGCTGTTGCATCTTTGACATCTCCCAGAAACAAAGAAAAGAAAGCAAAATTAATTCTTCCTTTAATAATGCACAGCTCAGCAAGCAACAGCCCCAATTCAACCCGGGACAGGTTTAATGGTCTTCTCCCCACCCATTCTTTCCATGAAGCTCACACACACACACAAATCCCGCCTTGCAGGCTGAGCAATCATTTTCCCCTACTCCCTGCCAACAGCCCTGTTGTTTAACCCCTGGGCCATCTAGTCTTGCCAGCAGCCCACTAAGAAAAGGCAGAAGCCAGGCCTGCAGCAAAACCGTGCCTTTTGATGTGCCTGCCAGCCATGCCCTCTTCCAAGCATCACAGGCCCTTCTCCTGACTTTCCATTTTTTTAATTCCCCCATTTAGCCCTCTCCATTTTATTGCATTCCTGCAAAGCTTTAGCTGCCCCCCCCTCCCCCCCCCCCCCCCCGCCAGCACATCCAATTCTTCACTCTGTGCTGATTGACAAGTCCTATTTTGGAAACATGGAGAACCACCGTCAGAGAACAGAGTAGTATAATAGTATTACCAACCAGCATTCCCCAAGCATATGACTCCCAGAATCCCTGGCAATCAACCATGGTGGCTGGGACTGATGGGAGTTGGAGCCCAAGACCCTTGAAGTACAACGGGGTTGAGAAGACTGTTACAGAGGATTTCAAGTTCTAGAGGAAATTTCTTTTCTTGAATCGTCACATGAAACTACCAGTATGTAACAATCATAATCTACGGCCTTCCTTCAGGGTGGCAAAAAGGAACATGTCTTTTTGGTGGTAGCCCCCTAATTAGGGTGGAGGCAACACCCCTGCAAGGCCTGCCTGGCACCAACTTTCTTTTCTATTCCATGTCAAGGGAAGAACTTCCTCTACCCTAAGGAAGCTGGAAACATATGAGTAGGGTTTTGATCTGTCCATGGGATATTCTTTGGATATTTATGCATCTGCTTTCTCAATATGTTTTTATAACTGCTTTTATATTATGCACAATACTGGATTTTTAAGATATTTTAATCGTTGTAAATCACCCCTAGAACTTTGGCCCCTGGGCAGTACACAAAGGTAATTAATGAAGGAAGAGGCTGAAAACAACCAAAGAAATTCTCCCGCGCTTTAAGGAGCAGTGGAATTGTTCCAGGGTTGGAGAGATCACCCAAACACGGAGGGAGGGAACACAGTCAATGGTTCATCACCGCCAGAAGCTACTTCCAGTGTCATACGCATGAACAAGCACCCTTGATCCCCATGTTCCCACCCGTTGCTGGGGAACATGGGTAGGAGGGTGCCACTGCATCCGTGAGTAGCCGGTTGGCCATGTGCGCACGCAGTACTGCATTAGCTGAACCTCGGCCTGATCCAGCACCCCGCTTCTTCTTTTCTTCTCCCGCACCCCCCTCCACGAAAGCTTGAACTACAACTTCTATCATCCCCCAACCATGGGAGTTGGACTCCAGCCCAGCTTGCGCGCACCAGGGTGAGGAAACCCGGTCGAAATAAACCCCGGTGGTCTACTCTAAGTAGGAACGAAGACCGGGCACAAGCTCAGGAGTCCCCGCTCCGGTTTTCTGCACAGCCCCTAGTGCCGCCAGATGCGTCGGAACAGCGTCCCGTCCCCACGCCCTCGCTGGCCGGGAATGATGGGAGTTGCAGTGCAAGACCTCGCGAAGGCGCCCGGATGGGGAAGGCGGCCCGACCTTTTCCCCACCTGACGGGAAGCCTCCAGGCCACCGCGATTTCCCGACCCCGCCGGCATCGTGCGCCTTTTACCTGGCGGAGGCCTCCAGAAATCCCGCAGGCTCGCACAGCCCCTTTGCATTTTCCGGGGCGGGAGCTGCGGGGCAGGCGAGCGAGAGGAAAGGACATCCCCCTTTCGCCCCTTTCCCTTCTCCTCCGGGAATCTGAGCCTGCCGCTTTCAGCCCCCTATTCAGACAGACGCCCGACGACTCTCCGCGCCTCCCAGCCAGCCAGGCTGGCGCAAAGAACGGCCCCGATTCATCCAGGGCGCAAGCCGACGACTGCTTGGGCGAAGAGTCCTACAACTCCCAGCATCCCCCAGCTGGAGAAAGCTGGGAGTTGTAGGAATGGTTTTTTCTGCCCTAGAAGAACCACGTGAGGGAAAAGTTTGCCTTCCCTCCGACCGATTTATCCCCTCCCCGCCTGCACTGGGACCAGGACTCAGCCGCGGTCCTGCAAGGAGCCTCTGGCCCTTGGCGGAGTCCCGCGTATTCTGTTCACAGGCCTCACCGCCGCCAACGTGGCGGCCTCCAGATGTTCTGGGTTCGGGCCCCATCATCCCCTGCCAGCCGGGCCAGTAGCAGAAATGCTGGAAGGCGACGTGCCAAACGTCTGGACTCAGCCAGGTTGGGGAAAGTTATGCCTAGCCCGAGAGCTTCCTAGGCAGGCTATTGTTTTTATCATTATTATTTTGAGCATATATCTTGCCTTGTTTCCTAAACCCAAGGGGACTCACATAGCTCCCTTCTGTCTTTAAAACATCGACCCTGTGAGGTAGGTTCAGCTGGGAGTGCAAGACTGGCCTAAGGACACGCAGGCAACTTCATGGCTAAGTGGGGACTTGAACCGGGATCTCCCACCACCCCACTCCCAACTCTGTTAATGCCACTCAACACTGTTTAGAGAGTTTTTCTTTGTTTAGATTTATGTTTTTGTTCTGTGGGACGCTGGGATGCTTTTAACAGTGAACTTTGTTCTCTGTTTTCAGTTTTTTTTATATATATATATATATATATATATATATAGTTTCCTTCCTTTGTGAAATGATAGATCTCCCCCCCCCACAGTTCTTCACCTAGTAGTTATAATAAAGTGGTGCATTGTACTTCAATATGAGTTCATTCAGGAGGCCGCTTTAACTCTGAATTGTTCCAAGTCTGAAGCAATGATCCCCATTATAAATAATGGAAAGTGAATCTGTTTCCAGACTCTAAACAAAACCCATTTTGGCACTCAGAACAATAAAAGAGACTCTGAGAAAGGATCGAAAAGGCACTGAAGCATTTTTTTTCACCGCGCCTGCAGTTCAAACTTAGGAGTACCTTTCAGCCTTTGGAACAATCTTCTCTAGATTTTAGCATTCAAACTCTGGAACATTCAAACTTAAGGACATTCAAAGTTCAAAGCACCACTGTATTGTTTTTTCTCTGATTCTTTATGATATTAATTTTTAAAACTCTAAAGTTACCATCTATTGCATGTCATTCCCGCTCTCATTCTTAATTAGTTATATTTTTTTACCCTCTGATTCTTAACCTGTTATATGTTTTTAAAGATTTGGAATTATAGCACAATCCTACATATGTTCACAGAGAAAAAAAGTTTATGACTCCCCATGAGCTGACTGGTGCATGCTGGGAATTGCAGGCCTTTGTGTTCTCGAAATAGACTACATTCTACTTTCCTTGCAAGTTCCTTTTTGGGGCAAAATGTCAACTCATACATATTTTGTAATAAATAAAACAAATGACGCAATTGACCCAATAGGGACCAAAACAAAATCTCATTTTTCTTTCCTTTTGAACTCAGAGCCAGGTGGCAGAATAGTTGTCTAAAAAAAGTTCCTGAAATTGATGGGTGTCAGGAAATGATGTTTGCAGTTTAGAATTGGCAGCAGATCTCCTGGGTGGCTTTGCATCCCTGACCCTCTTCCGTTGGAGAATTGGAGGACTTCAATTGTTTTTTTCTTCAGCAACCAGTTACAATCTACCTGCCTTCTCATTTGACGAGACAAGGCAGGGATCCTCCATTCACCTAGGAAGAAATCACATGGAACGCCATGGGACTTGTTCCTGAGTAGCTATATATGGTTTGAAAATGAATGTTTCAAAAATATATGCTTTAGGGCAGAATCCTATGCATTTTTTTTTTATTTAAAAAGTTATTATGACTCCCAGTTTTCCTAATCTAGATGCTCAGCCATGGAAAACTGCTGGATTGTCCTGATGAATCCAGACAGTCCAGACAAGACGGAGGTCCTGTTGGTTGACGGATCGGGCTTCGGAGAGGGTGGATTTGACCTGGTCCTGAATGGGGTTGCACTCCCTCTTAGGGACAAGGTTCGCAGCCTGGGAGTGCTCCTCGACCCGGAGCTTTCATTGGAAGCTCAGGTGACAGCGGTGGCGAGGAGCACTTTCCTTCAGCTTCGGCTGATTAATCAGCTGCGCCCCTACCTGGAGTACGACTGCCTGGCGACGGTGACACACGCGCTGGTGACTTCCCGCCTTGACTTCTGTAACGCGCTTTATGTGGGGCTTCCCTTGAAGATGGTCCGGATACTTCAATTGGTTCAAAATAGAGCTGCCAGGTTGCTGACGGGGCGTTATGTTCACGTGACTCCAGTCCTCCATCAGCTTCACTGGCTTCCCATTGAAGCCTGGGCCCAATTCAAGGTGTTAGTTATGACCTATAAGCCCTAAACGGCTTGGGTCCTGGTTACCTGAAGGAGCGCTTACATCCATATATGCCCGACCGCCCCTTGAGATCTGCAGGAGAGTCCCTTCTTCGGGAACCCTCCCTGAAAGAAATTAGGAGGGTAGGTACTTGGAGGAGGGCTTTCTCTGCGGTGGCGCCCAACCTATGGAATTCACTCCCCAAAGAGGTCCACCTGGCACCGTCGTTACTGGTTTTTCGGCGCCAGGTGAAGACCTTTTTATTTAAACATCACTTTAATTGTTAACAATATTTGCTTATTTATCTGGCCAGGGTGACTTCTTTTATATTTTATATATTTTATTTATTTTATATTGTTAATTTTAATTTTATATTGTTATTTTTGTATTTTATTGTATTTTATTGTGTTGTAAGCCGCCCCGAGGCTTCGGCAAGGGGCGGCATAGAAATGTTCTAATAATAATAATAATAATAATAATAATAATGAAAGAAGCCCAAACAGCAGGGGGTATGGAGGGGTGAGGCTGAAAGGCAACACACTGCAGGCTATGAGCCCCAGTCCTCACCGGGCTCAGCAGGCCTGAAGGAGGAGTGGGGAATGCTGCAGTGGCTGATAGGGCCTATTGTCAGTGGGGCGGAGTGGCCCTCTGGGGTCAGTCTGAACTTGAAAGGAGCTCTCTCTGCTGCTAAAGCTATTTGTGTGGGTGAGATTGAGAGCAGGGAGAGGCCCTTCAAAGGTCAGTCCAAAATGCAGAGTGGATACACCACTTGGCTGGCATCCTTGCTAACCTTCCTCTGGGGATCTGCTCCTGAAATTGCTGCAAGCTCCTGATGCATCCAGACCAGAAGCCGCCCGGAAAGGAGCCTCTCTCCAAGCAGCCCAGCCTCCAAGCATCTGCATGAGGCATGTTTGATCCAAGGTGATTGTGCATACCTGGCCAAAGGAAATCAAAAGCTGCCACTGCCCTGTGGTTTCCTCGGAAAAGCCGCTGCTTTCAAAATGCAGGCAAGGGGATGTGTTGGAACATGGTGGCAGGGGAGAATTTTGGAAATACCCTGGACTGACAGAAAGACAACAGGCGGGTCCTGGCTCAAATCAAGCTGGTGGCTGAAGCACAGGACCGATGAGGCCGCGCTCAGCCACTGCCAGCCCTTTTGGCTCTGGCCTCTTGGCAGAGCAGCAGGGGCACCGGCTGGGAGAGAGCGCTGAGTGGCCAGGGGACTGGCAAAGGCAAGGCAAGGCAGGAGCTGGGCAGGGGAGCAGAGGGCCAGGAGCAGCGGAGAGGAAGGGGGCGGGGCCAGAGAGGCTAGAGTGGCCAGGAGGGAGCAGGGGGCGGGGCCACCGGCCTGAGGGACTGATGAGGCCGCACTCCGCCACTGCCAGCCCTTTTGGCTCTGGCCTCTTGGCGTCATCCCTTGTCTGCATCCCTTAGCTGTGGCCTGGGCTGTCCAGGGACTCCCTTCCCTGGGATGCAGAGTTTTTTGTTTTTTTTTGCTCTGTTTTCCTTTGTTTGTTTGTTTTGGTGCTGTGCTTTGCTTTTCCTCCTGTTTAAATTTAAGTTTATTTTATAAATTTAAGTTTATTTTATCCTTGTGTGTGTGCACAACTGGGTTTTTGTCTGGGAGAAGTGGGCGGGTGAGAGGAACTGCAGGACAAACAAGGCAGGGGACCAAGGTAAGGTCTCGGAAGGGATCCCGATGGCAGACCAGGAGATGGCCTTGGCGGGAGTCCCGGGTGTTGCTGTCCGCTGCGAGAGCTGCGACATGTTCGCCCTTCTCCCCCAGGAGAGGCAGGGATACACTTGCCCTTGGTGCAAGATGGTGACCCTGCTAGAAGAGGTGAGGTGCCTGAGGGCCGAGAGAGCTCTCCAGGCCCCCCGGGAGCAGCCCCCCTCTGGACAGAGGGTTGAGGGAGGGGCCACGGGAGGAGCAGCCGGGGAGACATGGAGGTATGTCACCCACAGGAGGGGGAGGCCAGCATGGCCTCCTCCTTCTCCTGGCACCAATCTGGAGCTGGGAAACAGGTTCTCTCCACTTGGGGAGGCTGAGGCTGATGAGGCCTCGGGGACCAGCAGGACCCCCAGCCTGGGACGTCAGGCGGCAAGGGGGCCACTGCAGGAGAGGTGAGGGCCAGGGCACGGCCGCCCACCACCACCAGGAAGACATGGCGGCGGGTGATTGTTGTTGGGGACTCCCTGCTGAGGGGCACCGAGGCAGGGGTGTGCTGCCCCAACCTGGAGACAAGGGAGGTTTGCTGCCTGCCGGGCACACACATCCGGCATGTGAAGGACAGAGTGGAGCGTCTTGTTCGCTCCGGGGGTCACCAGCCACGCCTGGTGATCCATGTGGGCACAAACGATGTGGCCAGGCAGGGTGTGGTTGGGATCACCAGGGACTTTGAGGCCTTGGGGAAGAAACTAAGGGAGCTGAAGGCCCAAGTGGCCTTCTCGTCAATCTTACCTGTCCTGGGATTTGGGCCAGGAAGGGACAGGAGGGTCTTCGAGGTGAACAACTGGCTTAGGGTGTGGTGCCAGAAGGAACGCTTCGGGTTCCTCGACCACGGCACTCGTTGTCTTGCCAATGGACTTCTGGCAAGGGACGGGTTACACCTCACGACGATGGGGAAAAGGTCCTTTGGAGATGCTCTAGCGAGCTTTGTTTGGAAGACTTTAAACTGAGCCGGGGGGTGGGGTTCAGGCCCCCCAGAAACGTGTCTGCACTGGACAAGTGTGGGGAGAGGATCAGGGCTCTGGGAGCAGAGTTTTAGAGGTACTGCAGGGACTGACAGGACTCCTACAGAGAGGGGCCAGGTATCAGGGAGGATGGGAGGAAGGAGGAGGCTGGGAACTCCAAGGAAAGGAAGCGGTGGGAAGGAGTTGAGGTGCATGTACACCAATGCTAGGAGCATGGGTAATAAGCAGAAAGAGCTTGAAGGTCTCCTGGGAATAGGAGGGTATGACCTGGTGGGAATCACAGAAACATGGTGGGATGAAAGGCAAGTCTGGAATGTGAACATAGAAGGGTATCACCTTTTTAGAAAGGACAGGAAGGGAAAGGGGTGGGGGTGAGGCTTTATACGTCAGGGAAGGGATAGGATGCAGCGAGATAGAATGCAGCACAGATGGGGATTCGGTAGAGGCAGTCTGGGTGAAACTTAGGGGTTTTGACAGGGAAAGAGACCTGACAGTGGGGGTATGTTATTGCCCTCCAGGTCAACTTGAGACCCTGGATGATGTCCTGATTCTAAGGATATCTCAGGGGAGAGACACAGTAATTATGGGAGATTTCAGTCTCCCGGTTGTTAGTTGGGAGACTCACTCGGCGGTGACAGCCAGGTCACGTCGCTTCCTAGAAGCTATAGAGGGAGGGTTTTTTACACAGAGGGTCCAAGAGGCGACGAGGGAGGTAAAACATCCTTGACTTGGTCTTGACCAATAGGGAGGAGCTGGCAGATGAAGTACAGATTAGGGGAGCTCTGGATGCGAGTGATCACTCCATCCTTTGCTTTGAGATCAGGGGACTGGGGACATGCAGCAGGTCGAGCACTAGAAGCTGGGACTTCAAGAGGGCAAACTTTGGCCAACTGAAGGCCAGACTGGGGAGAGTCTCCTGGGATAGGTTACTGGAAGGTAAGCGAGTTGAGGAGGGGTGGATAGCACTCAAAAGGGAGGTTTTGGAGGCGCAAGCCTTGACGATACCTCTAGTCAGTAAGGTGGGGAGGTGGAGGAGAGTGCCGCCATGGATGCGAAAGGAGGTGGTTAGAGGGATTAGACGAAAGAGGAACCTCCGTAGGAAATGGGTACTGGGGCTAATAGACAAAAGGGTATACAGGGAGGAGGAGGCCCGTTGCAGAAGGATTCTTCGCAAGGCTAAGGCTGATTACGAGCTGAGACTTGCCAAGAATATCAAGAGCAACGAAAAGGGCTTCTTTCAGCATGTAAATAGGAAGAGGAAGGGGAGACAAGTGGTGGGACCACTAAATAAGGAGGAAGGAGATCCAGTGACTGATAGGAGGGAACAGGCACAGATGCTAAATGACTATTTTGCCTCTGTGTTCTCCCCAAAGCAGGACGGGGCATATCCGGATAGAAGTTTAGATGAGGCTGGGGACTTAGGGGCACAGATTAGAGTCACCCCCCCTTGAAGTTGAGGGGTTCCTCAGGGCATTGGACATTACAAAGATGCCAGGCCCTGACGGGTTACACCTGAGAGTACTTAAGAGTGTTGGCAGGGGTTCTCTCACACCCCCTGGCTTCCATTTTTGAGGCCTTGTGGAGAATGGGTGAAGTTCCAGAGGACTGGAGGGTGGCATCAGTGGTCCCAATTTTCAAAAAGGGTAGCAGAAGGGACATGGGGAATTACAGACCTGTTAGCCTTACGTCCATTGTAGGAAAAACAATGGAAAGGCTCATAATAGAGAGAGATCTAGTGATGCTAGATAGGGAAGGGAGGCTGGCAGCCACACAACACGGCTTCCACAAAACAGGTCCTGCCAGACAAACCTTGTGGAATTCTATGACAGGTTTCGAGATGGCTAGATGGAGGGGATGCAGTGGATGTGGTATACCTGGATTTCAGCAAGGCCTTTGACAAAGTGCCCCATGATATCCTGGTGGAGAAACTGAGGAGTTTTGGGATAGACCAATGCACTGTCCAATGGATTAGGGCAGGGTTGAATGACCGAAAGCAGAGGGTAAGCATTAGTGGGGAATCATTGGCATGGCGGCCAGTGACAAGCGGGGTCCCTCACGGCTCTGTCCTGGGGCCGATCCTGTTTAATCTTTTCATTAATGACATGGAAGAAGGGGTGAACAGTCTGCTGATCAAATTCACAGACGACACTAAAGCTGGAGCAGTGGCCACAACTGAGGAGCAGGTACTCCAGATCCAAAAGGATCTGGGCAGACTATGGAAGCAGGCAGGACGCAACAGGATGGCGTTCAATGTGGATAAGTGCAAAGTCTTGCACTTGGAGCATAGGAATAGGTGTCATAAGTACAGGTTAGGTGACAAGTGGCTGGAGAGCAGCACTTGTGCAAGGGACCTCGGGGTGCTGGTTGACTGCAGGCTTCCCTGAGCTGCTGTTTAGCATGTAATATTCTAAATCAGTGGTTCTCAACCTGTAGTCCACTGACGTTGTCACAGGGTCTGCGAAGGCTTGAAGAAATGATACGGTTTTTTGCTGTTAAATCTGAATGAACAAAAGAAACCAAGAGGGAATGGGAATTAGAACAAAGTCTGAATTTCCCAGGCTTGTTTTGTAAAACTTAGCTTTTTTAACCTATTGCCTTTATTAAAAACAATCACAGGTATAAACGGGCTTTATAAATATTTGACGCAGTCTAGTGCTTCAAATCTTGAGTTAAGTCTTGGTGGTCCGCAGTCACACGAGGTATTTAAAGGGGATACAGTGGTACCTTGGCTCACGAACGCTTTGGTTCACGAACAAATCAGGTCACGAACAAAAATTTCTGAAAAATTTTGACTTGAGTCGCGAGCTCCGCTTTGGGTGGCGACCAAGATCGCAGTCATCTCCTCCCCCCCAGAGTGGGGAGGTGGCCACAATCCCAGTTGCTTTCATGCGGGGAAGGCGTGCCTGATCAGAGGCGCACTGCTGCAGGAAAGACGGGAGCAGCACAGCAGAGCTGCGGGGGAGATGGCCGAGATTGCCCTGCCTGTCTTTCCTGCAGGAGCATGCCTCTGATCAGGCACACCTTCCCTGCATGAACAGAACTGCGATCGCGGCCATCTCCCCACCCCCAGCGCACGGTTTGCGCCCGTCTCTCCCTCCCCACAGTGGGCCTGCGATCATGCCCGTCTCTCCCCCCGCATCCCCCAGTGTGCTGGGATGACGGGTGCGATCTCAGACATGCTGGGAGGGGGGGCGGGGAGATGGCCGTGCTTGTGCTCGGGGTGCGGGGTGCGGGGAAAGATGGCCGCGATCTCTGTTGTTGTCACTTTGCTTCACATTTTTCTGATTTAAAAAATGGTTACAGAATGGATTAACCTTATTTACATTGAACCTTATGGGGAAATTTAACTTGGCTCATGACCAATTTGGGTCACGGCCAGAGTCCTGTGTGGCGTAGCGGTTAAGAGCATGGGACTGGGACTCAGGTGATCCGGGTTCTAGTCCCCGCTCAGCCATGGAGCCAACTGGGTGACTTTGGGCCAGTCACAGGCTCTCAGCCCAGCCTACCTCACAGGGTTGTTGTTGTGGGATAAGATGGAGGAGGAGGAGGATGTAAGCTGCCTTGAGCCCTTTGTAGGAAAAAGGCAGGATATAAATTAAAAAAATAAATAAATAAATAAATAAATAAATAAATAAATAAGTTCGTGAGCCGAGGTACCACTGTACTTGTTGAAGGAAAGGTTGAGAACCACTGTTCTAAATAACTAATTTTAAATAACAATTAATAATCAATAATACACCGTGGGCTGCGGGGCCACCCCAGTTCAGGCTGCAGCTGAGTGTCCCCCCCTGCAAAGACCTCTCTGCACACAGCGGACGAGCTTGGCAGAGAGGTGGCTCAGCTAGAAACCTCTGCACAGAAGTGCTGAATGTCTTGCGACTGGAGAGCAGAACCGAATTCCAAGAAAGTTCTGCAGGCCGGCACACATTTCCGGGCTGAGCAGAGCCAAAAGCAAGAAGTTGGGTCCAAGCTACCAGCATACTTAATGTTCTGGATCAATAAGCTTTAGGGGGCATGTTTACCTTTAGGGTTGGGAGGAAAAAGTGCAGAAAGGCCGTGGAAGCAGGAGGCCATCAGAGGTCGGGGAAGGGGGTTGGGGCAGGGGCCGTGCAGGCACAATTTGGCCTGCAGGGATGGAGAAGAGCACCTTTCACCTAGCAGCAATACCCAGGGAGCCCAAAGCCCCGTACCTGCGATCCCAGATTGTACGGTGAGGCCCAGAATTCCCATCACATGGAATTTCCTACATTCCCTTCTGTGTGGACACAGCTTTGCTTCGCAGTAGCATTCACAATGTCCAGAAGCTTAAGCCTTGGAGGGATCCTCCAACTTGTCAACAGCTTCTCCTTGTCTAGATCATATTTATTGAGCGATGGTTTTGACAATAGCTTTTAAGGATGCCAGAAAAGAGGCTCAAAGGAGCTAATGGATTAAAAGGCGAGCGGTCTTCAATCCATGAAAAGCAAACACCAAACAAGCAAAGGTTCAAAACTTGGCCTAAAAAACCACCCACCCTTCAAGAAATTGACTAAACTATTTAAAAAGCTGGGGACAATATCAAATAGCCCAGAAAGCGGGGCAAACATAGATCATTCTCCTACTCTTCAACGCTGCATTAAACTGTCAACTACTATCCTACCCTGGGGACTGAGCATCTAAGCATGGTGTACAAACACAGAAAAGGCCTTATTCCTTTCCCTCCGACCATGAAGTATTAGAGCTGCAGGTGGAGGTGGCACTTTCTGAAATGGGAAAAGCATTGCAAGAAGTCGGCATGGCACATTTACGTAATTTTGATTCTTTTTCAGGGAGGTCTTGCATAACGGAGGACAATTTTGGAGTTGCACCAAAGTTTCCCAGTTATTCTGCAGGCTCCATCCATGGGGATTGTGTGAAACGGTGCTGAGCAAAGCTTCATTGTTAGGGTAAGCATATATAGTGATCCTCTTTCATATGGGTATTCTGATGCCGTATAAGATAACGGCTCTCAATGAAACTTTTTCCGCACTCAAAGCATTTATATGGTTTTTCTCCTCTGTGTATTTTATGGTGGGAAACTAGGTAATTGCAGAACCTGAAGCTCTTGCCACACTCTGTGCACTTATACGGCTTCTCTCCTGTGTGGATTCTTCGATGAGAAGTTAGAGAGCCGCTCTGAGAAAAGCTCTTGCCACACTCCGGACACGTATATGGCTTCTCTCCTGTGTGAATTCTTCGGTGTAAAGTAAGGGATCCACTGTGAGAAAACCTCATTCCACATTCGGAGCATGTATATGGCTTCTCTCCTGTGTGGATCCTCTGATGTGAAGTAAGGGTTCCATTGTCATAAAAGCTCTTTCTACACTCCAAGCATTTATATGGTTTCTCTCCTGTATGTTTCCTTTGGTGCAAAGTGAGGCTTCTGCTATAAAGAAAGTTCTTTCCACACTCCAAGCATTTATATGGTTTCTCCCCTGTATGAATTATCTGATGTGAAATTAAGGTTTTATTACAACTGAAACTCTTTCCACATTCCAAACATTTATAGGGCGTCTCCCCTGTGTGAATTCTTTGATGCAAAGTAAGGGAGTCACGCTGACGGAAGCTCTTTCCACACTCCAAGCATGCATATGGTTTCTCCCCGGTGTGAATTCTTTGATGCAAAGTCAGGGAGTAACGCCGACTGAAGCTTTTTCTACATTCCAAGCATGTATACAGTTTCTCACCTGTGTGCATTCTTTGATGCAAAGTAAAGCTTGTTCTCCTAATGAAGCTCTTTCCACACTCTAAGCATTTATATGGTTTCTCTCCTGTGTGGATTCTTTGATGCAAAGTAAGTGTATCTCGCCTCCTGAAACTTTTTCCACACTCCAAGCATTCATAGGGTGTTTCTCCTGTGTGGGTTCTTTGATGTGAAGTAAGGTGTGGTCTGTGAGAAAAACTCCTCCTACACGCTGAACACTGATATGGCTTCTCTCCAGTGTGGATTCTCTGATGTAAAGTAAGGTGTGGTCTCTGACCAAATCTCTTTCCACACAGTAAGCATTTGTATGGTTTCTCCCCCGTGTGAGTTCTTTGATGCGCAGTGAAGGAGTTACGCTGACTGAAGATCTTTCCACATTCCAAGCACTGGTATATCGAGTCCCCTGTGTGAATCCTCAGATGGGAGGAAAGTCTTGCATGCCAGCTGAAAGTTGACTGTGGACTTCCTAGAGGTACCATACTGGCCACTAGTGGAAACAAATTAGATATTAGATGGAACTGAAGTCTGAACTAGCAAGACTGTTCTTTTATTCCAGAGGATTTGATTACGTCAGGGTGTGCTTGCATGACAAGAGCCATAAGAGTTAAGAATGGGACCTCTGTATAGAAAGCCAGTATATCTTTGACTGTCAGGACAACCATGAGAAGGCCATGCCCTGCTTGGGAAGCATCTATTTGGCTGTTTCTTAGAGTTAGGGGACAGATGTGCGGGATGGACAGGTATCTGTTGGGGGAAGGAGGGGTTATTTATCTACCCTTTTTATTTTCCTGGCTTTTTAACCATCTAACTTTATATATCCCATTGTATTTCTGAACTGCTGCTATGCTTCTGTGCTGAATAAGAGCAATTACAATTATGGATTTTTTCTTTTAATTTAATTGTTGTGCACATGTCTTTTTAACTTTGTTTAATTTAGGAAGGCCTCGGCAATTATAGGCGGCCTATAAATATACGTAAATAAAAATAAAATAAATTTCATTTTTGCTAACCACCCAGAGAACCTTGGCTATTGGGCTTTATATGAATGAATGAATGAATGAATGAATGAATGAATGAAGCAAGCCCAAGCCCAAGCCCAAGCCCAAGCCCAAGCCCAAGCCCTCTTGATTATAATTCTGATAATTTGTTAACAGGAAAGCGCTGCAAGGGAATGGGCGGACTGACACATCACAAACAGAAATGAGAATCTGCAGTCTTGCAGAAATGCACATTTTTGTTATCCTTTTGCCGGTGCTGGAGCAGGTGGACAGAACTCGGGGCAGAATCTGCCGTGCGTCTCGCCACAGGGCCTGGTCCAGCAGGAGGCCCAACAGCCAGGATTTCTGGGCAGCTCAGACACCAGAGCACAGTCCCCCCTGGACGTGTCGGCCTACAGGTCTCCTCAACTAGAACGGGGGTTGTAGTCCAGCTCATCTTGAGCGTGCCAAGGACTGACGTAGGAAGGACTGGGCCAGTTTTAAGACTGGGTGGGATGTTGGGAATGGAGCGAGCAAATGAGCGTGTTTGCACATCGTACTAATGCAGCCCGGCAACCAGCCGCAGTGGGTTGAGGCGCTAGTCGGCCAAGCAGCCCTCGCTCTGCCCACTCACTCCGGGCTATTCGCCCTCTCCTCTCCTGCCTCCCCCTTGGTCCTTCCAACAGGCATCCCGGAGTGCTCTGTGGCAGGGCTGTTTTGTCTCCTCCTCCCTGTTGGGATGGCGATCTGTTTCCCTCTTTATTTTTCCTGGCAGTCAGAAAACCCAGCTCAACCCCAGGCTCTCGTGACCCCCATTTGGACAGCCACTGAAAGCCCCTTCAAAGTGCCCAAGCGGCACCTGGAGGGCCCGTCGATGGCAGACCGATTTAAATCACATCATCATGGTCATCCTCGTCGCCCTCATACACATCATGTACAAAATGTGTGCAAATAGGTTCGCTTTCTGGGCAGTTAGCTGCACTTCAAGACCTTTTTATTTAAACGATATTTTAACTGTTAATTCTGTCTTTATTTATTGGTTTTTATAGTTCTGCCGAGATGTATCCGGGTTTTTTAAGGTTTATTCTACATTTGTTTATTTGCTTGTAAGCCGCCCCAAGGCTTTTTGCGAAGGGGCGGCATACAAATGCTCAATAAATAAATAAATAAAACTTCAGAGGTATGTAGTTATGTGAGTGCAGCATTTTGGCTATGCACGAATATATAGAAATAAAGACCAACCCACATTCCTGTGTGCTAATTTTTTTATTTATTTTTTTTGCTTTAAATGATCTCCCAGCCACTGACAGCCTCTCCAAGGCACCACTGGGGCACTCTGAAGGAGCTGTCAGCAGCTGCCAAACCAGGGATCACAAAAGCTCCCTGTGTCAAGCCAGCTTTTAGGATCTCGGAAAAGAGGCCAAAGTGAAAAATGGCTCACGATTACTGCAGTGAGGGCAGCGGCCCAGCTGTTCTCAGGTACTGCTTGCTTTTGTGCCCAAGAAACTGGTTAATTCCTGCTACCCATGAAGGGGTCATCTGACAGACAGAATAACCCGTGTGTATCAGGATGGCTCATTGACACACTGCAGGAATCAGTCTGGGCCCACACAACACCACACCCCTGGTGGTAGGCAACCAACATTGGGTTGCCCGGTTGTGCAAACCCAGTCATTCACTGGGTCCTTTTAAGGCTGGTGGTGAAGAATCAGGCTTGAATGTTGATTTCATCATCATCATCATAATTTTTGGTATTTTATTTATTTATTTATTAAAACATTTTTATGCCGCCCCATTCGCCGAAGCCTCGGGGCGGCTTACAACAAGTAAGTATAGTATCATGGCAGCTACCAACTGCACCTGATTTCCCTGCTCCAAACCAAAATCCAGCAACGTGGAGGTTGCTTAAGTACAGACACAACTGCTGTGTCATTTGGCGCGTGAGCTGGTTTCCCTGAATATTCTTCGGGGTTCCCCGTGATGTCCGCGCAATCCTCACTCACCCTGGTCACCCACGGCCGTTAGGAAGAGCACATTCTGGCATGTTCCGAGCAGCACCTTGTCCTCTTTTTTGGATGCAGAGATTTCCTGCTGAAAATGTCCCACTTCCGTCTCTCTCACTCTTCCACCATCTTCAGGTAAGGGAAGGGCAAACAGGTACAGAAAGAGAATCTTAAAAACATGTTTATTTTTTGGAAGGTAGATTAAAAAAAAAAACTCTGGACACATCATTTTATTTAAACATCATTTTAATTGTTAAAATATATGATCTGGCCAGGGCAACTTCTTCTTCCTTCTCTTTTCTCCTCCTATATTATTTATTTACTTGCTTTATACTGATAATTTTAATTTTATATTATTATGTTTGTAACTCAATGTATTTTTTGTATTTTTGTATTTAATGGTAATTTATTATGTTCTATTGTATTTCAATGTATTTTATTGTGTTGTAAGCCGCCCCGAGGCTTCGGCAAGGGGCGGCATAGAAATGTTATAATAATAATAATAATCATGAGAAGGCAAGACTCACTGGAGAGGACTGTAATGCTAGGAATATCGGAGGCAGAAGAAGAAGGGGAAGGCACCGGTGTGTAGTGGTGAGAGCTGGACTGGGGCTTGGGAGATCAAGGTGCTAGTCCAGTCAAACACTCAGCCAAGGCTACCTCACAGGGTTGTGGTTATGGGGAGAAAACGGATAGTAGGAGATCTTTGTAAGCTGCCTTGGGTTCTTTGCAAGAGGAAGAAAGGTGGGAGACCCATGTAATACGAACAAAAAGGAATTAATACGAGGTGGGTAATCTGAGATGGGTCTGCTCCATAAAGGAGGCCACAGCCTCTGAGTTTCCAAGAGCCGAGCAGGCCTGCCAAAGACGGCATTTTGGAGCACACGCATTCATTGACAAAAGAAAATTCTAAGCTGGAGAAATGGAAAAGCGCTAATTTGAGATAACCAGCAGGGGGGTTACAGACCCAGAATTCCCACCAGCAGAAAGAGAGAGGTAGAGAAATGTAAGAAAGAAGCTTAAGGGCTCCTTCCCTTTCAAGTTCTGGAGCGGAATTCAGAGCCACGCTCCTGGAAGGTCCTGAAGGGGTGAAGCCAGAAAAGATAAAACTGGCTGACGCAGTTTTTGTGTGTGTAAAGGGAAAAGAAATGTGGGAAAATAAGGCGATCTGCAAAGCAGCTTATTCCAAGGTAGAGGCCCCGTCATAGAGGTCATCATTTACCTGCTGGCCTGCTATTTTCTGTGATGCCCTGGACAAAGTGATACTTTGCATCTTCTTCCAATCGGGAGATGACATCAGGTCTGGAACTCAAATACCCTTAAAAACAGAGACAGGAAGCCATCTGAGATGTCAATCATTCCTGCCACTTAACTTCCACAACGTCCCAGCCTGGGATTCCTTTCCCATCGTGCCAGCTACCATTTTTTGAAGACTTAGGTGGGAGCCTTCATCCTGTGCTCCAAATTGGTTTTTCTGGCAATGTCAGTGATTCTTCCATAAGGGCATTTAGCACAATTTTGGTGCTTTTACATCCTTGCATGGCTCTCTTCTTGGCCGGCGTTTTCATGTTGATTAGTATGCTCTGCACTGTCCTTACCACCATTCCTAACGTGAGTTTGTGCATTTTATCTTGCAATATTTTAATATGGATTTATAGCAATTCTGTGGGAGGGGGGTTACTTGTATACTGTCCAAAGGACTTGGGTTACAGGGCGATCTCAAAGTGGAAAGAAGAAATAAACTACAATAAGTGGTCGTAACTAGAATCACGGCTCCACTGCCAGGGGCACAAGTGGAACCATCATGCTCCGTTTGGAAGAGAAGCAAAGCAGATCTTACTATTAGTAGTAAATATTCTCACCTTTCTGGGTCTCACAATGCCTGGCTCAGAGGAAAGGCTTTTCTGAGCCAGGGTTTTTGACCCTGGCCACCTCTCTGGGAGGCCTCGCTAGATAACTGATTGGGGTGTTGTGTGGATGCTCTTAGAGGCTGGCCGAGATGGGCCACGCCAAGCCCATGGGCCTTGGCAGCTGTCTGGCCTTTCCAACCCCTGGTACCAGATCTGGGGATAATCCTTTCATTAGGAGAACCACAGAAGAGAAAAACTGGATTTCTCCAAGCTTGAGTTTCTCCAGAATTCAGGCCTCAATCCTGCCACAAAACCATCAGAAGGGAAATCCCGGTTCCTTCCCCACCACAGCAGTACCACCGATCACTTCCACTCAGCACCTGTGTCGGTTGGGTGAGAAATACTCTCTTGGCTGCTTTCCAGTACAGTCTTCTGTTCTTTTTCCGACACTGGGACTTCTTCTGGAATAAGTTCCACCTTGATCTCTTTCACAGGCCCACTGCCTTTGGGAGAGATGTAGAGCATCTTGAAAAAAGAGTGCCATCTCCAAAAGAAGTTTCAATGTTCAATGTTGTAAGCCGCCCCGAGGCCTTGGCAAGGGGCGGCATAGAAATGTTTTAATAAATAAATAAATAAATAAGAAGGAAAATTCCCATTCGTACAAAAGGAAAAACTGCTGATTGAACAATAGGAGCAAAAAAACCGGGGGAGTGCCTGGCGGGAGGATTCTGCTTTGCAAGAAATGGTCTGGTTGTCACCTATTGGACTAGGCAGGTCTTTTCGGGGGGGGGGGCAGATTGGGGGGAGGCTAAGCCCCTTCCAGGCTTCGTGCCTACTACACCTGACCATCAGGTGTCTCCCTGGCCAGGACCTGCAGCAGCAGCCTCTTCCTTTTAATCCCGCCTGCCCTGTTTACATAATGGGGCCATTTGGGGGAATATAGAAACAGAGCGAGTCAGAAGGGATCTCCCGGGCCATCTAGTCTGACCCCCGGCTCCAGCCGGCTCCACTCACGACATGCCCACCATGTGCATGTCCAGCCTATCCTTGAACACCCTCACCGATGGGGCCTCAACGACCTCTCATGGAAGCCCATTCCACACCCTCAGGGTCCTGACTGTCAGGAAGTACTTCCTGGCATCCAAATCGAAGCTTGGTTCCTTGAGCTTGGCTCCGTCAGAGTTATACGGCGCATCGTTATTTGAGAACAGAATTTTAGTAAAAATGCTGCAGCAGCCAAAAGTCCTTACCTGGAGAAGTCACCATCTTGTGAGTCTCTGGCACGAGCTCCTGGATAGAGACCTCTTTGGCCTCGCCCCCCTCAGTGAGATCTGGCCACCTTGCAAGACTGTGAGAGGAACATGAGAACAGCTCCGCTGAATTTGACCCCAGGCTGGTCCAGTCCAGCGCTCTGCACACCACGGTGGCCAACCCCCAGGTTCCCCCCAGCAGGAGGGTGCGAGGCCTCTGCCCGCCCAGCTCCTCAGCCACTAGAGCGCGCCGCCATCCCTGGGAAAGGAGGGAGAATGCGGCCAGCAGGGCTAGTAGCCCCAGATGGCCTCCCCACTCCCTCCTTAAAGCCACCCAGACTGGTGGCCATCACCGCTTCCCGTGGCAGCACGTTCCATAGTTTAAGCGGATGCTCTGTGGTGAAGGACGTCCTTTTATCTGTCCCAAACCTGCCACCCATCAGCTTCATGGGGTGACCCCTTTGGGACCGAGTGTTACGGGAGAGGAACAAAAAAGCCTCTCTCCACTTTCTCCACGCCAGACATTATTCGTAAGCCGCCTTGAGGCTTCGATGAATGGGGCGGCATAGAAATTTTCTATCTATCTATCTATCTATCTATCTATCTATCTATCTATCTATCTATAATAAATAAATAAATTAAAATTAAATTAAATTAAATTAAAATAAAATAAAATAAAATATAAAATAAAATAAAATAAAATAAATACCTTAAAAAACCTCCATCGTGTCTCCCCTTCTCTCCTATTTGCTAAGCTGAACAGTCCCGGGTGTTGTACCTGCTTCTCCAGGGCAGCTGCTCCATCCCACTGATCATTTCCGTTGTCCTTCTCGGCACCTTTTCCGACTCAATCCTGTCTGTTCTCACAGAAGGTGGCCAGAATCCAAGTGCAGTCACAACATTTATCCAAGATCTGTCCACCTCCTCAAACTCCACCAAGCTCTGGGAGAAGGAAGCAGAGCAGTGTGATAACTTTAATTCTCGGCCGAGGGGGTTCAAGTGGGTTTGCCTGTTGGCAAATCCCAGTCTTCCTCAACCGGGTGTCCTCCAGGTGTTCTGGAGTTCAACTCCCATGAGCTCCCCCCACCCAAACCAGCATGGCCCGTGGTGAGTGATGCTGGGAGCTGTTGCCCAAAACAGCAGCTTGTGGCAGGCTAGGCAGCCCCAGCATATGTGAGCATTGGCCAGACGGGGTGGGGCTGATGGGAATTGGAGTCTGCACAAGATCTGGAGGCTGGCAGTTTGCCCCCATCTTGGCACAGACGGCCGGTGTGGTGTGCTACCTCACGTGTTGAAGTGGGGACCCAGGAGACCCGGGTTCAAGTCCTCAGTCAGCCATGACGCTCACTGGATGACTTTGGGCCTGTAAGCCCAGCCTACATTACAGGGTTGTTGTTGTCAGGATAAAAGGGAGCTATGTAGGCCACTCTGGTTCTTCACAAGAGGGAAAAAAGACAGGAAATAGATGCAGTGCAGAAATAATACTAGAGCATTGGATTGGTGGAAGGAGAGAGAGAAAGGTGCGGGGGGGGCTTGGTGAAAGGTGATCTAGAAGATCTGGGTTTTTATCATCACTGGTAGGAGCATTCAGAAGACTCCCAACCCATGCTGGAATCCAAAACACTGGGCCTTTCCCCCATCCCTCTACTGCATAATTAGGGTTGCCACATTTCTTCCCATTTACTATAATTTAATTTCAGTTCATTTCCGATCCTTCTGCATCAGTAGGAATAGCCCACAAGGAGAAATGTTGACAGGGGCAGGGAGCAGGATATGCTACTGGGGATAGAAAAATGATTCCTAAAAATCTGAGCATTTACTTATTTAAGTTACTGGTCCTCATGGATATGAAGAAATGCACAAATCTGTCTGACAGCTGCTGAAATCCCAGGCTGTCTTTGGGCAACAGTTCCAAGCATTCCTCACCGTTGCCCATGCTGGCTTTGGGTGCGGGGAGCTTAAGGGAGCTGAACTTCAAAACACTTGGAGGACACCAGGCTGGGGAGGACTGGAGGTCACTAGCATGCAAACCCACCTGCTCCCCCTCGGCTGATAATTAAAGTCATCACACTGCTCCGTTTTCAAATTGCTCATGTATTGCTCTGTATTCTTAGATCCAATATCATTTTAACACTGTATTTTGATTGCATTTTAAACTTATTCATTTATTCGATTTATATCCCACCTTTTTATTGCAAAGCAATAAAAAGCCAATTTCCTCTTGCTGCTCTCAATCTTCTCCCCACAACAACAACCCTGTGAGGTAGGTTGGGCTGAGGGTCTGTGACTGGCCCAAAGTCACCCAGTTTGCTCCATGGCTGAGCAGGGACTTGAACCCGGATCCCCTGAGCCCAAATCCCACACTCTTCACCACCACTCCACCCTGGCCTTCAGTGTGATCACAGTTTTGCCTGAGCACCACTTAGTGATTTTATTACATTTAACCGGCATACAAATATCATAAATGAATTAATGAATGAAAATCTCAAGGGCCACAGTTTTGCTTTCTCTGCTTAATACCTTTGTAGAAGCTACTGGCATTATTTATTTATTTAAACAACTTACATGCTGCCGCATCGCATGAGCCTCGGGGCGGCTTACAATCATTAAAATCCCATATAAAATACCTTATAAAATACAAAAAGTTCATCAAATAAATAAAATCGAAAAAATAAAATGAAATGAAATAAAATAGTGGATCCAGCCTGGCCAATTTAAACCAACAAATAGACCATTAACAGTTAAAATAGCGTTTAAATAAAAAGGTCTTGGCCTGGCGCCGAAAAACAAATAAGGACGGCGCCAGGCGGACCTCTCCAGGGAGCACGTTCCATAGGTTTGAGGAATTACCCAAACTCTACTCGAGTAGAAAGAGAGCTTTTCTGGCTAACGGCGAGGGAGATAAATCTAAATAAATAAATATAATATTTTAAATATGTCTGCCTGCCTGCCTGCCTGTCCTTGTGCAGCTTGTTGCCTTTTACCATACGCTATTCTTGTAACGCAAATAAAGACTAGCAACTTGCTGCCCGTAACATTTTGCATTCAGACTCTTCTGGCAGCACCGTTTATATTTCTATGTCCGCCCCTCTTGCTCAGAAATCTGCTATTCAGCTGCATCTGAAAAGGGGCAGCATCCATGTCAGTGTGGTGTCGTGGTGAAGAGCATGGGACTGGGACTCAGGCGATCCGGGTTCGAGTCCCCGCTCGGCCAGGAGCCAACTGGGTGACTCTGGGCCAGTCACAGACTCTCAGCCCAACCTACCTCACAGGGTTGTTGTTGTGGGGATAAGATGGAGGAGGGGAATGATGTAAGCTGCCTTGAGCCCTTTGTAGGAAAAAGGCAGGATATAAATCGGAGGGGGGAAAAAAGCACACTGATAGGATCTCAATGAAGCTGTTTACTAAAGAAGCCGGTGAATGCTGAATATTGCATTATAAGTGAGAGACAGTCCAGTATAGTGGTTAAGGGTCCTGACCTGGGACTCAAGGCATCTGGGTTTTATCCCTTGTTCATACCATGGAGCCAAATGGGAGACTTTGGGCCAGTCACAGACTCTCAGCCCAACCTGCCTCACAGGGTTGTTGTTGTGGGGTTAAGATGGAGGAGGAGAATGATGTAAGCGGCCTTGAGCCCTTTGTAGGAAAAAAGGCAGGATATAAATCGAAAAATAAATAAAAATAAATAAATAAATTCATGCCAGAATAAGGATGCAGTCCTGTGAGTGTTTAGATGCCGGCGAAGCTCTACAAGCTTTTTGCGGTTGTAAGATCTTTTTCTGCACAACGTGCAACCATTGTTGTGATGTGCCATCAAGGAGGACTCTGACTTATTTATTTATTTATTTATTTGGGGAAACTTGTATGCCGCCCCATTCGCATAAGCCTCGGGGCGGCTTTCAACAAATAAATAACAATACAAAAATATAAAAATTGGATACATCCAGGCAATAAATAAAACCAATAAATAAATTAACAATCAATTAAAATAACGTTTCAATAAAAAGGTCTTGGCCTGGCGCCGAAAAGCAAATCAACGACGGCGCCAGGCGGACCTCTCTGGGGAGCGCATTCCACAGTCGGGGAGCCACCGCAGAGAAGGCCCTCCTCCGGGTACTCCGTCTCCTAATATCTTTCATGGAGGGTTCCCTGAGAAGGGCATCTGTTGCTGATCTCAAGGGGCAGGAGGGCATATATGGACTTATGGGGACTCTGACTCCACAATGTCGTATCCTTGACAGCCTCGCTTAGCTCTTCTAAGCTCAAGGCTGTGGCTTCCTTTAGGGATTTAGTCCGTCTTCTGCTGTTCGGTCTTCCTTTCCAAAAATGCAGGGGGTTACTCCCTAGATGTGTTTGGCCTTTGAGGTGCTGTGAGGTTCTCTGCTGCTTTTACTAGCAACAGACTAACTCTTCTGGAAATTCTTCGGCATTGTTCGTGTTGTCGCGTTTTTATTCCTTTTGCAACTGCAGAATCTGCTCGGAGAAGGAAGGCCTGATTTTGGAGGGAATCGAAAGACACCTCTGTGATTCCGCCAAGAATGACCAAAGATACTCACCTGGCATCAGAGGGGAGAAGGAAATGGATGGAGGATGAAAGCATCTTTTTACCTGCAAAGAACTCTTTGCTTGCAAAAATTTAACATAGCCCGGCTTTCCTCCTGAACAGCACCAGGTTAGGAACTCCTGATGTAACTGGCACCCCCTAACCTGGGGCGCATTTCTGAGATTCTATGGGAGGCACCCCACTTTTCTGCCCCATGAAATCACATCCCTACCTTGACCCACATTGTGCCCCCTTTTCCACTTACCCGTCACTCACTGCAGCAGCAACAACCCGTCCAGGAGAGGGAGAGGGAAAGAGAGAGAGAGAGAGAGAAGACTTCTCATGCGCCCCTTTTCGCCTTTCCCAGTGGGGCGGGACAGGAAAAGGCATTCCCCTCTTTGCCATTTTCCCTTCTGCTCTAGGAATCTCTGATCTGCTGTTGTTTTAACTGTTAAAGAACCGAATGCCTTGCTCGGAGATGCTGGCTCTGCTAGGGATTGCTGTAGTTCAGGTTGCAAAGGTATGAAGAAGTTTGAAGGGGTGTGTAGCAGGAGGGGGTGTGTCTAATTCCTGAATTCTACTGTGTACAAAACCTTCTCTTGCACATCAAAAGCCGCTGGGGAAAAGGCTAGCCTTGAATCTTTCTTAGGGGTGTCTGGATTTCCATGGCAGAGTAAGCAACCTGGAGCCCCTTCCCCCAGTGTTTCAGATGACAGCCCCCATCATCCCCAGCTGCAATGGTCAAGGGTTGTGGGAGTTGTAGTCCAAAAGACTTGAGGATCATCAGATTGCTAAACCTTGTTAGTGGACAAACATTTCACCATGGGACACACATACCCTGAATTGATGTAATCCAACGGTATATTATCTCATCCACTGCTTATGGATGCATTGCTGGAGAGCCAGAAATGTGTTCCTTGCAAAAGACCGACGACGACACTAGCAGAATTGCACCATTTTAAGGGGCTGGAAAAAACTCAGCTATGATTGCAATTTTTGATGTTCCAGGGAAAGCAGGAGCAGTGAGCAAACAGCGGTAACCATAAAAACTGGAACACAGGGACGAGGCAGGTTCTGCCATGAGGCGTCCCACCTGGAGGACGAAGGGAAACTTTGGCTGCGAGAACAATCCATGGTGCATCTGATTCTCTGCATACCAGTGTGGCCCCCTTAAGTATGAGCCAGGCTGGTGTAGAGGTTAAGAGTGTGGGACTGGGACTCAGGCAATCTGGGGTCAAGTCCCTGCTCAGCCTGGGTGACTTTGAGCCAGCCACAGACTCGATGTTGTAACGCCCTTGTTAACCCCCTGCAGTGAGTTGAGTTCTTTGAGATTCCAAGGAAATGATATGCAAGATCCAGGTTTAGTTACAAGAAGGGAAATTCTTGATTGTTGCAACTAGCCAAGCTCAGGGAACCAAGCTTCAGCTTGGATGCCAGGAAGCACTTCCTGACAGTCGGGACCCCCAGGGGGTGGAACGGGCTTCCCCGGGAGGTGGTTGAGGCCCCATCGGTGCGGGGGTTCAAGGATAGGCTGGACATGCCCATGGATGGCATGGCAGAAGGTACCAGGATTCCCTAGAGAAAAAGGTGTGATGTAAATATGATAATTTTGTTATTATTAATAAACATGAATCACCAGCTTTGCCTGCTGCCCTTAAAATGGGGGTTATTCCACAGGTCCAGCTCTCATATTGTCAGAAACTCTCTGGAAAGATGTATTTTCCAATACATTTTGTTACTCTAAAATGAAGACAGCTGTGGAAGAGTCCATGGATGATTATCACTCTCTGGGCAGTGCAGAACAATTCACAAAATCATGGACCACAAGCACAACAAAATACAACATGGCATCTTTCCAATATACAAAATATTAAAAATAATTTATCAGCTGAAACCATTTTAACTAGACCTGTTAAAATCAGCTGAGATAAATGCCTCATCCTGTCATTAAATATGCTTAAATGCTAATAAAAACCTGACAGAGGAGGGCAGTCTTAACCTGCTGTCAAAAAATGACAGGGTTGGCCCCCGGCAGGCCTCAGTGGGGAGATCATTCCATAATTGGGGGCCACCACTGAGCAGTCCTCCCCCTTGTGGCTGTCTCTGAGCTTCCCCCACAGGTGGTTTACACAGGCAGAGTCAGGTCGGGCGAGGTGCTCCATCCGTTACTGAAGTGTAAGATAGTAATGACATTTATGAATGGGTTTCAGTTCTAACACTTCCTTGGTGGCTTTGTTTTTGCAAATATGGCATATAAATAATAAAGCATTAAAGCAAACAATTCCAATACACTTTTAATTAGAAGTACAGAGTATATTTACTACATTCATATTCCAGCCTTTCTCCAAGGAACGTGGGGTAATGCTCATGTTCTCTTCTCCACCATTTTATCCGGCAAAGTAGGTTTGACTGAGCGCTGCTAAGTGGGTCCAAAGCCACCCAGTAAACTTCATGGCAATATTGGAGGATTTGAACCAAGGTCTCCCAGATGCTCTGGTGACTACTAGAGTGATGTTTAATGATTTAATAATGGTTTAATACAAGGGGATGCCTGTGAAACTCAGGGGCTTATGGGTATCCAACATATAGAAGGAGAAAAGTGGAGATACCTCTGCATTCTTCTTAGCTGTCTCAAGTGTGGCCCTTTGGAGTGAAAGGGAAGGAGGAAGAGGCATAGAAAGATCTTCTTTTTCATCATCATCATCATCATCATCATCATCTCGATGCTGTCCAATAGCTGAAGCTTTCTGGGTGGTTTAGAGCAGTGCATAAAATACAATAGAAATGTTGTTCTTCTTGTTATGTGCATCAAGTTGCCTCCGACTTATGGAGACCCTATGCAGAAAAGCTCTCTAAAATACAGCCCTGTATTTGGCAGATCCATGGCAGCCCTGCTCAGCTCTTCTAAACCCAAGGCTCTGGTACACCCACTTTTTAGCAAAAAAACCATGTTTAAAAAGAAAGAAGCATCTGACAGTGCTGTCTTTAGAGGGCCTGGAAACCAATTAAGTGGTGCCCATCACTTTTGGGTAACCCGCCCCCCCCCCACGCCCGGCATAAATTTAGACTGATGTCAGGCCTTCCCCTAGCCTATCTCCGCAATGCTGTAAGAAAGTTGCTATTTGTTGTTAGGAACATTTGTAGTTAGGCACGTGGCGGGGGGGGGGGTCAAAAACTGGGTGATGCATTAATTTCTCTCTGACCACCCATTCCCCAGATTGCAGCCTCTCCGAAGAAGCGCCTCCTTGCCCCACTCCCGCACCCTGAAATCACCCGCGCCCAATGCCATCGCCCTGCGGAATAAATGCAAAGCCTGGCCGCGCGAGTGCGCCTGCGCTACCAACACCCGCATTCGGCATGGACGCCCCCTCCCCACCGGCTCGCTCCCTCCTCTCTAGGAAGGAGACCTCCGTGGCCTTAACCATGGCGGGACCAGAGAGGGGAGGGCGAGCGCGGCCGGGAGGCACCGAGCTCAGGCTCCTAGAAAGGAAGAGAAAGCGGAGATCCAAAATGTGGGCGGGGGCGTGCCTGGAGGGGGCCCCCAACAGCGAGCCGCTTCTTCCTGTGCCGCCCCCGGGAAACGTGGGGCTTGCGGAGGCGCCGGACGGGGGGCTGGTGCGTGGGAAGCAGCAGTAAGTCCCGGGGGGGGGGGCGCGGTGCGTGGGGGGGCGTGGAAGGAAATCTGGGTGCTTGTTGGAGGGCAAATGGGGGCATCCGCTAAAGAGCTCGTCCTTGTGAGGGTTGCGCAAGCCCCGCGGGCAGCATCCAGCAGGGGTGTGTGTCTGTGTGCAGTCCGTGTTGTAACACGAACCCAAGTGCAGGGAGGGATAAGTACCTTGAGAAAACGCGTTGGGGGGGGGGGGGAGGCGCTAGTCCTTATGGATATGAAGATCCGTTTGAAGTGCTTGCTGTGTTCTCTGAAACGGATGAGAGGGAGGGAGGGAGGGAGGGAGTCGCTAGATTTAAAAAGGGAAAGGTGCAGGAAAGGTAACAAAAATGATGAATGGGCTGGAGCAGCTCCCTAGAAGGAAAAGATTTCAACAGCTGTAATGATTTAGTTTAGAAAAAGAGAAGGTGAGACATGAGAAAGGTGTACAGAATTATGCCCGATGGGGAAGTATTTTGCTCCCTCTCTCATCGTTCTGGAACTCAAAAGGGATCATCCCATCAAGATGAATAGTGGGAGATTCAGGACCGAGAGTTTGTTGCTGTGATGAACTGGCAAGTCGACTCTGACTTATGGTGACCCCACGAAAGAAAGCCCTGCAAACGGCCTTTCCATGCATGGCAGCCCTGCTCAGCTCTTCTAAATTCCAGGCAGCGGCTTCCTTTGTGGAGTCCACCCATCTCCTCTTTGGTCTTCCCTTTTGTCTTCTGCCTCTGACTTTCCTCAGCTTGATGGTCTTCTCCAGGAAGTCTCGCCTTCTCACAGAAACATAGAAACAGAGCGAGTCAGAAGGGGTCTCCCGGGCCATCTAGTCTGACCCCCGGCTCCAGCCGGCTCCACTCACGACACGCCCACCATGTGCATGTCCAGCCTAATAGACACGCCCCAAGTGTTACAGCTTCCGTTTTGTCATTTTTGCTTCCAGGGAAAATCCTGGTCCAATGTAATCAATGCCCCGCTTTTTGTCTTTCTCCTCCAGCACCACCTTCCCAATGCATCAGGAGTAGGAAGGGCTTTTTCAGGCAGAGCAGAATTAATCTGTGGAACTCAGTGCCACGTGATGTTGTGAGGGGCACCAATACGGATGGCTTTAAAAGGGGCTGAGACAAATTCATGCAGGCAATTAAGAGAGCCAGTGTGGTGTAGTGGTTAAGAGCAAGGGCCTGGGACTCAGGCGATCCGGGTTCTAGTCCCCGCTCAGCCATGGAGCCAACTGGGTGACTTTGGGCCAGTCACAGACTCTCAGCCCAACCTACCCCACAGGGTTGTTGTTGTGGGGATGAGATGAGAGGAGGAGAGATGATGTAAGCTGCCTTGAGCCCTTTGTAGGAAAAAGGCAGGATATAAATCGAAAAATAAATAAAAAAATAAAACTAGTTCTCATGGATCTGCCACCTCCAGTGACAGAGGCCCAGGTACACCAGTTGCTGGGCAACATGGGTCAGGGGTTGCGGTTGCCCTCATGTCTTGCTTGGGGAGGGGAGTTCCCACTGGATCAGCTGGGTAATGTGTGAACACAATCCTGGATGCACCCTGAGTCTGATCCAGAAGGGCTCTTTTTATGCCCTACATGTCCAGTGCTCAGTAACCTATATCAGCTTTTTACTGAGACTTACATAACTTCAATTAATTATATAATCTGTTAACATATACAGATTAGACAGGATACACCCAGGTGCCAATTTAGTGGAAATTCCTGTGTGTATATGTTTCAGATGCACCCAGCGCTTTAGACACAATTTGGCCAAAACTAAATTATTTTTAGATCCCTTTGAGATCAGCTTAGGACTTGATGTGACTGGCTCAGTTAAGTATATTTCTTCTTTAAGCAGCCACATAAGAGATTATCTGATTTATCAGTGGTTACTAATGGAGAAATACAGGGAGATCCAGTTTGTTTAAAGTGTTTTATCCTATGCCTCAACCTAAAAGGCAGCTTACGTGCAACTTATAGAAACTGTCTGCCCACAGGCTTAGTCTCACCAAAGTCATGACATACAAGGAAAAGATGATGGGGTAGGAAAAGGAAAAATGGAGCTCATCTGTTAGAACACCCTGCTTCCTTTCTCATCTTTATGTACGAGTGACACCTCCAACCAATTATTGCTGCATATCCTTCTTCCAAACAGAAATGTTTCAGCTCAGGGTTTCACACCACTCTTCCCATTCCGTGTCCGTTTTTGCTTTTTACTGATTTGTGGCTACTGAACATCTTCAGGTCTCATTGGACTGTTTTTTTTTCTTTTTAATTTCTTTGTTTTTCCTATTTCGGTGTTTGTCTTTAAAATATCACCTCCCACTTGTTTTTCAGTGGCCCAATTTTGTCTCCTATTCTGTTGGCCCTCTCACCTCCCGCGTTCACCATGAGAGGTAGCAACTTTTTAAAAAAATCAGCCACGGGATTAAAACTACAAGCAGCTTCATCATTACAAAAGCTCAGCTAAATCGCACCAGAGAAAAAGCAGAACGGGAGGCTGATGGAATGGAAACACGGTGCAATTCCACAGAACTGCAGGGAAGACCCTAATGCTGGACCCAAAAAAAGCACATGTTAGATATTAGCAGGACGGACAGAAAGTTCCTAACTTCTCGATGTACCAGCCAGATCCTATGAGGAAATGTGGCCCCTCAGGTCCCTTTGGTCCAAGGCTCTTACACAAGTTTGTCTTTCTTTCCTTGCAGAGAGAAATGTTTCTTGAAGGATGGGAAAAGACAATTGCTTTGTGCACTGCCCAAGTTCCCCTAGAGAGATGAGTTGCTAAGCAAGCTCCACTGATCCTCTAGGACAGACTTGTGCCAAAATTTGCCTAAAACTGCTTGCCCGAACCCTTCCTGCTTTGTCAAAAAAGAAGTCCCCTTGGAGAGGAAATGGCTGGGAAGCAGGGGGACGCGTCTGCCCTGGGTCAGGTGCCTCGGCCTACACTAGAACCAGGCGTGAAGACGGCAATCAAAATGGAGGAGCCGGAGTCAGCGGGATCCCATGTGGCAGAGGGAGCGGTGAGAGCAGGCGATGCCCCTCGTGTCGTCCAGGTGGGGACCATCGGGGAGTATCTAAAATGGCCGACGCAGCAGAAGAAACAGGATCCCGAGAGGGGCTTATCGGAGCACTGGGAGGCCCAGTGGCAGGAGTTCCTCAAGACAGTGCAGTCGTCCCACCCTGGCTGGGGAAATCCTCCAGTGTTTGAGACGGTGCCGCGAGGCGATACTCAGGTCTTCCTACCCCCGACGGAGGGAGCCAGAAAGCGGCCGGCTGAAGGGAAGGGGACCACCCCCTCGCCTGGGCTGTGGAGAAAGACGCACGAGGATGGAGGAGAGCAGGGCGGCTCTGAAAAGGTGGAGGAGACGGCTGAGCAGGAGGAGAGCACAGAGCGGCAGCGGCAGCGCTTCCGGCGGTTCCGCTACCAGGAGGCCGAGGGCCCCCGCGAGGCCTGCAGCCGCCTCTGGTACCTCTGCCGCCAGTGGCTGAAGCCGGAGCGGCGCAGCAAGGAGCAGATCCTGGACCTGCTGATCCTGGAGCAGTTCCTGGCCATCCTGCCCCCGGAGACGCAGAGCTGGGTGAAGGGAAGCTGTCCCGAGACCTGCTCCCAGGCCGTGGCCCTGGCGGAGGATTTCTTGCTGAAGCGACTGGAAGCCGAGAGGCAGGTGAGGCCGGTAGGGGAAGCTTTCCTGTTCGTGGTGTTACTGAAAAACAGTTGGAGAACAGGGGCAGTCAGCCCGAGTGGGCCCCAGAACCGAGCCAGATAATGTCCAGTGACAAGACTATGAGCCAAACAAGCTCTGTTCTAGTGCACTGTAGAAAAAGCAGCGTCTCAATAATTTGCCAAAAGCATGCATTATATGCCCTACGTCAGAAGCCAGCATTCCTGGTACATGTTTGATACATCAGTAAGTCTCCCCACTCCAGGCGCTTTGCTTAAAGAATCTTTTCTTTTCCCAAAGACTTCCTACCCCTCATGTCCACTGATTATCTCTTGGTAATTCATACCATTCTGATGCTTTTGCATTTACTTGTTTTTTAACCCCGTATTTTTTTTTACAGAACATAAATCCATACAGTTGAGATACAATACATATCAAAATAGATCAATAATACTAGCATCTACAACTTAACTGATAATAAACAATTAAAACTAAATTACAACTAAAACTGTAACTAAAATTACAACTAAAAATAACAATAAACATCATGCACCCAAGCTTTTGCATTTACTGCGGTTCATAATACACTTTGGTACTTTTATTCAGATTCAAAACCGGTTCTAGGTCGTTACTGGTTTTTCGGCGCCAGGTAAAGACCTTTTTATTTAAACATCATTTCAATTGTTAAAACATATGATCTGGCCTGGGCAACTTCTTCTTCCTTCTCTTTCTCCTCCTATATTTTTATTTTATACTGATAATTTTAATTTCGTATTTGTAAATCAATGTATTTTTTGTATTTTTATATTTAATAGTAATTTATTATGTACTATTGTATTTCAATGTATTTTATCATGTTGTAAGCCGCCCCGAGGTTTCGGCAAGGGGCGGCATAGAAATGTTATAATAATAATAATAATAATAATAATAATAATAATAATAATAATAGGTGCCTTCAGTCCTCTCATTTGGCCTCAAGCCGGGATTATGTTGACTTGTCAACAACCGTTCACACAAAGCCCATTCCTCTAATGTCGCCCTGTCTCCCTCCCTCCCTGCAAAAACAGGAAGTCTAATGGCTGCATTATCCTTGTATTACACTCTGTATTGGGGTGCTCCCATAGAGGGCAAGCCTGGTAGCAATGGTACATTGGGAAAGCTCCCTCATGGACTCTGGGATGCTTCAGGTGATGGAGACTTCCCCGTATCAGAGGTCTAGGTGCAGGGTTTGGACGAATCCTTTCAGAGAGTGTTCTTCTGGCATCTGTAGGCTTCCTCTCACGCCTGGCCTGGCCTGCAGAGTGAGCTGAGTAAATCCACAACTGGTTGGGGCAGCCCCCCGCCCCCCGGTCAGAAGTGGCTGCTGGAAGTGGAGGTGGGGAGCTGCAAGCAGAGTGCCAGTCGCCCCTCTGGGGGAAGGGGGTGCGGCTGTGCCGCGTGGGGCATGTGATTCTTAGCAAGCATCCCGCGAACGCTGGGCACGCTAACCAGGGACTCTGGGCTGCTGCAGTTGGACTGGCGTCCAGGGAGCCGAGCCCGGAGAATCTAAGGAACTCCCATCCCCAGATGGATTCCTCTCTCATCCCTACCTGGGTCCACCTGTTGCTGGGGAACATGGGCAGGAGGGTGCTGTCGTCCTGCGGGTTTCCTGTGGGCAGCTGCTTGCCCAGTGTGGGAACAGAAGATGCTCTTAAATAAGCAACAGGTGCTAGTCCTCATGACCATGGGCTACCAGCAGAATCAGAGGCAGCAGGCCTGTGTACACCAGTTGCTGGGGAGCATGGGTGGGAGGGTGCTCTTGCATCCTGCTCTGGGCAGCTGGCTGGCCATGGTGTGTGCAAAATGCTGCACTAGATTGTCCACCCTCGTTTATATATTTTATTATATAAACATAATAATTAAATGACCTCTGGACTCGGCTTTTTGTTCTTCAGGTGCCTGTGATTTTCCACATCGTGACAGTGAATTTCCCTGCCGGTGAAGGGCTTCCTTCCGAACGTCTGCAGAAGAATCCAGGCGGGGAAATCAAACCAGAGGGAAAAGGAGCTGTTGGTAATTCTCTGGGTAAGACCTCTAGCCCTCCTCATGAAACCCTTTCATCGTATTTGCTTTCTTGTCCTGTATTTATCCCGCCTTTCCTCCAAGCAGTGGAAAACCACAATTACGGATCTCTCTGTTCCCTCCCACAAATGTTTTACTCTCACAACACGCCTACGAGGGATGTTACACGGATAAAACATTTGTGTGTGCTTGGCTCGAGGTCACCTGCAGAATTGAAATAAATCTGCCACTCTAATGTCTTCATATACATCTGTGCAGTAGAAACCACTTAGAACATAGTGTACATTTCTGGCTGCTGCAACTGAAAAAGGATACGGTGGAGCTGGAAAAGGTGCAGAAAACAGCAGGTGAAATTATCACAGGGCTGCAGAAATTCCCCTGTGAGGAAAGCTTACAGTGTCTTGGAGAAGGAGCTTATTGACTAATATAATCCAAGACTGAGAAGCTCAGAGAAGAGGTGAGCAAAGCGAGAGAGGAGAGGGTTCGTCCCATGAAGCCAATTGGTGAGTGATTTGGGAAAGATTTCTTTGCACATCCCTGATGAAACTACAAAATTCACTTCCACAAGAAGTAGTGATGGCCACCCATTTGGACGACTTTAAAGGGGGGTCGGAGAAATCCGTGAAGCAGAAAGCTCAAGCAGAACAGGAGCATGAAAAACAGGAAACAAAATCAAAACAGTAAAGCAACACGTTTTTTAAAGGCCAGATTGAGGACTTGTGTGTTTCTAAAAGCCCTTTCTAAAAAAACAAGAGACTTGGGGGCCAGTTGGAATTCTTGAGGAGAGAGAGCATTCTATCATTTGGAGGAAATGCCCCAAACCGCCTTTCATTCACGCCCGACAAACAGATGTGACACTCAAAAGAACCTCCCCTGCAAATCTTGGTACACAGGCAGGTTTATAAAGAGGCAGGGGTCCCTTAGAAAGCGAGGCCCTCTTCTGTGTTGGGCTCTAAAAGTTAAAACTAGCACCTTGAACTGAGTCCAGAAAGCACAGGACACCTGCTCTGAAAAGCGTGTCCACATGTGACCACATCCCCAAAAGAACGGTTGCATGTGTCTGTGGATCCAGAAAGGTGGCCTGCCATTGGGGCAGGATCCAGCAGCGCTCCCAAGCTGGGGAACGCGACCCCTTTCAAAATGGGTTGAATCCCAGTCACCGTGCCAGGTGCCAGGCGGCTTCACTCCAGGGACTAGCTCATTCTTTTCTTTTTTATTCCAGGCACTGCAGATGTGGCGGAAACGGTGTCATCAGAAAGAGTAAAGCCAGGAGAGCGGATCGTAAATCTCACGAGCCAAGGGGGACTGAATTTCCCCGAGGCAAAAGGTGCAGAGCGGGTGCAGGAGGGATCCGCCTCCTCCCGAGGCAGCGAGAGCCGCAGAATCGCAGACCCACCACGGGCCTGGAAGGCCAAAAGCAGAAAAATTTGCAACATGTGCGGGAAGAGCTTCAGCTACAACTCGAACTTGAAGAGGCACTGGAGAACACACACGGGGGAAAAGCCCTACGGATGCTCATACTGTGGGGAAAGGTTCAACCAGGCCACAAACCTGATAAGGCATCAGCGAATCCACACAGGAGAGAAGCCTTACAAGTGCTCGGACTGTGGGAAAAGCTTCAACCAGAGCCTTCAACTCATCCGGCATCGGAAGACCCGCTTCAATTGCAGCTGATGCAGCTTCTCGCCTTCCTGACGCACCTGTGGAAGAGGAATGGCCCTTCTGGGCAGGTCCAGCGCAATAGCACCCAGTGCAGAATGTGATGTAGGGTGCTGAACTGAACCTTGGAAAACACTGCCTGAAATGCAGAAAAATCACAGTCTCAAACAAGATTGATGGCCATCAGGACAAGATGCGGGTTTAGGGCTCCACATCGATTCTTTTCCTCTGCCACCGATTAGCAAAAAAGCATAACAATATGCAAAGTGAGGAAGGGATGTAGGGATTTTCCTGGGTGTGATTTATTTGTTTTTCTTTTTGACAATTATCATTCTGTGCATCAGTACAGAATTTGATTTTGTGTGGAGCACAAATTCCCCTGGTTACACAGATATGAAGAAATCTTTTCATTTCCTTTATACATTAAATCAAACATGTGGTTCAGGACAAGGGAAACGCTGAAGGGTAGTGTGGTAACAGCACAGAATTTGGAAGGATAATTTCTCAGATCCAAGCCCTGGTATTTCCATTTAAGAGGAGTAAAAGCACATTGCTATGCATGTTTAGATGGACACACCTGCTGTCTGGGGATGTGCTGGCAGCTGTAGGACTCGCTTCTGTGTGATGATGCAACTCATGAGGACAGCAGTTACAGGCATCATTCCCTCCATTTTGAAGCCCAAACAGAATTACATGATCACAAGAAGAAGATATCAGCAGAAGTTCCCAAGATTTGCAGAAGTCTCCCTTTGTTAGGGGAAGGGAAAAAGTAAAAAGTAAAATAATTCTATGCCCATGCTTGATTTTTGCTGGGCTGCTTTTGGCTGAATTACTGGGGGACAGAATTGGGGAGCTGGGAAGGAGTGCCTAGAATCCTGAGTATCCTGATTTTGTTGCAGATCCTGCTTGCTAACCATAACAGCTTAATGCAGGGATAATTGACCTCTGACATGGCCTGCATGAAGTTCCTATCTGGCTGGTGAGCTTTCCTTCATTCTCTCCAACTGGAGATCATTTCCCATCTCCCAGAACCAAAACTCCACTGAGGCTTTTGAAAAGCTTGGGGGAAGTGTGTATATGAGAGAGAGAGATGGAGGCCCAGTTCAGACAGCATGACAAGCCATGGTAGGTTTCTTACCACTGTTGGTCTGTTGTGTTGTTTCAACCTCATCATGGTCTTTCATCATGGTAAGTTTGGTCTTTAGAAACCATGATAGGAAACAATGGTTTGTTCTATGGTTTCTCCATACTGCCATGGCTTGTTGTGTTGCCCAAACCCAGGACTGTGGTTTCCACTGTCCTGGTATGCTATTACTACAGAGTCCTTTGGACAGAGTGGCAACTGCAGAAGATTATTATTAAAAACATGTTTATCCCATCCTTCCTGATAAAACGTCCCAGGGATGCTCCAGGGTCCAGGCTGCATGTGTGGACCAATGCAAAAGAGGCAGGTGAGGTAGGCAGGGAACAGTGCATCTTGGGATTGAATTTCAGGCATGGTGGCTGACGGTCCATCACTTTCATACTCCCATTAATCACAATTATCACAAAAGAGAAGAGCTGGCAGTATCTAGTTTTAAAATCAAGTGTGTATATTTATTTATCTCTTTATGACATTCATGCCCTAAGTGTTTTTCCTCTTGCAAGGACTTCAAGTCGGCTTACAGGTTTCCCCTTCTCCTGTTTTATCTTTAGAACAGCTTAGAAAAAAGGTGAGAATGGGGAGGCAGGAGAAAGGAGTTCAACTTGGTGGGGACAAAGTGGAGAGGACATTTTTCCCCATAATCCCAGAATCCAAAGGGGTCATCCCCTGAAGCTGATGCGTGGGAGATTCAGGGCAGATCCAAGGAGGGACTTCTGCACCCAGCATGGAGTGAAATTTTATGGAACTCACATCCGTAAAATGTAGTGATGGCCATCAATTTGGTTGGCTTTAAAAGGGGGTGGATATATTCATGGAAAAGGATTTCAAGGGGTACTAGTCCTCATGGCTACCTCTGGTTCCTGTGATGTTTGGAAAGGACAGAAGTGTTGCTCCCATCTGGGCTGAGCAATCCTATGGACAGTCGTTTGCCACTGTGTTAGTCAAGTGCTCACCTGGATGGACCCTTGGCTGGATCCAGGGTGGTTTTTCTTGCGCTCTTAACTCTGTGAGGTAGATTAGCCTGAGAGTGAGTGACTGGCCTGAAGTGAGCTTCATAATGTATTTTTTGAGGAATTTAAATTTTATGTGGCATTCACTTAGAGCACAATCCTAAATGTGTGGATTAGAGAGTCAGTGTGGGGTAGCGGTTAAGAGAGGGGAACTGGGACTCAGATCTGGGATCCAGTCCCCACTCTGGGTGACTTTGGGCCAATCACAGTCTTTCAGCCCAACCTACCTCGCAGGGTTGTTGTTGCTCTAAGAAGACTTGAGAGGACGTCTCGAGTTCCTTAACAGGAAAAAAGGCAGGCTATAAAATACAGTGGTACCTCGGCTCACGAACGCCTCAGTTCACGACCAAATCAGGTCGCGAACAGAAATTTCATAAAAATTTTGCCCCAGGGCACAAACTCTGCATCAGGCGACAATCGCGAGCGCACCCACCTTCCCTGCCCGAGTGCCCCTGCACCCACCTCCCCACCAGTGCACCCATGATTGCGCCTGTCTCCCCCCACCCCCCTGCATGATCGCTGGCGGGGAGGGGGAGAGAGATGGCTACAATCTTTGCTGTTCTTTGTCACTTTGCTTCAAATTTTTGTGAGTAAAAAAAAAAAAAAATAGTTGCAGAACGGAATAACCTTATTTACATTGACCCTTATAGGGAAATTTGACTTGGCTCACAACCAAATTGGGTCATGACCAGAGAGGTGGAACGGATAAAGTTCGTGAGCCAAGGTACCACTGTACAATAAATAAAATGAAATCCAACACGTTTTAGACAGGCTTTTTCTGCCCGGATCATGCCTTGCGGAGCTGGATAAGATGTATAACGCTGCTCAATTGAGTTGGCAGATAAATAGAGGCATTTACCTCCTACATTTCTCCTGAGGATCTCTGTGTTTCAGTCAGCGCTTGTCTCGAACAACCCAGTTCTTCGCACCCCCTCCCCAGCCTCCCATAACAAACCCGCACGCCTCGCTGAGCACTAGCGCCTTGCCGAAGCCGGCTCAGCCATTCCGCAGCCGGGCGCCTCACCCCCAATGGCTGGGCGAGGGAGGCAAGGTCGGGGCCGGGGCTGGGCAACACCCTGGGAGTCCCCCGGCTAGCAATCCCCGCCGCGCTTCCTCTCGCGGTTTCCCACGTGCGGCCGCCGCCGGCCCAAGCGGAGCCCTCGCGGGGCGGAGGCGCCGCTTTCCGCTCCGCTTCCTTCGCTCGTTCCTTCGCGGGCCTTTCCGGGCAGCGCGCCTCTGTGGTCTTAACCCTTGGAGGAGCAGCGGGCGGCGGCTCCCTGTCTCTCTCCCGCCTCGCCTTCCCCGGTGCCGCCTCGCCGGCGCTGGGGGCAAAGGCTGATGCCCCGTGAGGCGGGCGCTGGCGCCCCTGCTCGGGAGTAAGCCCTCTGCCCGCCACAGGGCTCGCCCCGGGTAAATGCGCGCGGCATCTGTGAGGAGCAAGCACATCAGATCTCAGCGAGCCCACAAGCAAGGCGCGAGTGCACGCTGACCCATGCTCCCCAGCTGCTGGTGTACACAGGCATATTGGCTCCGCGAGACAGGATACCTGGGTTCAGCCGAGAAAGAGCCCTTTCGCCTTGAACCTCAGCGGTTTATTGAAAGAGCCCTCAAGATCCCTGCAGTTACTTAGGACAGCAAGCTACCCGGTAGTGGTTCTCACTGCCCACTCTAAGCTTCTAGAACATATACAGAGTGTTTTATAGATTCTGAGGCACATGGGTCCAGCAGCTGGGCAGTTGAAGTCGAAATAAAGGGATCACAGTCTGAAGAGGGGGAGGGGTGTGTAGAGGCGGCTCAGTGCAATGGTGTTTGAGTGTAGGGGATGAACAGAGGCACAGGGATTATCCTGAGTCCCCACATGCAAAGGGGGGGTGACTGCAAAGCTGTTCCCCTGGCAGCCGTATCGGCTCCTGCAATCAGCAGAGCAGCGGCCCTGGCAGCTTCTTGGGAAGCCATCAGGCCCCACTTCTTAAAAGTGGCAGCAAAGGCTAAACAGTAAGCTGGCCCGGAATTCAGGTGCTTTCTGAGAAATGGGTGCAGGCACATATAAGCAACCTTTTTCTGCCAGGATTTGTCTGAATTTTCCCAACATCTCTGATATGAGCAGTTGCATAAAGTCATGAGGACTAGCTGCTGTTTTGTGCTGTCGATTCGTCTCTGACTTGTGGTGTCCCTATGAATGGGAGCCCACCAAAATATCCTGGCCTGGTTCAGCTCTTGTAAACTCAAGACTGGGGCTTCCTTGATGGAGTTGATCCATCTCTTCTTTGGTTGTTCCTTTCCTCTTCTGTCCCACAGAATAATCACAGAATAGCAGAGTTGAAAGGAGCCAAGAAGGCCATGGGGTCCAACCCCCTGCTGATGCAGGACACCAATTTACACCATCCCACTCAGATGCCTGTCCAGTTTCCCCTTGAATGTCTCTAGTATGGGAGAGCCCACGACCTCTCTAGGCAACCAGTCCCACTGTCCTGATAATTTATCCCTGGAAAAATTCTAAAGCAAATTATAAATCAGTCTGCAAACACCTTGAAGACAATGCCTTGCCCAGAGATTCTGGGGATGGAACTTCAGACCCTTTGCATGCAAAGCAAGGACTCTACCATGAGTTACAGCTCTTCCCCAGTGTATCATCCATGATAACTGGATGAAACCTCCAAATCTTCACATTCTAGTTCTGGGAAGCCACTGTAGGAGAGAAATGTTTGCCCTTGTGTCTGGTTTTTGGACTTCCCAAAGATGTTTTGTTGGCCCTGCAAGGAAATACGATACTGAACCTGATGGACCTTTGGTCTAATCCTGCAGCAGGGCTCTTAGGCTGGGTCTTGAGAGGATGGCAAGGAGGGTGCTCTTTGCATGCTCAGGAACACCTTTTCTGTTATGAACTCTCCCATGCACTTCATCTGAGCCTCTCCTCCAAGGCAGGTTCAGGGTGTGGTGAATAAGCAGAGGGTCTTCTTGGTCGTGGCTTCCCATCTGTTGCTCCCCACCAAGCTCTGCCTGGGACCAGCACTGCCAAAGCCCATTAAGATTTCCCATTACAGCCAAGCATTTGACAACATAGCTTGACATGCAAAATTCTGTTGTATTTTTATTCATAAACAGTTTTATACTACGCTGTTGTGCAGTTATTTGAAACTGCCCAGAGGACTTTGGCTACTGGGTAAAATAGAACATCATAAAGGAAACGAAATGTCCTTGACAAAAGCTATCATATCCTTGCAAAAGATCCATTTATTTAAATATATTTATCACAATATGTTCCAGAAATACACCGGTGGATGAATCAGGCCCTGAGAGATCTTTTCATGCAACCGCTGCATGGTACCCATCAGCTTCTTTATTATCGACATCTTCGTAATGCAACGGAGAGTGCCGTTGTTTATGTAGCCAAAAGGTTGCGTGACGGGAGAACAAGAGGGCATTGTAGCACTAGTCTGGGTGAAGCATTAAGGATAGCAGGGAGAAAGAGAGGCTTTTTGCTATTGAGCAGTATATAATTGTAATAATAAATAATAATTTTAAAATGAGGGGTCTGAATGGCAGGGCATTCCATTGTGGCAAGGCTACAACAGAAGACACCAATGCGAATAAAACGTTCCTGAAACAAGGACCTTCCTCGGAGCTCACAGGAAGAACTAGGGTTTTTTTGAACAGGGACTTGGATGCTACGTGACTTCCTGTGAGCTCAGCTGCAGCCCTCAGACTTACCTGGGGAAGAAATGAATTTGCCACAGTCCCAGTGGCTACACCCAGGGTGGCAATGAAGTTCCCAGGAATCTGCCCCTCTTCAGTTTGTAGTTTTCCTTTTGTTCTCGGCCGTCTTAGAAAGTGAGCCGAGCCCAAAGGAAACTCGCAAACACTCTTGCAACTCCAGTTGGGCGAATGGGAGCCTTCTTCATGTCTCGTTCATCGCAGTGGCCAAAACTGAAGTGAACAGAGGGACGGTGCTCACACGGACTCTTCATGGCAGGCACATGTGAAAAAGCTTAGTACGCTCAGCAGGAAGCCAGACTCGGGGCCATGGGAAAGCAGGCTGGAGTCTGAGCAGCTGATCCATTGGATTCCCACTCCCAAAACCAATTTCTCACGCATCCCCAGCAACACCTCCGAGGAAAGTCCCAAAAATGCAGGTAGCTGTGTCGATCGGTCACCAGAATACTTCTAGCAGTTTTTGCCTCTGCTTGAGTTTTGTGAAGCTGAACTAGCCATTCAAGGCCGAGCCAGAACACTTAGTTCTCCAGCGAGATAGACCTGCATAGTGCGTGGCCTGCACTGCAGAATTTGCCATGTAGATCGTCACTAGCACCCGAGGTCCCAGGGCTCAGATAAGCAGCACTTGAGTTGGAGATCGAAACCAGCAGCTCAAGTTGGGCTCTGAGTTAAACTGTCAGCCAACGCAGCAGTTCCGAACGGGCTGCTTCAAAGTTCCCCCTTTGCTGGAGGTACCAAAACTGTGACCACCTGGCAGGGAGGGCTGATGGGCGTCACAATAACACTGCCCGTATTTTAATGCCCTTATACAAACCACACTTAAAATACCGCACACAGTATTGTGTGCAATATTGCTTGTTACACCTCCAGATGGATAATTGTAGAACTGGGAAAATGTGCCAGAAAGGCTACTGGGCTGTTCAAGGGACTGGAGAAATGGCTTTTCAAGGACCGGCAGCGGGACTGTTGAGCTTCAAGAAAAGACAAGTGAGGGGGAAATATGCAACATGACGCATGGTGTGAAGAAAGTGGGCAGAGATGTACTTTTCTCCCTTTCTCATAATATTGGAACCAAAGGGGCCAACCCATGAAGCTGCACGGTGGGAGAGTCAGGACAGTGTGGAGCTTAACTATGGAATTTGCAGCTGCAAGATGTAGTAAGGGCCATGTCACCTGAACAACTCTTGAAGGGGACTGGAGAAATTCCAAGAGAAGCCTATCCATGCTACTAGTCCTCATGACCATATCCCAGCTCCAGTATCAGAGGCAGTGTGCCTAGCTATATAAGTGGATGGGAGACATGGGCTGTCGCCCTCATGTCCTACCTGCAAATTTTCCACATGCGGCTGGTTGGCCACTGCATGACTGGAATGCTGGACTGGATGGACCCTTGGTCTGATCCCACACAACTCTTCTTATGCTGTGATGAGCAGTGGGTTGAACTAGATGACCTCTAGGTGTATCTTCAACTTGAAAGTTTAGTAAGTTATGCTGCTCTGAGCTCATGGAGTAGCAATTGATATCAGTAAGAACTGATACTTGCTGGAGTTTCTGAATTGTTTGCAAAAATAGATCCTATTTGTCATATTTTTTAAAAAAAGACAAAATGTATACCTGACCTTCCTATCTTTCCTGGTTATGGGGCCACTGTGACTTGGTAAGAAAAACTTCCCTTGATGCATTGCTATGTTTTTTTCTGGGGGCCATTCTGACAAAGGCTAGAATTAATAAATAAATCCATGCGTATTACTATGTCACAAACATAAGCCACTCTCATGCAAAGTTACAGGAGGTCCCTGAATTACAAACATCTGAGTTACAAACAAGCAATCCGTACTTATGAACAAACTGCCATACAGCCTATTGATTTTAAAAAACGCAGAAAATGATCATCACCATAGAGAGGAAGTGAAAGGGGAGAGAGGGAAGCCTCCAAAGCATCACCATAGAGAGAGGAAATGGAAGGATAGAGAGGAAGTCTTCCAAAGCATGCCCTGCCCATCCAGAGAAGGAAATCTCTTTGGCATTTCCTTGCTGCAAAGAGGAGGCAATGATGGGTTAGCAGCAGGGCTAGATATATGCACAATTTTTCCATTTTCATGGGGGTCCTTTACCCTAACCCTCACAAAGGTGGAAGACCAACTTTACGTGATCCCTCCTACATACAAATTCGACTTAAAGATGATTATCCATTTCTCAGGAATGGAACTTGTTCATAATCCAGGGACTGCCTATACTTGCATTAACTTCTTGAAACAATGGATTTCTCCTTTCAATGCACCCCTTGGGAGCAGAACAAAGAAAAACAGATCTGAAGAAGGAAAACCCCAAGTAATTCTGAGAAAGAAGTGAAAGCACTGAAGAGACCGCATATTCAGCTCAAGAGAGTAACATTGTCATTAGCATCAGTGGAACGCTGGGATTAATTTGGCAATGTATGGAACTGAAAATATTTTATTTGCCTCCTTTCAAACACTCATTTTTAGCACGCTGACATGCTGAACAGGATCGGGGCAAAAATTAATTTTAAACGTTGCTTCCTAATTGCCTGGATTTTGTCTCCTTGCACCATAGGTAAATAGTCCTTAAACGTTCTAGTTGACAAACTCTAACTGGAAGCAAACCGGTGTGACCAGTTTATGTTTCCGATGCTGGGCTCCTCTGGACCACGGAATTATTTACCACACTCAGAACACACACCCTCAAAATGATTTCTTCTTGACACACCATGGGACTCTCTTAAAAAACTAGATGTACACTAGCTTTCTGTGACATGGTGGACAGTCTAAAACTTTGGGCCCTAATCTGGCCTGCATAAGTTATTCACCCAGCCACCAGAGACTGGGGATTCTTCTGCAAATGTTGCCCATTCCCTTCCCTGAGCAGAAGGAAGCGTTTCTTAACCCAGATCCTTTTAGCTGGATACACTCTGTATCGAACCTAAGATTTTCTGAATGCAAAGCAGCTGTCTGGAGGATGCTGGGAACTGTACTCCACACACTTGGTTGAGTTTGGAAAGACGGATAAATCATCTGTGAGTGCATCTTTCTTCCCTCCATGGGTCTGCCGATATGTAAATAAGGTCTACTGTCCAGGAGAAGTCTTCTCCTCCGTCGCATTCACCAGACAAAGCGTGCCTGATTCCCGTGCGTCCTCTGATGCTTAACAAGATGCGCTGTTTGGCGGAAACTCTTCCCACAGGCCAGGCACAAATATGGTTTCTCTCCAGTGTGGATTCTCTGGTGCCTAAGAAGGTGTGAGTGGCAGCTAAAGTTTCGGTCGCAGTCCAAACACTTGAAAAGTTTCTTTTCTCTATGGATGCTTTCACAGATATTGAGACTTGGGTTTAGAGCATTTTTCTCCTTGCATTTCGCACACTGATGTAAATCCTTCCTTGGGTGAGTTTCTGGGTTGCCAGTTCTGTGTTCCAACAAGGGCTCAATGAACGTGTTCCCGCAATCTGAACATGTAAACAGGTTCTCGCCTGCATGTACTATCCTTTGATGTCTATTAAGGGTCGCTTTACGAGTGAAGCTTTTCCCACAAACGGGGCATGTACTCCTCCTCAAACCTTCACAGACTTTTTGCGGGATTGCGATTTCGAAGCAGGAACCCTCCTCGTCTTCCAGGGATTTATCCCTCCAGTTCTCCGCTTCGCATCTCTCCTGCCGTGTCCGGCCATCTTGGTTCTCTAGCTCAGCTACTTCCATTCCTTCTAATGGTGCCCGAAGTTTCCCCTCCTCATTCTGAATCATCCACCCATTATCTGCTAGAATAAAGGGAAGAAATGTAAGGAAACTGTGCCCTGTGTGAACCCGCACGGAAGCAGGATTTTGTCTACTAGCCATTCTCCATGGTGGGGGTACCGAAACTCCTTCAATCAGAGAGCCAGACTATTGCACAGAAGCCGTATGGGCCACATCCCTATTTTGATACGGTCAAAATGCCACTACGTTTTACTTTAATACTCTGAATGCCAGTAACTGGGCCTTAGAAGAGGCTTATCTGAGACAGCACCTTTTCCCATCTCATCAGATGTGGTTCCACATGGAGCAGGTCAATTTACAGCAGGGCCTTCACTGTGTTGGCTCCCCTCACTGTAGAAATCCCTGCCAGTTTTGGTCTGCTAGATGTCAACATGGCTTCTTTCTGAAACCTGCTGAAAGCATCCTTATCTAAACAAGCGGCCACAATGGTTTTGTATAACTTGATTTTAAAATAGGTTTTTTAAAATGATTCTTTATATTTTAATTGCGTTCTGCTTTATTGCTTGAGAATTTTTTTATAAATGGCTTCCGTATAGCCTGAAGTGCGTGATCCTGCCTAATCCTGGAATCTAAGCAGGACTGGGCCTGGTTGAAATCTGGATGGGCGATTTAAATGTTGTGAATCCCCCAGAGATTCTTTGGCTACAGGTGGTATAGAAATGTATAATCATCCTCATCTACATCATCCTCATCAACCCATCTTTGCTTTGTCAGGTTCCTGGCAACACTTGGCTAAAAGTACATTGTCAAATTGGAGCCAAATGGGCACCCAATTCAATATGGGTGTATGAGGGAAAATGAGGTTGCTGGGGATAACCCGTGGTGTCTTTATTGAACAAACAGCCTATGCATAAGGCAGCAAAGGGGAGAAATGGCACTTCAAAAGAAGGTGGGTAACCTTACACCCCTCCCCAATTAATGGTTAAGAGCATGGGACTGAGACTCAGACGATCTGGGTTCTAGTCCCTGCTTGGCCATGGAGCCAACTGGGTGACTTTGGGCCAGTCACGGACTCTCAGCCCAATCTACCTCACAGGGTTGTTGTTGTGGGGATACGATGGAGGAGGAGATGTAAGCTGCCTTGAACCCTTTGTAGGAAAAAGGCAGGATAGAAATCGGAAAATAAATAAAAAACTTTTTGTCTTGGTTTTGGCCTTTGCTTCTGATTTTGATTTGGACTTTGCTGAGATTATGTTTTTGCTGTTTACGGAGATTACTTGTTGTTGTTATGAATTGATATAATTTTTGTTATTACTTGTTGTTATTGTTTAAAAAAATGTAAGCCATCCTGAGATGTTTTTCTCGGGTAGGACGGGATAGAAATGTTTAAATAAATAAATAAGCAAGCCAGCAAGCTGTCAAAATGGCCCCAAGTCAAGTAAGTCAAACCATGTTGCTGTTAGTCGCAAAGTCATGCCCGACCCATCGCGGCCCCATGAACAACATTCCTCCAGGCTCTCCTGTCCTCCACCATCCCCCGGGGTCCACCCAGGAAGTCAAACCATGAGTGCATTCTATATTGAGATGACTAATGAAGCTTCAGGTAGAGGCAACTAACTTGGTTCTATTGGGGAGTCGTTATTATTTTTATTTATTATTTTTTTCAATTTATATCCTGCCTTTTTCCTACAAAGGGCTCAAGGCAGCTTACATCATTCTCCTCCTCCATCTTATCCTCACAACGACAACCCTGTGAGGTAGGTTGGGCTGAGAGTCTGTGACTGGCCCAAAGTCACCCAGTTGGCTCCATGGCTGAGCAGGGACTCGAACCCAGATCGCCTGAGTCCTAGTCCCAGGCTCTTAAAATTGAGAGCAAATGTAGCATAGTGGTTAGAGCACTGGGCTGAGATTCAGATCTAGGTTCTAGTCCCTGCTTGGGCCAATCACTAACTCTCGGCATAACCTACCTCACAGGGCTGTTGTGAGAACAAAATGGGGGAGGACCACAGAAGCCGCTGGGGGTTCCTTCAGGCAGAGGTTGCGAGGGCCAGACCTCCGAATATTCCCCCACAGGAGTCCTCCACAAATTTGGCCCACTGGCCCACCTAGCTTGGTACTGCCAGCATGGACTCAACCCAGCCCCTCCCGGAAATAGCAGGGTCTGAACCAGAGGCCTTCTACATATAAAGCGGGTGCGTGTTTTATTTTCCCCATTACGTGCCACCCGAGATCCTTTAATAAAACCAGAGATTGAATCGAGGACCTTCCAGTAAGCAGGGGGGAACTACAGCCCCCCCAGGGGCCTTCCTCTAAATAACTCAATAATGCAAAGACGATGGATGAGTCTTCGATCTTTCAGTCAAGACTCCCAAGCGTTCCTGACCACTGGCAATGGAGGCTGGGGCTGATGGGAGCTCAAGTCCAAAACATCTGGAGGGCACCAAGTTGGGAAGGCTGCTAGACGTCCATTTTCTTTGACACATGTGATTTGACACAGGATGTTCATCTTTCCCAAGGGCAGTTTTGGGCAGCTTCCAGCCCTCCAGATGAACTGGCCTACAACGCTTTTCCTCACCAGCCAGCATAGCCAACGGTGTGGGATCCCGGGGCTTACAGGCCAGAGTATCTGCATGTCAAAACCTCTGGATGAACACTGGATGCTGCCCTTGCCTGCTGGAGGACTGACCACCTTTCCTGCAACTGCTCACCTGTGTGAATTCTCAGGTGTCTCATAAGATTTTCTCTCCGAGTGAAGCTTCTCCCGCAGATTGTACACAGGTGCAGCTTCTGGCCTGTGTGGAGTTGCTGGTGCCGGAAGAGGTTGGCTTTCCGTGTGAAGCTCTGCCCACATTCTGTGCAAATATGCAGGTTCGGCCCTGTGTTGATTCTCTGATGTCTGTGAAGACCTAGTTTCTGGGTCTGGCTTGTCCTGAGAGCTGCATTTGCATTCTTCTTTCTCATCTCCAGGGGTGGGATTGTGATTTCAGAAAGGTCATTCCAAGAATCAGCAACCGATCGATTTCCCCAGTTTTTCACTGGCCTTTCTGCAGAGTCTTCTGGCTTATCTGGATCCACAGAGCTTACTTCCAGTTCTGTTCTTGCTGGATCATGCTCAGTGGCAAGGTCTTTGCCATCTGGATCAAGAGGAAATGCAGTAAGGAAGGTGCAGAGAAAAGAAACTCAAGAGAGAGAAAAAGGAAGTGGACTAAAATGGGCTCTTGTTAAATGCAAGCACTGAAACGGCTTTCCCCACATTCAAGATGGTTGTGCTAGAAATATCCATGGCCAGATTCAAATGACACAAACCATGCGGGGGGGAAAAAGCACGGCTTGTCATCTGTTGTGTTGTCCAAACCCAGTTTCAGTATTTCACCAAGTACATTTGGTCTTTATAAACCATGATAAGAAACAATAGTTTGTTCTATGATTTCCTTGGATGACCATGGCTTATTTATTAGATTTATATCCCACTTTTTCTTACAATGCTTTCAAAGCAGCTTACATCATTCTCTTGCTCTTTCTTTTCTCAATCTTATTCCCAAAACAACCCAGTGAGGTAGGCTGGGCTGAGAGTCTGCGACTGTCCCAAAGTCACCCAGTTGGCCCCACAAGATCCCCCAAGCAGGACCTGAGTGCAACAGCACCTTCCCACCCATGTTTCCCAGCAACTGATCCACAGAGGCACACGTCCCAGCACATGGCCATGAGGACTAGCACCATGGAGAGCCAATTCCTCCAGGAATCTGTAGCTCTTCCTCAGCCATGGGCAACACTATGCTGGCTGTGTAAGAACTGGCGCCCACAACCTGAACATCAAAAGCAGAAGGGACAATAAAGATGTCATACCCGGCACGCTGGCCTCCTGGCCACGCTCCTGCTTGACCACCCTGTAGCGCTCCGAGTACACCTGATCTGCTTTGGAAAAGCCCACAGCCGCTTCTGCAGACGTCTCAAATGGCTAGCACAGCAAAAGAGCGTGTCGTTAGAAGCAGGCCGGAGTGGAGAACGACACAGTGATGGAGCTACTTCACCCCCCACAGGTTCTTATCACATACTCATTTAAAAATTATCCTTAGACTACTTGCCAGGCTGCAGTCTTCAGCACCAGCACTGCCACCCTCTTTGCTTTTCAATTATTACCATGTTTCCCTGAAAATAAGACCTAACCAGAAGATAAGCCCCAGCATGATTTTTCAGGATGCTCGTAATATAAGCCCTACCCCAAAAATAAGCCCCAGTTAAGACTGTCAGCCAGACGGATGGGGAAACACTGTAGTATGTCCGTTGCAACACACGATGGACATACTGAATTATAAAATAATCATGTTAATATATAATTAAATCTGAATGAATATTATTGACATTAATACTTCAAATAAATGGTAATATACATGATAATTAAGTATTTGTAAATACCAAAGCAGGTGCCTTTGGCCGAGAGGTAAACACCTATGTAAACAGATGGATTCAAGACTTATTGCCAAATGACCAATCGGAGTACAGACACAACACACAAATAACGTCAATACGTCGTGTGTTGTAATGGATGCACTTAATGCATGGATGCAACATGCAAGACGGGTGCAAAAAGAAAGAGCTATTCCGTCGAGTACAAGAAAGGGATCATGGGGGACTCTTGGGGCAAGAATCTTACGGCTTTCGTAAGCCTGAAAATAAGCCCTAATGCGTCTTTTGGAGCAAAAATTAATATAAGAGCCGGTCTTATTTTCAGAGAAATACGGTAGTCTTATTACATTGCATTTATAGCCCACTTTTTTCCTCTTGTGAGGAACCCAAGATGGCCTAGCTGGCGCCATTTTATCCTCACAACAACAACCCTGTGAGGTAGGCAGGGATGAGAGGGAGTGACTGGCCCAAAGACGCCCAGTGAGCACCATGGCCAGGCGGGCACTTGATCCCGGGTCTCCCAGGTTCCCAGTCCAACACCACCCCGGTGCTCAACTCACCCGTCCCTCCCAACCCTCGGCCTCTTGCTGCCTTAGCAGGAATTCCTCGGCGAGGGCTACCGCTTGGTAACAAGAATCTGGGACAGCTTCCCTGACCCAGTTTTGCATGTCCGGGGGAAGGACAGCGAGAAACTGCTCCAGGATGAGCAGCTCCAGGACCTGCTCCTTCGTGCACCTCTCCGGCATGAGCCACTGGCAGCAAAGGTCGTGCAGCTGCTCGAAAGCCTCCCGCGGGCCCTCGGCCTCCTGGTAGCGGAACAGGCGGAAGCGCTGGCGTCGCGCCTCCATGCCAGCCCTGTTCGGGGCCTCCGTGCTCGCTTCGTCGCTGTCTCCCGTCTCCTGGCCGCAAGAGACCTCCGGGGTTGCACTGCTGCGGCCTGGCAGGAGCCCGATCACGTCCGGCCCGCTGCCGAAATCGGCCGGGCTTTCGGAAGGGACCAGGGCAGACCTGCTGACTTCCCATCGCATCATCTTCGGCAGCGCCGGGCCCTCCCAGGGACGGGGGTGCACCACCTTCACGAAATCCCGCCACTGGGCTTCCCCGTTCCGGGCCGGTTCCTCCTCGGTGCCCGATCCCGCCTGCGTCGGCATGGCCCACGGCGCGAACTCTCCAGCTGCCCCGTCCTGCGCAAGAGGGCGGGTCTTCCCCCCGTTTTTCAGCCCTTCTTCCTCCACGGACTCAACACAGAGGAGACCAACTTTGGCTGCTCGCTTCTTCCTGGCTGACATCTCCTCCTAGGGTGACGGGGACCACATGGCACTAGGCCTCACTAGCTTTCGGCACAGGATGGACGGGTCAGATGGTTTGAGCCAGTCGAAAGGAAAGCATGTTGCTTCGGAGTATATAACTGTGTGGAGTTCACCCTTCAGTCATCCAAGCAGACAGAGCGACATCTCTGGAAGGAGCCAATAAAGCAAAAGATCAGATGGGTGAGCAAGGGGGCGCAGCCCTTCCTGGGGTGACCCCATACTTCCGGAATCGGCTTCCACCAGGGGTTCGTCATGCCCCTTCTTTGCAAGTCCCTGGGAAAGCCGAGGAGATCCACCAGTTTCGCAAGGCTTTCCACCACAATTTGGGCCGCTAGTTGTATTTATAAACTCAGTTTGCGTGGCTTTTTATCAGTAATGTCTGTTTTTGTGGATTTTTATTGGCCTCTGCTTTTACGGATCTGCATGGAATGTGTGATTTTTACTGCATCTGCTTTAGGAGTGATTTGACTTGAGAAGGACCCAGCCATAGAGATGACCGCAAACTAATTCAAATAAAATAAAATAAAATAAAATAAAATAAAATAAAATAAAATAAAATAAAAAATAGCAATGTTTTCTTACCTGCCATCTTTTCTTTTCTTATACAGAATTCTATCTGTCGTATCTTTTTTTAAATTTTCCCAGTGTGGGCCCTGTTGGATGTTCAGAATTACAGCTCCCATGGTCCCTGTCCATGGACCATGCTAATTGGGGTTGATGGGAGTTGTATTCCTACAATCTGAAGTACAAGTTAGAGAAGGGTTATGATAATTCACAGCTTGCCTTAGGAAGGAGCCAGAAAAACACAGGAAGGGGCATATCCCTTCCTGTGATTTTAGAAGGTCCAGATTGGATTTCTGACCTTTCTAGGTAAGGCTTGAAAGGACTCGCAGCTGAGACCCTAAATAGTTAGAGGGATCCCTGGCCTGACTCAGTATTGGAATATCTCCTGTTCCAATTGAATCCAGTCCTCTGTTTGGAACCATGAGGACTTGAACCTTACTTTTTAGCTGACAGACAACAGTTCAGTGGTAGAGAATGTGTTTTGGATACATGAGGCTCCAGGTTCAATCCCCACCATCTGCAGACAGGTTTAGGAAAAGATCTGGCCTGAAATCCTGCAAAGTCCTTGGTATAGACCAGGGGTCAGCAACCCGCGGCTCCGGAGCTGCATGTGGCTCTTTCATGCCACTGCTGCGGCTCCCTGTCGCTCAAAATATGCGTCATAACCGCCAATGTGTGACACCCGCCAGCATACGATTAATTGAGCTTTTCGACCCCCGGTAGGCCAGCCATGGATAAATCCAAGAAAAGAAAAGTTTCAGAAGAAAACAGAACATGTAATGGTACGTGGGCAGATTCATTGGCTTTCACTGCTGATGAGACTGGTTTACCAGTATGCTTAATATGTGGTGAGAAATTGGCAAGCAACAAAAAGTCGAATGTTGCAAGACATTTCCAGAATAAACACACAGCCTTTGCTGAAAAATATCCGGACGGAGATGAGAGAGAAAAAGCCATTTCGGAACTGATGCGGAAGGTTGATCTGAGCAAAAATCATTTCAAGAAGTGGATTAAGTCTGCAAATTCAACTACATATGCTAGGTTTGTGGCCGCTCAGGAAATAGTCAGGCACGGGAAGCCGTTCACAGATGGAGATTATATAAAAGAATCTTTCACTGATTTAATAAATGCAACACACTAGTTTTTTTCTACATAGCATAAAGGTAAAAATATGCAGATATATGCAGTGTTATCTTCATTTTAGATGTCAAAAGGGTTTTGTG
>NW_025336429.1:2655044-2778920 GCF_004798865.1 Varanus komodoensis
TCTGCCCACTCAAGGTTAACTCTTCATGCACCTGAGGACGTGGGCAGCACCCAGAAAAGCAGATGCCAAAATAAATGCACAAGGTGTCACAAGACTCTTTCTTGTTTTTGTACCATGAAGAAGGACTCTGCAAGCAAACACAGGTTGGATTTATGGAATCCACTGCAAGAAGGTGCAACGGATTTTGATGGCGACTCTGTTATAGGATCCTATCTCCTACACTGGCTAAATATAAAAGACTGACTGAGGACACATCCATCAAAGCGCAGCCATTAATATGCTAATACAGACAAAACCTGAAAGCAGTTTTCCTGGATTCAAGGGAGTGAGTTTATGGCACTGCTGACTTCCCCATCCATAGGCCACAGCGCGATACTATGCAGGTCTGCTCAGAAATCAACCCCGCTTGGGAGGGACGGCGTTTGTTTTCACGGAGATGCGGCACAAGCCTGCGCAGATTTACTGAGACAGACGTTCACACAGCGGGGCTTACTCTCGGGTAACACATGCATAGGGTCAGGTTGGGGTCTCCCATTTTTCTGATTCTCAGCGGAGGAAAAGCGCATCCCGCTGCAGAAACTGCAAAGGGGCAGCTGGTGATCTTAGCTGCCGCAGAAGATGAAAATAAAAAAGGAAATGGGTAGACCACATACCCCCATCTCTCTCTCTGCCCCGTCCTTGAATCAGGGTTCGGGGGAGACAATCACATGGATTTTGGGGAGTGCCCCTTCCTCCCCCACGCCCCACAGATATTCCTTCTCCATCTTTTCCTCCTCCTTGCAATCTCGCCTCCACGCTGCAAAACAGAGCTTGTCTGTAACTTACCGATTCCCACGTGCATGCCAGCGAGAGTCCCTGGGTTCTGGCATTCAAATCCAGCTTCTGGGGAAGGGGAGGAGCTTTTTTGCGGTGTGGAGCGCAGGAGGACCACCTGGTTGCAAAGACACCCCCCACCCCACTTCTAGGCCACTCTAGGAGTCAAGCCTCTACCACTTTAACTCTCGAGTGCCCAGAAGGTAGCTGGGCTGCAAATAAATAGCTTAGGGCGGAACCCCGCGCGTGTTTCGACGGATAGAAGTGCCCTGCAACGCTCAGCTTTCCCAGGCAGCCCGGTTAGGGCATGCTGGGAGTTGTACAGCTGTTTTGTGTGGTGAAACGGGTAAAATTTCACCTTAGGGGGAAAAAAATCAGTATTGAACCCAAATCATGCACAGACTTGTTCCCTTGGGGGATGGGGGGTAATCCTACAATCCCCCGCTTTTACGGTGCTGTCCAAATGTGCATAGGATTGCGCTCTTAGAAAATGAGTAACTTTGGCCTGGAGCTTGGGGTTCTAATGGCACAGCACAATCCAAATGTGCTAATTTGCATGTGCTGATTTATATATGTATATACTGTACAGTCTCTGTGTGTTTCCAAAGGATCCTTTTATAAGAACATGAAAAGGGATGTCTGGATGGGGCATGGCAGGAGAGCCAATGTTACCATAAAATACTGGAGGGGTAGGATTGGAAGGGGCCAGAGGGCCACTGGGTCCCACCCCCTGCTCAGTGCAGGACTCCCAGTTAAACCATCCCTCTTGAACGGCTGTCCAGTTGCATTTTGGATGCCTCCAGTGTGGGAGAGCCCACAACCTCTGGGGGCAATTCGTCCTATTGCCATACTGCTCTAACAATCATTAATTTCCCCCTGAGATCTAGCCAGAATTGGGCTTCCTGTAACTTTAGCCTGCTATTCCATGTCCCCCTCTCTGGGTTGATCAAGAAGGGATCCTGTCCTTCCTCCTTTTGACTTGCAGGGTGATATTATGTCTTGTGTCAGTCTTCTCTTCTCTTCCAGGCTAAATGTCTCAAAGCAAAATCTCCCACTGGCGTCCCAGCTATATTTATATTCCAACAGAACCCGGTATGTTGAGTTAAAATCAAGGGCTGTATCTTTAGTAGGGCCTGGCTCCTGAAATGGAAATGATTTTGTTCAGCATGGGATAGGACCATAATGCAAAGCATTCACGAAATGTACCTCCTGACCTGCTCAAGCACCCTGCCTTTGTTTGAAACAGCAATTAACACAGGTCAGTCCTCAGTAAGTCCCAGGCATTGCATTCCCAGGAAGCAACGAAAGAGACCTAACCTACATCTGGGAAGCTTTTTATTAAAGGAGTAGGAGGCCCTGCAAAGCTTCAGGAGCATGGGGGAGCCACATGCAGACCCCCGGGGCTGTTTTGGCTACCACTTACCGTGTTCTTTTGCCACTGCTGAGCTTGCTGCCATGGTGGTATCAAACCCTGCAGAGATTCAGCACAGGGAGCACATGATTTGATTGCACCCAGAGTGGCACTTCCGCCAGCTGTGCGTTTCTGCTGAGAATCAAGGCGAATGCTCCCCATGCTCTCTGTTTTCCTGCAACATGACTGTGATTTTGGCTCCTGCCATATTCAGTGGCCGTGAAGGGCGGCCCACAGTGGGTGATCATGGAGCCCTCTGATCCTTGGAAGTTATTCAAACCCACTCGACAGCAAAGGAGCAGGAAGTTTTTGATTAAAGGAAAAGAAAGACCTGAAAACTTCCATGCTTGAATTACTTTGTAAATGTTATAAATCACTGGGTGAGGAGAGGAAGGAGGTCAAACTGGGAAGCAGTGAACTGGACCAGGCAAATTTATGAAAGTACATCCAGTCCCCGAGTTAAGAACAAATCCCATTCCTGAAATTGTCTTAAAGTCAAATATGTATGTAAGTTGGATCGTGTATATAAAAAGCATAAAAAACATTTAAGAAACACATCCAAATACACTAAACCATCTTAAACACGATACAGTATGCTAGGGAAAGTCCAAGGCAGAAATATAGAAACAGAGAAACAGAGCGAGTTAGAAGGGGCCTCACAGGTTCAGCTGGCTCTGCTCATGACATGCATAGAGGAAGACCAAATATGAGATGGATGCATCAGTTGGAGATGACTTGATGGCGCATAACAACAATATGCATGGGGATTATGCAAATATTAGAATGCCAAAGGCAAAATGGATTCTTGACTGTTTTTATTGAACTTATGGCAACCTTATCGATGAAAGCTCTCCAAGAAGTCCTATCCGTGAGTTGGGCAATTCCAAATAAATCCTGAAATAAAATGATACGCTGTCCTTTAATATAAAATCAGGCAGCAGGGCCCTTACTCCCCCTCCCCACTTGTAGGGTTTTTTCTTTCCAATGCCTTGTCCCAGGAAAAGTAAAACAGCCTGAGGCTAAGCTAATAATCCAGCTGCTCTCATCTCCTGATTGTCCAGCCCAAACAGAGTTAAAACAAGGTTGCAAGCCAATCAGGGCAGCTGGGTTTCCTTTGCAATGTAAAAATACCCAGCCAGCTCATGCTCTGTCTTAAGGAATTTTGTGTCTCTGGTTGTAAAACCAAAAAACATTGAAACCTGTTGGATTTCTATAACTGCTGATTGTTTTATTCAAGCCTTCAATGGGTCATGATGTTTCTCCTGATGGTTAGAATGATTCCTCAGTGTTTCTGTATTATACCCCCTTGTTCTCATCTTCTCACCCATTCAGAATTTCACCGCTGCCCTGAAACTGTGTACGTGACCTGCAACTTATGAAAAACTCTGTTTATGCTCTGGAAGCTCATAGCTAGTCTCATATACTGGCAACCTGACTGTGCTGTTGTTTTTTTCTCTGTCAGAGAGGGGTACTTGGTTGTCCTGCCAATAAACTGCTGAAACTGAATGTAGCATTTTTCATGTGAATCCGAGCATGCGTTCTCCTGGTTCTGCAATTCTGAGATTTCCTAGCAGTATATACAAAGGGAGAGTTTGTATGCATTCTCCTTTTTTTCAGTCCATGTGTTTGCTTTTCAAAAGTCCATGTCCCTGTTCAGGAATTTTAAAATTTACTGCCTTTTGTTCAGTGCAGGGGATCTGCACAATCACCTGCACAGCCTTGCCCAAAAGAAGAGGACAAAAATGTGAAGAATTGTGCTGGTCTCCCTGGGAGGGGGTGGTGGCAGGGGGACATACAGATGCACATGCCTGGCAGCCAAACTGAGCCCTCTTGTGCTCCCTTTCCATGATTTTGACAAGAGTGAAAAAACCATCCTTCCGGAGTCCGCTGGGGGTGTACAATTAAAAAAACCTGCTGTTTATTCAGACCTATGAGAAATCCGTGCAGCATGTAGGGAACCCATGAAGGAATACCAAGGTGGAGTCTGTACAAAATGCCTTTATATAACCTTTCAGTTTGGAGGCGGCTTGGGGGATTGAGTATGCTAAAGGCATATTAGGGAAAAACAATAGGGTTGAACTTAATGCAAAAAGAACCTTGGGCCAGGTAAACAATTAGCATACCTAAGAGTGCGTCTCCAAAGGACAGGCCTATTAGAATTTCCAAGGTGGGAAGAAAGACTTGCAATATGGATTCCTAATGAGGTCAGGAATCCCACCTCAAGTCTAAAGCCGTTCTTAAATTGTCAGACTTTTAGCAGCCATGTTAGGGCAAAGCATTTGCTCATTTTGTCCTGACAGCTCCAAAACGGGTTTCAATGTTTCTGGTTTTACAGTCAGAGATACAAAATTCCTTAAGACAAAGCATGAGCTGGCTAGGTGTTTCTACATTGCAAAGGAAGCCCAGCTGCAATGTCTTGCAACATTGTTTCAATTCTGTTTGGGCTGGACAATCAGGAGCTGAGAGAGGCTGGATCATTAGCATAGCCTCGAGCTCTTTTTCCTTTTCCCAGGGAAGGAGCTAGAAAGAAAATACCCTGCAGATGGGTAGGGGAATGAGGGCACTGCTGCCAGATTTTATATTAAAGGACACCCAAAGGCATATCATTTTATTTGAGGATTTATTTGGACTTTCCCAACAATACACACATCATTCAGTTCTTTCCCCCAAATAGCCACCAGCTACCTAAAAATCACCATCTTCTGAGAACACATTCTCTAATTTTTCTTCTCTCTCTCCCCAATAACTGTAAAGCCAGTTGCTAACCAACAGGAGTCTGCTGGGCTCCATTGGCAATGGATTCAAGGTGAGTCATTCACTTGGCAACGCTGAACCGTAATTTGCAGAAGTACAAAACAAATCTTTAGGGAGACGACAGGCAAAAATATCCCATGGGGACTGCACATGTTCGCTTGAAAGGCAGCCTACAATAATATTAAACAAATAAAGGCACAATCCTATTAATGTCTAGACAGAAGAAAGGTGGGAGAATGTTGCCTGGCCAGTGTTGGAACTGCAGGACAGTTTCCTGTCTAAATTTGTGTTGGATCGTGCTCTACATTGATAAAAATTTTCTCTGTGGTCACAGGATGCAAGATGTCTGTTGGAAAAGAGGCAGAAAGGGGGGCAAGGAGATGCAGAATGGAGTGATCTAAAAGAAGGCAAGGTTGGGTGGCTGGCTGAAGCCCCAAAACAAGAAAATTCCCCAGTGAAACATTTTGTGGCGGGTTCTGTTTGTGCAGCTCAGAAAAGTGCTCTCGGATCCGTGATGCACCATGTGAGAGGGATGGCTGGGCACACACGCTTCTCCACTGGCATTGTCAAATTATGTCAGGGGGTAGGAGACTTCACCAGATTTCCTCCCAACCTGGTGCCCCTAGATGTATCTGGCTATAACTCACACAATCCCGACCCAGCATGCCTGATGCTGGGGGAAGATGGGACTTGTAGTCTGACGCATTGCAGGGCACAAAGTTTCAGTAAAGGCGGTCTTTATCCAAGACAATCAACCCGAAAACCAGCATTGAACCTTGTGGTTTAATTCAGTATAATAAAGCAGAAAATGGCTGGGAAACTTTGTTCTCCATCCCTGAAGCTTAATGGGTGGGAGATTCTGGGCAGGACAAAGGAAAGACTTCTTCACCCAGTGCAGAGTTAAACTATGGAACTCACTTCCGCAGGATGGTGTGAGGACCACCAGTCTGTACAGCTGTCAAAGCGGATTTGAGAAATTCATGGAAGAGATGGCGGACATGGCAACTAGTCCTCAAGGTTATGTTATATATGTTATAAAAGAGAGCCAGTGTGGTGTAGTGGTTAAGAGCATGGGACTGGGATCCAGGCAATCCGGGTTCTAATCCCCACTCAGCCATTGGGCCAACTGGGTGGCTTTGGGCCAGTCACAGACTCTCAGCCCGACCTACCTCACAGGGTTGTTGTAAGGATAAGGGGGAGAAAAATTATGTAAGCTGCCTTGAGTTCCTGGGAGATAAAAAGGTAGGAATTATTATTATTATTATTATTATTATTATTATTATTATTACATTGCATTTCTAAACCTCCTGTAGCCGAAGTACTTCAGGCAGTTCACAACATTAAGTTACCCATCCAGATTTCAATCAGACCCAACCCTGCTTAGCCTCCAAAATTAGGTAGAATCAGGCACTTTAGGCTATTATGGAAGCTACAACTATAAATATAAATATAATAGATTAATATCCACAAACAGCTTTTTGCATATATATTACGTTCCATACAGGTCAAGACTGTGCAGCCCATCACCTGAGGTGCTGGCTGAAAGAGAGGGATATACCACAACTCTGCAGTGCACTGTGCTGTCAATATTGCCGTCTGGGGAATCAGGCTTTACAACAGCCTTGCAGTGCGGTCCCGTGCTATTATCCCCGAGGCCCTTCTTCACATAGTGCACTGGGAACTGAGGTGGTGCTGGGGATGCGGGGCATCTGGGTTCTAGTCCCAGCTTTCCCATGCAGTCTTGGGCTGGTCACTCCCCCTAAGCCTCACCTCCTTGGCAGGATTGTTCTTGTGAGGTCAAAACAGAGCTATGTATGCCTGCCCTTTATTTCAATTTCAATTCATATCCTGCCTTTTTCCTGCAAAGGGCTCAAGGCAGCTTACATCTCCTCCTCCATCTTATCCCCACAACAACAGCCCTGTGAGGTAGGTTGGGCTGAGAGTCTGTGACTGGCCCGGAGTCACCCAGTTGGCTCCATGGCTGAGTGGGGACTCGAACCCGAGATAGTCTGATTCCCAGTCCCATGCTCTTAACCACTACACCACACTGGCTCCCTGGGTTCCTCAGGAGGCGAAAACGGCAGGATATAAATGGCATGAGATAACGATAATAAGAATAGTTAAACTATGGCATTCACTGTCATGGGAAGTGGTGTAGGCCGCCCATCTGGGTGGTTGAACAGATTGAGAGAGGAGGAAGAGGCTCTCCATGGCTACTAGCCCTGCTGGCCATGTGCTCCCTCCTTCCCCAGAGGCGGCCTGCCTGCACACACCAGTCGCTGAGGAGCTGGGCAGGAGGGGGTCTTGCACCCATCCTGTTTGGGGGATCCTGTGGGCAGCTGGTTTGCCACCGTATTTTCAGAGTGCCAGATTGGATGGGCCCTTAGTCTGATCCAATTGGTCTGTTTATATGTTCTCTCAGAACTTATTTTTCATCCTGATGCTTATTTTCTTCTTCTTCATCATCATCATCATCTCTTTTATTTAACATTTTTGTTTTTGTTTGGTTTAACTGGGAGTTTGGTATGCTACAAAGAAAGCACAAGCTTCTGTCGCCATATGATTTGCAATCATTATTCTGGTTCACATTCAAGTGCCTGTAAAATTATTCTGCTTTTGTTTCCGTTCAGGCCAATAATTGCTCGGTGGCTGGCTCAAAACGCACAGAACCAATCGGTTCATTTCCAGTGCATATGAGAAAGTTTAAATAATAATGTGTCATGATCACTTAACCATAGGATGAATCACAAACAAGGTCTAAAATTAGTTCAGCTACGGACACAATGCTGTGCATGCATAGAAATAAGTCCTTAAAAGAAGAGCCAGTAGTGGTTAAGATCATGGGAGTGGAACTCAGGGGATCTGCGTTCTAATCCCTGCTTGGCCATGGATCCAACAGGGTGACTTTGGGCCAGTCCCACACTCTCAGCCCAGCCAACCTCCAGGATTGTTGTTTTTGTGGCAATTGAGAGCAGGAGGAGGGGAATGCTATGAACCACTCTGAGTTCATAAGAAAAATGCAGGATATAAATCTAATAAATAAATAAGTCCTACAGCCCCAGACATTCCCTAGTATTTATTTTATTTATTTATTTATTAAAACATTTTTATGCCGCCCCATTCGCCAAAGCCTCGAGGCGGCTTATTAAGCTATTCCTATTTATTTAGCTTGTTCAACACACTAATAGTCCCTTAGGACTCTCTAGGTCAGCCATCCCCAACCTGGTGGTCTTCAGAGGCATTTGGAAGGGAACTCCCAGAATTCCCATCCAGCAGGGCCACAGACTGGGAATTCTGGGTATTGCAGTCCAAATGTGTCTGGAAGGCACAAGGTTAGGGAAGGTTCCTCTAGGTAGCTTACAGCACAGCAATTAACAAACAGTAAAATAGTAGAACAATAAAACCAGTGTGACAATTAAAAATTAAAAATTAGCCTATCAAAATAAAGATAACAATATTGCGATAGTATGGCAACAATATGACAATAAAATACGACAATATAATGATGATAACAGGTGAGAGTTAAGGCATGATAAATTCAAACATTGTGAGTTAAAACCCTCAGACTGCATAAAAAACGATTTCTTAAAACTATACACAATACAAATCCATTATTTAATTAGGGCAAATTCTCAGCCCCTCGACCCATCCCTGCAGGGTATGGCAGTGGAATCCCTCCGGGTTTGCCTTTTGGGGGTCGTCCGATGTTGAAAAGTGGCGCGCCACGTTCGGACGCGCTTCCAGCGGCGCGCCTGGGCCGTGGGAACGCGTGTGCAGGTCGCCCGCCCCCCAGCTGAACTGAGCCCCCCAGAAACACCTGCGCCCAGGTCCGCCCCACGCGCAGCCCTGGCCAGGTATTTGCGGGGCGCATGGATTCAATGAGCCAAGATGCCCTTACCGAGAGAGGATGCGGGATGAACTTGCGCGGAGGAGGACGCAGCACCGTGCGCGCCTGTGAGCGCGCAAGGGCGCAGCTTTCCCTGCCTCTGCGGGGCGATGCGCGATAGGGCCTTTCTTTCTTTCTTTCTTTCTTTCTTTCTTTCTTTCTTTCTTTCTTTCTTTCTTTCTTCCTTCCTTCCTTCCTTCCTTCCTTCCTTCCTTCCTTCCTTCCTTCCTTCCTTCCTTCCTTCCTTCCTTCCTTTCGGGGGTGCTCCTTGAAGCCCCTCGGGCTGGCAAGGAGCGCGCTCCGCGTCGTGGCGAGGCGAGTTTGGCGGCTCTCCATCCGCCTTCGCCTTCCCTTCCCCGCCGCTCCGTCTGACGCTGCGCGCAGAGCCGTCAGGAATCGCTCTGCTGTTTGTTCCGGGAGCTGGCGACGAGCCCCTGCGGGCGAGCGAGTATTTGGAGTGAGAACACGTGGGTGCAAAGGAGAGGAACACACCACCTTGTTCCTACCAAGAAATCTGAAGTATTACAAATTTGCACTGCTCCGCACTTTGCTTCTTTTGCTGAGTGGCAGACCGTCTGTGTTTTGCTGCGTGGCTCAGGGTTAGGCCTGCAGAACAAACTTGTCTGTGGCCCTTTAAAATCTTGTTCCAGCAGGCCCTTTTCCACCTAGAGCCCAGCTCATCAATGCACCCAGATTCTCTCTCCCATTGGAAGTCTGACATGCACAGCACAAACTGTGTGTGTACGTGAATGTGTCTACCCAGGCCCTTTGATCATCTGTGGCGGCCCTTCTCAGGGAGCCCCCTCTGCAGGACACGAGGAAGGAGGTGTTGGGTGGCAGGAAACCGCAGAATCGGGAGGATGTGCGCTCGGATTCATACGAAAGAAGCTACATTCAGTTTCAGCAGTTTATCAGCACGACACCCAGGTACCCCTCTCTGACAGAAAACAAAATGACAGTGCTGCTGGGTAGCCAGTATACCAAACCGGCTACAAGCTTCCAGAGCATAGACAGACTTTTTCTATCAGTTGTGGGTCACGTACACAGTTTCGAGGCAGTGATGAAATTCTGAATGGGTGAACAGGCAAGGGCAAGGGGGAATAATACAGAAACACTGAAGAATCGTTACAGGTCTCAGGAAAAACATCATGACCCATCGAAGGCCCGACTAACAAATTAAACAATCGGGAGTTACAGAAATCAAACAAATTTTAAATGTTGTGGTTTTTGCAATCAGAGATACAAATTCCTTAAGGCAAAGCATGAGCTGCCTGGGTATTTTTACATTGCAAAGGAAGCACAGCTGCCTGAGGCTGTTTCAGCTAGGAGCTTGCCTGAGAGATTGTTCACACTGCTTGGGGCTTTTTTTCCTTTTCCTGGGAGAAATGGTCAGCGCCCCAAGCAAAGACCCACTGACAGCTGCTCCCTGGAGTTGCCTCCGCTCTTCATTAATGCAACCTCTTGCTCTCCTAATTCTCTCTTGCTCTGGCCTAGACAACAGTGGTGTGGAGACGGAGGAATCACTGATGCCACGCCCTCCTTGCGGTTGCATCTTTGCCCGTCCAGCAAGTGCGTGGTGCCCATGATGGGAAAGAGAGCGAGGAGCAAAGAAACGAAGGGACGTGGTGGTGAGCGGGTGTGTTGCATGAGTGTGTGTGTGATGCCATGCCCACCATCCAGCAACTCAGCCATGGTAGAAAGCTGGACACTACCTATTTATTTATTTATTGGATTTCCAATCTGCTCCATTCGCCACTCGGCTCCCCGGGTAGGTTACATCATGCAGCCCTTCAGACAGAGGACTGTCCTGGTGACACATGACCACCCTAGACCTTGAGCTGCCATCAGAACTTGATGATCAGAATATTTGGCTCCTTGTTCGTATGAACAGGCACCCCTATCAAATTTGGCCAATACCAACTACTTTTACCAAGAAAGAAGCTGAAGTGAATCGTTCTTTTCTATTTGCTCTTACATTCTTCTGTCTTGTCTGTCAGTCTGCGTCGCTCTCAGGGCAGCTGCCTGCCTTCTGTAATTTGGGGGGACCTGGGAAGCCTTGTTGCCCTGTCACATCAAAATTCCCACAGACCTCTCCATGCTCTGCAGAATTGCCCTCTCCATGCATGGCCAGCCTGTGGCTCGGCCGCTCCCCAGCCTCTCCGGTGCAAACGCAGGGCCTGGGCACAAAACCGCTTCCCTGAGAGACAAGATGGCGGCCGAGCAGGTGGCCAAACTACTCTCCATTTCTCGGCCGAGCATCAGAACCGGCGAGCAGAGCCTGGACGGAACAGAACCCCTTGCTTGTGATTTCAAGGCTGGAGCAGAGCAAGGCTTTCGGGATGCGGATGTGCCCCTGCAGCCTAAGAAGGAGCCAGGCAATGAGAGCCTGCAGCCATTTGCAAAGGCCGAAGAGGAGCGCATCCACTCGGGATGGGGCTGCAGCTCGGAGGTGCCGGGACCCATGCTGTGGCGTAAGGCCAAGCCTTTTCTGGGCTCCTTGGAGGGAGCGGCGACTGCTAGCCAGTGGCTCCAGGCCATGCAGGGCTGTGCTTTGCCACAGCAGTATGGAGAGCTGGAGGCTAGGAATGGAGAAGACGATGGCAGAGTGAGAGAAGGCACAACCTGGGGGATGTGTCGACCGCCATGGAGAGGCAGCGGAAACTCTTTCGAGGCTTCGACTCCCAGGAGGCTGAGGCCCCCGAGAGGTTTGCAGCCGTCTCTGGGAGCTTTGCCAGCAGTGGCTGCAGCCAGAGAGACGCAGCAAGGAGCAGATCCTGGAGCTGCTGACCCTGGAACAGTTCCTGGCCGTCCTGCCCTTGGAGATGCGAAGCTGGGTCCGGGAGGGTGGCCCAGACGCCTGTGGCCACACGTGGCTCTGGCGGAGGAGTTTTTGCTGGGGCGTCCGAACTCAGTGGCTGAAAAGCAGCAGGTGAGTTTGTTTCAGGATAAATATCCTGACATACTAGACTGAGGCAGCGGACGGAAAACTATGACTGCAGTGTGGGCACATGCTGCTTGTGGGCAACCCATCAGGGCTGCTGGGTGGCCACTGGAAGGAAGCACAGAAAGGGCTGCTGCTGCTGCTTCACCTGGGCTCGTTTTATGCTCTTGACCCCGAAGCCAAGAGCCGTCCCTTCAAATAAGGGCCATCCTAAGCTACAGCTGGGGCTGCACATGCAACAAGAAAAGGCAGCCGTGTTCAGGTAGCACAGAGGACTGTGGCCCACGTGTAAACAACCCACTCTTGTCTCCTCTGCAAAAACCAAATCCACATCCAATGAGTAGGAAAAGGGCGCAGCTGGGAGCACGTGGGCTCTGGAGATTTCTCCCTGATTTTATGAGGAGGCGCGTCCCCACCTTTTTCTGTGATGTGTGCAGATGTAACCCACATGGGGTGTGCACTCGGAATCAAAAAGCCGCGGCGCAGGATGCTACTCAGTAAGGATGCCAGCCAGGCCTTCTGCCAGGATGTACCATTACGTGCTCCCCAGTTTTCTGCCCCCGTCTCCCAAGCAGAGGTGCGGTCAAGCCCACCCTCTCACCTCCTTGGCCACCTGCTGCTCTTGCTTCTTATCCTGCTCGCTTGCAGAGCACTGGCAGCAAGAGAGTAAGGGTGTTCCCTGACCCCCACAGCTGTTTTCTGGCCAGAGTGAGAGGCAGGGGAGCCAGCAGATTCCAGCCCCCCCCCCCCACTGGGGTGTAGACTGTGGCAAGGGCCGGCCTGGAGAAGAGAAGAGCAAGGGGAGCGAGGATGCTGCTTGTCCAGGCTGTCACAAAGAGGAGGGCCTGGATCTCTTCCCGACCATCCCAGAGTTCAGGGCACAGAATAATGGGCTCAAGTTACAGGAAGGCCGATTCCAGCTAGATACCTGGAAAAAAATCCTGTTAGAGCAGCACGGCAATGGAAGCAGTGACCTAGGGCAGTTGTGGGCTTCCCTGCACTGGAGGCTTTCATCTGGGAGGGAGGGTTTAAGTGGGAGTCTGCACTGAGCAGGGGGTGGGACCCTCTGGCCCCTTCCAGCTCTGTGATTCTGGGATTCCTGCCAGCAGGAGGTTCTGAAGGCCAGAAGCAGCAGCAGTCCGGGGCAACACAAGGCAGAGCCGACACAGGCAGATGCACTGGGCAGACTCCTTGTTTCCACCCCTTTGCTTTTTCAGGCGCTTACTCTGCTTAAAGGTGTGGCTTCTGGTGGCCTGCTGGCAGCAGGAACTGCCAGACCAAACCTGCCAGACTTGGAGGAGGTGGAAGTGAACGAGACCCGCACGCCAGGTGAGGGGCCCGTCTTTCTTGGGTTGCTTTCGCTGAGCTCCTTTCGCTGAGCTCCAGTTCCCAAGGAGGAGAGGAGGAGGTGGAGAACAGATTTTATTTCATTCTTTAAATATGCAATTGTAAAAACTGTGCTATCAAATATTCTTTATTACAATATTTTATATAGCAGTTTTTATACCCCACCTTGCCATCAAATCTGAAACTTTAGAGAGCAGACTAAGAATATAACCAAATTAAAAGACAAGAAATGGAACCTGCAAAGGAAAGAAAGTCACAGGTCCATGGGGCAAATCTACATAATCCAGGGTCCCAATTTGGCCTTCTGGCATTTCCCAAGATGTCTTGCCTTCTTCCCTGGCTTTATCTCTTTTCTCTGAGCACCAATTGTTTGTTGATTTCCTGTATGTTGTTCAGTTTTTTCCCTATTTGAAAATGATCTGTTCTAAGACATAGTTCCTGGCAGGAGGAGCTTTAAACTAAAATACTTCAGTATTTTTGGTATATTTGGTCCTACCCATTTGCCTTTGGCCGTGCTCGCCACTGGAACGCAACTTTGAAGAGCATCTCCAAAATCGATTTCAACCCTCACCCTGAAAGCAGTTCGATAGCTAAGTCATAAGATTCCACACCCAGATCCCATGCCTGTTCTGCATTTTCCCTGCTCTACAGAGAGATCACCCTCTAAGGTGATCGGAACTGTACGTGGAACTTCAGATGCAACAGCATCTCCCTGGTTCTTTCAATATTTGTTCCAGCAGGTGATGGCTGGGCGAGTAAAAGCCAAGAGAAGAATCTGCTGGGCGGATATCCAGGCCCATTGGAGCCTCCGGGCCAAGAAGGGAGGGGTGCAGCCAATTCCACTCCACCTGCAACGAGGAAAGAGGGCCTTGGAAAAAACTGTAGTGCTGTGGAGGCCCTGCCATAAAGATGATAAGAGGCACAAATGCACCGTGTGAGGCCACGGATTTGGGCAGCCCACCGGCCTCACTGCACACCAGCGAATCCACACAGGGGTGAAGCCCTACAGATGCTTGGAGTGTGGGAAAAGCTTCCGCTTAAAGTCGACCCTTGTAGCCCATGCAAGGATCCATACAGGTGAGAAGCCATACACCTGCTTGCGGTGTGGGAAAAGCTTCACCATGAGCTCAGACCACATGAGACCTTACAGGACCCACACAGGAGAAAAGCCCTACAAATGCTCCGGATGTGGGAAAAGCTTCAGGCAGAGCTCCTCATTCACCTGTCACCTGAGAATCCACACTGGGGAGAGGCCGTTGGGAGTGTTCCTGCTGTAGGAAAAGCTTCATCGTGTGTTCAGACCTCACCAAATACTACAGAACCCACACAGGAGAAAAGCCGGATAAATGCTCAGACTACGGGAGAAGTTTCTGCCAATGCTCCTCGTTCACCCATCACCTGAAAAGCCACCGAGGGGAGCTGCCATTCACATGTTCTCACTATGGGAAATCCTTCAGTGGGAGCACATTTCTTATTGGACACGAGAGAATCCACACAGGAGAAAAGCTGTATCAGTGCTCAGAATGCAGGAAAAGCTTTGGACACAATTCTCAACTCATTTCACACAGGAGGGTTCACACCAGGGAGAAGCCTTATAAATGTCTCGAATGTGGGAAAATGTTCACTGCCAGCAATCTGCTCAGAGGACATGAGAGAATCCACACAGGGGAAAAGCCATACAACTGCTCAGAGTGTGGGAAGACGTTTAGCCTGAGGTCAAACTTTCGTAGGCATCAGAGCACACATACAGGGGGAAAAAACCTTATAAATGTGTGACCTGTGGCAAATGCTTCATCACCAGTTCATATCTTCTTGCACATGAGAGAATCCCTGTGGGAAAGTAATTGTAGCTACACATGAGTTGCAAAGTTGCTGTTGTATTCTCTGATGATTTAACAGAAGAAGAAGAAGTAGCAAAGATTGTGAAAGTGAGCAAAATGTTATGGGTTTCTGTAGAGAAAGTTTCTTGTGTTCTTATCATTTCAGTTAAAGTGTTAACTTTAAAAAAAAGCACATGGCTGGAAATGGGATTGTTGAGGCACTTTGCTGGTAGCAATATGACAATCAGAAGTCTGTGTTCAGGATGAACATCTTTTTAATCCCTGCTTCCTTCTTTGCCACATGCATTTGGCTTGGTTTGCTCCATGAAATAGTTTCGCTTAGCATCTTGCTCAGACATTGGATGAGAGGGCTTGGCACAGAATCCCTGCTCATGGGTCATGGTGGTGGTGCAGTGGGACAGCCGGTGTGGCCCATGGGGCTTGAGTGCTGGACAGGGACTTGGGATACCCAGTAACGGATCCCCTCTGAACCATGAAACTCACAGGGTGGCTTGGGGTGACCCGACAGCAGTCAAGAGTCCTATAAATTTCCAGCCAAGCCATCACAGACAATGCCTCCATGTGCCAGTAAGGGAAACCAAATAGCCTGCCTCTGGAATGTAGGCCTGGTGGGAAGAGGAGGAGGAGGCCCAGCCAAGACTCCCTTGAACCCAGAACCAGCCCTGCTAAGGGTCTTGCCAGCTCAGACTTGTACGGGTGCTGTAGGCTGTTCCTGAAGTCCACTGCTGAGAACCCATGATGGCGATCTCTCCTTTCTAAACTCTGTGTGGTGACTGAAAGTTATTAGGGCAAGGCTGGCCCTGCTGCTGAGGTGGTCACCTCCGGAGGCAGAAGCTGGGTGGTGGGGAGAAGGCATCATCATCTTCATCATCATCGTCATCTCATTTCATTTCCATATAGCCCATAGCCAAAGCATTCTGGGTGGTTTACAACAAAAACATGAACAAGAACAAAAGCTTAATTTAAAATAGCTCACAAAACATTACAGGACAGTAAAAAAGACCCGACCAAGAATAAAAGGAAGGCACCTGGTCTTTAAAGCCTCTGCAGAGAGGGCTGTCTCAACGTGGTGCCAAGATGATGGCAGATTTGGCGCCAGGTGGGCTGCAGCACGGGGGCTTTTGCAAAGATGGAGCCCACCGCAGCAAAGGCCTTCCCCATAGTTGCCGCCTTCCAAGGGTTTGGCAGCTGGAAGAAGGCCCCGGGAGGTGGGCATAGTAGGAGCCCCCCAGCTTTTCCCCTCTTTGTGGGGGGCAGAACCTGTCTTGTACACCCAAAGCTCACCTGATGTCCTTGGGTGAGGTGGAAGTTGCTCTCCCGGCTCTGGTGTCAAAGTACAATTGAACGAATTATGCGCTGTATCCATTTCAAGGGGTAGAATGGAGGAGACTTCAGCCACGATCCTTAGCTGCAGACAGAAAAATATTTTGGGCCAGCCACGGAGAAGTGGCATCCTGCCAAGCCCTTTCTGTGAAAGGACCTCAGAACTGGCCAGACGAGTTAAGGGGAAGGAGGCCTCCAAGAGAACACAAGTCCGTGATTGTCAGCAGTGATGACAAAGAATCCAGAGAAATGTCAGAATTCAGGCGTATTGTTTCAGCCCACAAAGCTGTTTAGAAGGGCACACCAAAGATACTAAAGGGTAACAAGATCCTAATACCACAGGGATCATCCAGACAAGACACAGTGAATTCCCTTCTCTCCGTTTCTGAGTTGCCAAAGCAGAACCCAATCTGTATAATGCAGTTTTATCTTCGTCATACAGCTTCTGTCTTGTGTTGCCAGAAAAAAAAAATAACATCAGGAGAGAAGATGAGGGAGCTGCACAGGACCTTGCTGGAGCTAGGTTATACCATATACTCTGTCTTATACTAGCCTTGGTTTATGGCTCTGAATGAGTTCTTCTAAGGAAAAGATCCTAAAGCAGGGGTGTTAAACCAAATTAACCCATCCGGTGTCCCAGTCTGGCCTTAAAGAGCTCCCTAGATGGCCACCACCCACATCCAGTTTTTATCCCTTTCTCCCCTTCCTAATTTTTTTTTTTTTTTTGGTTTTTTCTGATGTCAGAATGTTAGATTGTAGGCTCCTAGAGGCAGGGACCTATAGAATTTGCTCAGTCATTAGTACCAAACAGCAACAACCAAGGTTGTTCGCTTGTTTATTGATGTCATTTTTTACTGGCCAAAAGCTGAAGCTCTCTGGGTGGGTAAAAAAAGTTAAGTTTAAACAAAAGTTAAAAAACACGCACACAAAGAAAACATTGGTTTAAAAGAACAAAACCATGGTAGCCATTGCAATCGATTTGATTCAGCATAGCAGCGGTACAGGATAAATTGGAATATGCAAAAACAAAGTTTAAAAGTTACTTTGTTAAAATGCGGGAAAAATAAAAAGGTCTACCTGGTGCTGAAAAGAAAACAACATGGGAACTAGACATACCTCTTTGCGGAGCTAATTTCAAAACTTACTTGTTTTTTGTTTCTTTATTGGTGCCTGTGTGACCACAAGCTGCCTAGGAAGGATGGGAGTTGTAGTCCAACACGACTGGAAGGCCCATCTGCAGACCACTTGTGCTAAGGGTCACTAAACTGAGAGCCAGTGTGGTGCAGTGGTTAAGAGCGTGGGACTGGGACTCAGAGGATCTGGGTTCTAGTCCCCGCTCAGCCATGGAGCCAACTGGGTGACCTTGGGCCAGTCACAGACCCTCAGCCTAACCTACCTCGCAGGGTTGTTGTTGTGGGGATAAGATGGAGGAGGAGAGATGATGTAAGCTGCCTTGAGCCCTTTGTAGGAAAAAGGCAGGATATAAATCGAGAAATAAATAAATAAAATAAATAAAATGATGTACATTGCACGCTATGAAGAATGCAAATCGGGGGCCTGGAACCGCAGGCCCAGGAGTCACGCTGGGCTCCCTGTCGTGAGCTGCTGCCACTGTCGGGGCTTCAGGCACAACCGTCAGGTGAGGGCCACACCTGGCTGCCCGGATCCCCAGCCAGCCCCCTGAGCCCCCGAACAGCCTCACAACCCCCCTCCTCTCCTCCTCACCACCGGTCCTTTGGTGGCCCCCCGTCTTTTGGGGAGGTTCCCCCCCCCCCGCTCTTTCCAACAGGCTGAAATGCCTCCCTCGGGGTGCGGTCCCTGGCAGTAGGGGCTTCAAGCCAAAATCTGCAGGTGCTTCAGCCCGGCCCCTCCTGCTTTCGCCCCTCCCAGCAGCGAGAGGCATCCGCACCTTCTGCACCCGGAGCCCAGCCCGGGGCAGGAAGGGGTTCAAGGCCCCTCGCATAGCACTGTGCACAGCAAGGCCTGCAAAGGGGCGCCGCGGAAGGCTGCAGCACAGAGCGCCCCTTGCCCATTCGGGCATCCCCCAGCCCCCCCACCCACCATTTCCCTCTCCTCCCCACAGCAGCATCATCTGTGCCCTCTCAGCCTGCTCGCCCCCTGGCTGTGGACGGTGGGCACTGAAGTGGGAACGGCTGGCAGAGAGGCATTTTGCATGGAGTGCTCACAAGGGACCTTTCATGGGTCCTTCAGTGGGCCGGCATCCGGCTTTGCAGCAGCGCCAGTCAGGGAGTTCCAGGGAGCACAAGATGCCCCCTTCCTGTTTCCCCCTCTGGGTGAAACAGCTCTGGATTCCTAACGGAAGGATGGCCAAGAATTGCTCCAGGATCAGCAGCTTCGGGATCTGCCCCTTGCTGTGTCTCTCGGCCTTCAGCTGCTGGTGGCAAAGCTTCTGGAGCTGACAGTAAACCCCTCTGGGCCCCTCAGCCTCCCGGAAGTATAAATGCCTGAAATGCTGACACAGCTTCTTCGGATTGGTGGCATCACCCCCTTGCAAGATGGCTGTCTTCACTTTCCCATCATCCTCTCTGTCCCTGCCCTCCAGGCTAATAAAGGCCTGTTGGGCTTCTCCACTGAGGGCTGGTAGGATCTGGGCTGCTCGCTCTGCCTTGGGCCACTTGCTCGAAGGAGGCGAAAAAGCCCGTTGAGTCACCCCAGGGTGTGTGTTTTGCCAGCGGCTCTGAACTCTCAGTCACAGCAAGGAGACTCCATTTTCTTCAGGAAGTCACCCTGAACCCACGAGCCCCCCAGGGCCGGCATCCGGCTTTGCAGCAGCGCCAGTCGGGGAGTTCCAGGGAGCACAAGATGCCCCCTTCCCGCTTCCCCCTCTGGGTGCAGAGCCGGCTCTTCACTGGAAGGGTCAATGGTCCCTGGAGCGGGCAGGCTTCCTCAACTGGGCGCCCTCCGATTGTGCTGGCATGCAAGTCCCATTCGTCTCAGGCAGACTGGCTGGCTGGGGATTGTGGGAGCTGTAGTCCAACTCATCTGGCGGGCCCTGGGAAAGAAGGCTGGAGATCATAAGCTATAACAATTAAGAGGACACCCAGCATCTGTCCGTTTCCACCATGGCTCCAAGAGCTTAAAATTGGACACCTGAAACTTGGCATGCATCCGAATGGCCATGTAGGCGTGTGCAATGCACAATTATTTTGCTTTCAAAAAGCGCTAATTAATTGTAATCAATGTAATTGTATCCATGGAATTGGAGTCTATGATATGGAAACATAAATTGGGTATTTTTTGTTATATGTGGTGGAGGAAACGTTGCAAAAATCCTTGGCTTTTAAACCTGAAGGTTTTTTTTTTTATTAGGCATTATATCGGAGGACATTAGTAAACAAGAAATGTATTTGATTTTACATGTAATCACTTCGGTGAGGATTGCATTCGTTGAACACTGGAAAAGTGAAGAACTACCCATCAATGAACTGATTAAAAGATCCTGGACTGTGCAGAAATGGATAGACTGATTTTATCATTGAAGGAGAAGGAAGATACTGACTTCCATCAAACTTGGGAATCTTTTTATTATCGGCTCGAGAAACGGGATTTCGCATAGATTTAAATAAGTTTTTAAGTTACCATAAATGGAACAAGAAGGGTGTGGGGGCTGACCCAGCGGGCACTATGTTTTTGATGATGGATGTTGTTTGTAGTTTTCTTTTTGTTTTTTTTTAGTTTTTTGGGGTTTTTTTTTATAATTTCTCAAATAAAAGGAATTGGAGTCTATGGTGCTTTCCTCAGCCACCAGGGCCAGACTTCCCTAGCTGGGGAGAAGAGCTGCGCCTGGTCAAGTTGGAGCCCAGGCCCTTCCCCATCACTGGATCTCGGTGCCTGGTCTTCCAAAAGTGGATGGCTCAGAATGGATAGAGCAGAAGGCAAAGCGTGTCTTGCATGGGGAGGCGACTGTGGGGCAAAGAGAAACGGATCCATTCTGAGTTAGAAGCTTTGCCTTAAGCCCCACAGCTGCCCCACAGACACTTCGCGCATCCTGGGACACGCTGGTCTCTTAGCCTCAGTTTTACTGATCTGAGATATGGGGAGAACGGTACCTCCCACTAAAAACAGTGGAAAACTTCAAAAGTGAAACGAGGTCTAAGTGGGAGGTACTGTTGGTAGTCCTGAGTGTGGGTGGTGCCTTTTGCCTAAGTAAAGATCAACATTTGGAGAACTAGGATCACAGGCTGTTCAAGGGGACCCTGAAGCAGTGTGCCATGCTCCATTTTGGGGTTCTGGATGCTCCAGTCCGTTTCTCTCCACAGTTCCTGTCTTTCCTCCCACAAGAATCAACCTGCGATCCTTGTCCAATAGTCCTCCTTGTGTGTTTATTTTCATTTGTTCTGGATTTCGGCAGACTTCAGGCTTCTCCCCTTTGTGCTTGGATGATACAGTGTAGGTCCGGGTGAGAGTCGCTGACTGGTCCAGATTCAGCCAACGAGCTTCCAGACTGAGTGAGGATTAGAAACCGGATCTCCTGAGCCCCAGCCCAATACTTTAACCACTAGGCTAGCTGGCTCTCCTGTTGCTTTAGCACAAGGAGGAGGAGGCCCAGGCCAGTGGGCCAGATCTGGCCTGCTGAGGTCCCAGTTTGGCCCTGTGGTCACCGGCCCTGCTCTGCTTGTTTCTTCCTGACATCCGTTGGTGCTTTCTTGGCTTCTGCAGAGCTTGCTCACTGAAATGCACTGAAAGGCTGCAGCACATGTCCTGGCCTGGTTTCTCACAGGACAGGAGCTTTACGGCACAAATTCAGACAGGAAAAACTCCCCTGCTGATAGTAGTAGGACACTGTGGTTGGGCATGCTGGGAGTTGTAGGCCATTGGTCTTGTTGGGCATGCTGGGAGTTGTAGGACATTAGTGGTATTAGGCATCCTGGGAGTTGTAGGTTATCATCACGGTTGTTTTGGGGCATGTTGGGAGTTGTAGGCCATTGTTGTTGGGCATGCTGAAAGTTGTTAGTCCACTGTTGCTGCCGCTGTTATTCTGGGGGCATTGCTGGGAATGGTAGACCTTCTGTCTAAACTTGCATAACATGGCACTCCTAAACTACAATATGCCAGGTTTTTTAAATTTAATTTAATTTTATTGAGTATTTTGTGTTTTTGGCCCTGCCTAGAAGCCAGGCCTTCAGAACTTCTCTGGAAATGGCTCTGGCACTGAAGGAAGTTTGGCACCTCTGCTTTAGCAGATACTTATGTTGAATCATCGCCATCTTATTCTTATTTTTATATTGCATTCATATTCTGCCCTTTTTTCTCTTATGAGAAACCCAGGATGGTTCCAGCTGCTGCTGGGAAGCCTTGAACTCCACTCATTGCCTGCCCAGGACACCTCTTTCCAGTTGTTTTTCTGGCCCTCAGCACTGGCTGCCCACCATTTTATTTTCACATCATGCTCCAACTACATGGTTGCTGGAGGGCATTCTGGGAAATGCCTCCAAGGTTCCTTTGCTGCAGGGCATTGTGGGAAAACGAAATGGCAGTTACCTGTGTCTCAGTAGGTGGACTGCATTCCCTTGACTCTGCTTTCCAGCAAATGAGTTTTATTTATTTTATTTTAAAACATTTTTATGCCGCCCCATTCGCCGAAGCCTCGGGGCGGCTTACAACAAAAAATTAAAATAACATTTTAAAATATATACAATAAAATACAAATATATAATATAAAACATACACTATAAAACAAGCCGCCCTGTCCAAATAAAATTCAATAATATTAACATTTAAAATACTGCTTAAATAAAAAGGTCTTCGCCTGGCGCCGAAAAACAAATAACGACGGCGCCAGGCGGACCTCTCTGGGGAGCGCATTCCATAGATTGGGCGCCACCGCAGAGAAAGCCCTCCTCCGAGTACTTACCTTCCTAATTTCTTTCACGGAGGGTTCCCGGAGAAGGGCCTCTCCCGCAGATTTCAAGGGGCGGCTGGGCAAATATGGATGTAAGCGCTCCTTCAGGTAACCAGGACCCAAGCCGTTTAGGGCTTTATAGGTCATCACCAACACCTTGAATTGGGCCCGGACTTCAATGGGAAGCCAGTGAAGCTGACGGAGAACTGGAGTCATGTGAACATAACGTCCAGTCCCCGTCAGCAGCCTGGCAGCTCTATTTTGGACCAATTGAAGTATCTGGACTTAATTTTAATGAATTAAGTCTCCGCCACAGAGCTCTCTCCAGCTGCAGCCTCTCCCTCCTCTGGCCTTCTTTCACCCAGTTATGACCTGGTGGCCCTGCCCCTTTGAAGGGCCCTGCCACCGCTGGGTGAGCCCACATGGCCACAGGCACCACGACAATGGCCCCTTCAACCTGGGTGTTGGTGCCCACATGCGGCCTTGCTTAATCCAAGGAGTCTGCCGTAAGCAGACAGCCAGCGTGGCGCCGTGGTTAAGGAGGCAGGTCTGGGACTCGGGGGATCCGGGTTAGACCCCACTTAGTCATGGAGCCAGTCCCAGACTCTCAGCCTAGCCTACCTCACAGGGTTGTTGTTGGGGGGGTAAGACTGAGAGCAGGAGAGTGCTATAAGCAGCCCTGAACCTTTAAAAAGGCAAAAGGCAGGCAATAAATCTAATAGATAAATAAGTAACTCTTCAAACGCCAAGGATTGTGGGTATCCTATGCCTAGCAGGAAGGAGATGAAGGTTGCCTCCGTGCTCTTGTCATGCACAGCTCTTAGATGAGCAATTTTGTATTATTCTGGGTTATTTAATGTAATGGTAATATTTGTTGCAGTGCATTTAAACCTCACCCCACTTTCCTGGTGAGCCTTGAGAATACACTGGAAGAGAAATAATCTTAAATACATAGATATAACTAGGCCGTCCCTGCCATTAGGCAGTCGGGCATTTTATTTATTTATTTATTTATTTGAAACATTTTTATGCCGCCCCCATCGCAACAAAGCCTCGGGGTGGCTCACAGCAGCATTCACCTCTGGTGGCTGATGATGGGAGGTGGCAGGAAAGGTCTGGGGAAAGCACAGCCAGGCCACCCGCCCTGCGCCCACTAGGCCAGCCTGCCACCCTCAGGGTCTGGCAGTGAATCTTACTGCTTTGGCATTATTGGAATAGAGGTAGCCAGAGTGGTGTTGTGGTGAAACTATTGGACCGGGACTCAGAATATCTGGGTTCTAGTCCCTAATCAACCATGAAATTCCCTGGGTGCCTTTGGGCTAGTCACTGATTTTCATCCTATCCTACCTCACAGGGTTGCTGTGCAGGTGAGAGAGAGAGGAGGAGAACCTTGCAGGCTGCCTCGGGCTCCTTGCAGGAGGAAGAAAGGTGGGGTACTAAATGTGCTATGGTAGTAATAATACTGACAATAATAAAAGAAAATTCACAACTGCCTGGTCTGATTGGCATTTGAACACGGAATGAGAGAGGCCGTCATATAATGATGGACCTTGGAGAGCAAAACGTCTCAGGCACCCCCCAAAACAGCATTAGGGTGCCGTTGTTGCCAGAGTGACGAGGAAGATTGCGTAGGCCACTTGGTTTCCTTGCAGGAAGAAAAATGGGGATAGAAATAGAACAATCATGTAAAGAGATGTCTAGGCAGAAAAACATCCAGGAAGAAGACATGAAATTGCAGACTTCAGCCAGGCCTGAGGAATGCTAGAAATTATTATTTTTTTAAATCTGTCTAAACATGCAAAGGGTTGTGCCTTAAGGTTCAGCCTTATGCATGTTAAGACAGAAAAAAGGCCTATAACTCCCAGCATGCCCCAGCCAGACGGTTTTACTGTCTCAACAGGCATAGGATTGCGCCTTTAGGAAACTATGATGTCTCTGTCCGTGGCTTTATTACGAGCAAGCAAAATTCCACAAAAGCATGCAAACTTTCAAGTTCCGCAGGCTCTTGGAATGAATGTTGTGCAAATTCGACACCGATCTCCGCATCACCTGTGTTAAACCAACTCAGAGATTCAAAGTGCCTAGAATACTTCATCGGACAAGATGATGCTGTCGCTGCAAGAAAAAGCAAAGTAGGGAAGAAATGCAGCTGAAACACGCACATCTGCATCTGCAGCGTTAGGTATGGAAAGGATCTGGAAATCAAGCCTACGGGACTAAAATTAAAAATGCACAAATATGCATATGCAAATTTATATATGGTGTAAAGATTGTACGTGTGTGTTTAAAGGACCGTTTTCTAAAGACACCCCTATTGTAAAAAGGGATATATATAGACAGAGGGAAGAAGATATTTAATTTCAGAAGGAAAAAAAAAACCACTGGCAGAAAAATGCAAAACAGAGGCAGTGTGACCTAGTGGTTAAGAGTGCAGGACTGGGACTCAGGTGATCTAGGTTTCAGTCCCTGCTCAGCCATGGAGCCAACTAGACTATGGCCTAGTCAGAGAACCTCAGCCCAACCTACCTCACAGGGTTGTTGTTGACTGTGAACAAGAGGAAGGGAATGATGTAAGCCACTTTGAATACTTTAAAAAGGAAAAAAGTAGGATATACATCAAACAAATAAATACATAAATAAAACGGGACAGCAGAAGGAAAAGCACTTGTGGGTCAAAAGCCAGATAATCTGATGCAAAACGGACCTTCAGGACCCCTGTAGCTTTAGTTCAGCAAGAGGTGGGGCAGAGATCCCGGCCTCCAGCCTGTGGGGCACCTCCTACGGCCCCCTTTCATCTGGACAATCTCCTGAAAAGCTCGTGCCTTAATAAGTGTGCCCGTCTTTTAAAGGGTCACCATGTTCTGGAGTCCTGCAGAACTAAGCTTTCAATTTGTTTTCTCCAGCCTCGCCAAGACAATAATCCTCGCAGGCAGAAATTCCAAAGGTGTGGCTTTATTTTATTTTTTTTCTTTTACTGCTGCATTATGGAGGCATGCCGATCTGGAAAACTTCGCTGCTGGCTGACTTTCTACCTGGAGGGGGGGAAAACTTAATCCCGTCCCACTTGAGTTATGCAATCCTGACTGTTTAAGAGGTGCGGTTCCCGCGCGTCTCCGATGGCGGGTTCTTAACTTCCACCTGCCTCTTTTGTTCTCACAACCCGGGAAGCAGGTAACAGGGGCCTGTTGCAGCCTTTCCCCGTGTCTCTTTTCTTCTTTTTGGCGGCGCCTTTTCTTATTTTTATTTTATGTGTGCGTGTTTATTTTTCCTGGGAGAAACTATCCTGGAAGAGAAGAAAACAACATTTTTGAAAGCTGGGTGGATTTACTTTGTTTTCCAACGCAACGCATTGTCTAGCTTTTAAATCCCTCCCTTAAACCCCTCTCCTTCCGCTTAGACTCTTTTTTTAATGACCCTGCCCACTGCCTGTTAACCTTTTCCTGTCCCCACAACTCTGCATTTAGTCCCTCTATAAACTATGGGGAGAGAGAGGGAGGGGGGAGGGAGGATAGGGAAAAATGTAACTACACACCAGAGAATACACACACCGCATGAGATTCCCTCCATGGTTTTGCAGTCTGGGCCGAAATCACAAAAGGCGAACGGCGTGCAGGGCGAAGAGCAATTTTAAAAACAAACACGAAAGAGGACCTTTTTTTTTCCTTCTTACCAAGAGGTAGTGGACGGGTTAATCCGATAGAGGGCTGTGTTTCCCAGAGAGGACAAGAAACTTGAGCTATAGGAGGCTCTTAATACCCGAGGCCCTTTTCTGAAGAGAGGGACGCACAGAGAGAGAGGGAGGGAGGGGGAGAGAGAGAGAGATTGAGAGAGAGGCTGGATTTAGAGTTAACATTTTATGTTGTTGTTGCAACCGAAGCTGCGGCTCCAGAAGAAAGAAATGCACAGGCAGATGTATGGTAGGTAACCGACAGGGGTGCAAAGGGAGGGAAGTCCGCTCGCTTTGCAAAATAAAAGTAGCAGAAGAAAGGGAGGCGAAGGGGGAGGTGTTTTGACCTCCCCACCCCCACCGGGCCACCGTGAACAGGGCTGGTTTTGTGCGGCTGATCTCTGCTAAGCATGGCCCCAGCCAGGACAATGGCAGAAGCAGCAGCTGATCCCCGATCAAAGCACAAGGGGGAAAATGGATCTTCTCCTTCCCCTTCTCTCCCTCCCCCTCTCCCTCTTTCTTTCTCTCCTCAAAATCCAGAGGAGGAAGAGAGAGAGAGAGAGACGGTGGCTTTTTCCCTTTCCCTCCCCCCACCCCCCCCCCCCCCCCCCATCTCAGGGCTTTGCAAACAGGAGAGGAATGGCTGGAGACCTTTTGTGTATTGCGGACGTAGCCGGAGGCGCCGAACTGAACCCGGAGCACCCTCTCGTCCCGCCGATTCCTCGCCCTTTCCCCATTCCGCCCATGGGCCGCCGCGAAAGGAGGAGAACTCCCGTCCGACTCCCAAGGAGACCCACTGGAACGAATGGGGCTGAAACGGGGCTAACGCGGGGTTGCCGCGCGAGGCGTGCAAGCGATGCGCGTTCAGAAAGGAGCGCGCTGGCGGAGCCGTCCTGTTGCGTGTCTCCTTGGAAGTAAGCCCAGTCGAGTTCAGCGGCGCTTCCCCCCAGGTGGAGTTTAGGGTTACCCCGGGCTGCCCGCTCCGGGGAGATCTCTACTTGGAAGCAGGCGCCATTGAACCTAGTGGGGCTTCTCTGCGCTGAGGACGGGGCGCTTACTTTTCTTCCCGTTGGGTGGGTTTGGGCCGCATGTGAGTTCTGATATATTTGCTTTAAACCAGGGCTGTAGGGCTTCGTGGATTTGAATCACAGCACGAGTAGATTAAGAACTTTTCCGTTGTTAATTACAATGAGAAGAAGAAAAGGACTAAAGGGGGAGCAAAAGATACGGGAGGTTCGGACAAGTTGGCACCCTGTTGTCTTTCCCTGCAAAGAATTAGGTCCGAGGCAGGATCGGGGGTTGTGCCCCACGGCAGCCGTAAGTCTCATTCATTTCGACGCACGCATTTTTCCATCCCCACTAGAACAACAAAAGGGCTTATGGCACCTTAGGGCAGAATCCTATGCATGTCGAGACAGAAAAAAATTCCAACAACTCCCTGCACGTCCCAGCCAAGCCAGGGACTTTGTTCTGCCTCGACACGCATAGGATGGCGCCCTCAAAGGCTTAACCCGCTTTAGGTATTTATTTGCAATAAACGTATTTCGCCGACACGGCGCCACAAAGCGCGTTTGCGGCAGCGCGGCCACCCCCACGGCGAAGGGTTTCTGTCTGGCTTTGCTCTCGCGGATGAGATCGTTTCCTTGAAAAGCAAAAGGTTCCCGAATCAACAGTGGGTAAAACGAGGACGGGCCCCTGGCTGAGACCCCAGAGCCGGCGTGGGAGACCCCCAGATGTTTGGGGGCCTGCAACTGCCCCTTTTGCCTAGGACAGGTTGGAGCCCTAGGCCGAAACGGCTCGATTGTACTGAGCTGTAGGGACCAGTTATCTCGTTCAGTAAAAGACAGAGTCCCGTGTTTCTAGTCCTTAGGAGAAGGCCCAGAGCTTTGTGGTAGGGCACTACAAACGGCCCCAGGTTCAGCCTTTGGTGTTTCCAGAAACAGGCTGGGAAAGATGCCTGGTTTTGGCCCTGAAACGCCTCGACCCCGGATGATCTGCATAGCATTTGCCCTTAACTCCTGCCAGTTCTAGCAAGCAGTCCCAGTGGTCGGAGATCATGAAAGTTTGAGTCCCAAACAGATTATCCAGCCCCACTGAGCCAGATGAAGCAACAGTTTGACCCTACACAGGTTTCGTATGTTCCTAAAGAAGGGCTGCAGCTCAGGGTGCTGTGTCCGTGCCCGCATGGCTCAGTCAAGGCTGGAAAATATCTCCATTTGAAAGCCACTACCAGTCAGTATGGGCCAGCCATCCCCAATCTGTACCCCTTCACGAGATGCTTTGGACTACAACTCCCATAGTTCCTTGCCAGGATGGTCAATGTTGAGGAATTGTGGGAAGGAAGTGGAGGAGGGTGGTGTAGCCCAGCCAGCCCCAACCTGCTGTTCTTAGATGTTGTGGCCTACAGCTTCCATAATCCCTTGCCAGCATTATAGGAAATGTAGTCCAAAACATCTGGAGGAAACCAGGCTGGGAGAGGCAGAAGCTGAGTTAGATGTACCAATACCTTTTGATCCTGACCCCATTGCTTCGGACCCATAGAATCTGCTTTCGTGTCATTCAGTTTCCTTTACTCTTAATGTCATTCCTGGAGATCTTCTTTGGCATATTCTAGATTTTTCTTAAAAGGGGCCTAACATCGTGACTGTTACAAAGCTGTACTTTTAAATTCGAGACCTTGTGAAAAATGGCGGGTGGCTAACGTTGTCTTGCACAAAGCATCTTCTGCAGTGTGGGGAGGAAGTGTTCCTCCCCAGCTGCCCTCCGAATCAGTTGGACTGTGACTCCTATCTTCCCCAGCAGCATGGGGAAGATGGGCATTGTAGTATAGCACATCCAAAGGTTTTAGGTAAGGGAAGGCAGTTCCAAGATGGCAGGTGGTGCCTGTCATCCCGGTGCCTCTTCTGTCCCGCCTTCCACCCCATCTTCCATCTCCCACGCCCACCAGCTTTCTACACCCACTGAACACCCACCTTCCTCAAAGAGGTTTTTTTTCCTTTTCGCCCCATGTGCCAGAGTTTCCCTTTACAGGTTTTTTCCTACTTTGACAGACCTTCTGTTCCCCGGATCCTGCTGGTGCTTTTTTCTCATGCTTGGAAGGTGCTCGTTTATTTTGAGTGTAGTTAGTATGTGCCTTGTGTTGCTACCCAAGGCACAGAACCCTGAAACAGAATCATGTTTTTCCTTTTTTCTCCTGCCCCCCCCCCCCCCCCCCCCAGACTGGGGATTATTATTGTCCTAGGCAGTGTGCTAAGATTTAATCCTTCACATCAGTGGATTGAAGCACCAGTGATTTCTATTTAATTTAGAACTAAATACACGTTTCTTTAAATTTGAATAAGCAGATTTGTTCTATTTCATTTATTAGAGCTCATAAACATATTTCTCCCTGCAAGGGACCCAAGCAAGAGTATAGGAGCCTCCTCCTCCTCACCATTTTTTTCACAACATCCCTATGAGGTAGGCTAGGCTAAGAGTGAGTGACTGGCCCAGTCTCCCGGTGAGCTTCATGGCTGAGTGGGGATTGCAACCTGTCTCTCCCCAGTTCAACACTCTAACCACTAGACCATATTGCCTGACATCTTCTCTAGGCCATGATAGCCATGCTCAAATGCCAGACAAGTAGGAAGATGGCTTCTTTATGGACCAGAGGTGCGGAGCCTCCGGGAAGAGCTTTGTGCTAAAACACACAGATGCTTTGCTTTCAGCTCCTTGGCTCCGCCCCTTTGCCTTTGGCCCCGCCCAGCCCTGGAATGCCCCTCCCTCCAAGATCTCCTCTGCGAGGAAGTTGGTCAAGTGCCTTTCCAGGAGTGTGCCAGAGAGAGTCCCTTAGGAGGAAGGGGATTTTGAGCTGCTTTTCCCTCCCCTCAGCATTCCTGGCCTTGCCATCCAAGAATTCACTCTGGCGCGTGTGGCATGGCCGGGGGGGGGGGGCACACTGCAGGGAACTGGCCAAAATGGTTTCCCCGCACGTCCCACTTCGACCGGATCAGAACTCCCTTTGCGCACGGGTATGCGGATGCAATCCCGAGCAGGAGTGGTAGGCCAGCTGGCCGGCCCCGAACGCAGCAGGACTGCCTCCGAGCCATCTGTGCGTGGGATTGCCCCTCTCAGCTTAATGGGCTTGTGTTGTATTTCCTTGCTTTGCCGTTCCCCATAGCCAGGGTCAAAGAAGCAGCCGGGGGGGCTTAAGCCGCAATCCCATCCTTGGCAAGACACCGTAGCCGGTATTTTACTGCTTGCCATAATGGGCCCGGGCCTTGCTCTAGCTGACAAGATTTCACACCCTGTCTGTGTAGCCTGAAGGACTAGAAACTTAGACGTTTTCCAGAATGTGTGTCAGACAAGTGGTGAAGACATACTGAGCCTGACAGGGCAATTACATGCTGGCCTTTCCCAGCTGGGCGCCCTTCAGATGTGCAGGACTGCAGCTCCCAGCAAGCACAGAGCTGATTGGAGGATGATGGGAAATGTAGTCCAGCACACCTGGAGGGCACCTGACTGTGGCAGGCAGCTGAACCTGCATCAGTCTGGGACGGGACTTCGCTGCTACTCTGGCAGAGGGCTGCTTTAACCCGTAAATTCAGGAGAGGGAAAACGTCCAAGTGGGAAATGCAGAATCCCCGTCACGGACACACCGCCACAGCCTGGTGACCTGCAGCAGCTGCATCCAGAAGAGGCACTGCCAGGGTGGAGGTCCTATTTCAGAGGGAACGGTCCTCTATTTTGGAGAGCTGGCAGAAGGTAGACGCCTGTTTGAAGAGGCCTCTGTCCAGTTTTGAGGGAATTGAACGCCTCAAAGGCAAAACAGGAGAGGTCACGAGGTGGTCCACGGGTCCTTTATTTTGGGGCAGAAACAAAGGTCACCCAGCACCTTTTTCTATTTACTATTATTGCATTTATATCCTGTCTTTTTTCCTTTTTTGAGGAACTGAGGATGGGTTATGTAGCTCCATCTTTTCCTCAAAACAACAACCCTGTGAGGTAGGATAGGGTGAGAGTAAGTGACTGTCCAAAGTCACAAAATGAGCTTCATGGCCGAGTGGGGACTCGAACCCGGATCTCCCAGCTCCATTCCAGTATCAAACCACCACACCACATTGACTCTCGTAACACAGTGATGTGTTTTTAAGTTAAATTTTAGTTCTTTCTAAATTTGCACTAAAAGATAAGGATGTGCATGCATGTATGCTATACAAATGGGTGTCCTCTATTGTTCTCTTTTTATTGCTTAATTAGTCCCTTTATTAATAAAACAGATGTGTTGCTTAAAAGTAAAAATTTCCAAGGGGGACTCGTGCAAATACAAAAAATCATATTTCTATAGAATACTAAAAATGGTTATTAAAAGCGATTTAAGCTACAATGAACAAAATGCTTTTAAAACACACTTTTAAAAACAATTTTAAAACTACCCTAAGAGTACAGAGACAATACAAAAAAACAGTGAAACAGAGCAGCATATAATTCATTGCAATTATTTACCAGAAATCATAGAATAGTAGAATTTGGAAGGGGCCGTGAAGGCCCAGCCTCCTGCTGGTGCAGGACACCAATTCGCACCATCCCACTCAGATGGCTGCCCAGTTTCCCCTCGAATGTCTCCAGTGTGGGAGAGCCTACCACCTCTCCAGGCAACTGGTTCCAGTGTCGTGTTGCTCTGACCAGGAGAACTCTGACCAGTTTGCCCTGGGGGCTTCTTCACGTGAGGCATTAACCAGCCCTGGTACCGAGGCTTCTGCTTCTGGTTTCTTTACGAGATTAAGATCTGCTCTTTTGCTTTCTTTTGGCTTTTCCCTAGTGCTTTTCTTACTCGGCCTTTGATTACACAACCCTAAGGTGGCACAGTGCAATTGTGGGAATACACATGCTTATTTTAGCATGATTTCGTACAGCCTGTCCCAGCCTTGTGCTTCGCAGACCTTTTGGACAGCAGTACCCAGAATTCCCAGTCCACGGCCCTGCTGCATGGGAATTCTGGGTTTTGCCGTCCAAATGCCTCTGAAGGGCACCGGGGGGGGGGCGGGGAGGTTGATGTACTATGATAGCCAGAGAATAGCTCAGTTTTCTCACTCTAAAAAAAAACAAAAAAACACAGAAATGCATAGAAAGGAAGACAAAATTCTTCTTTGCTCAGATTATGGAATATGTTCCCCAGTGAGGTCCGCCTGGCACCGAGCCTATACTCTTTTCGGCGCCAGGTTAAAACCTTTTTATTTAATCGCTATTTCAAAAATCAGTATTTTTGCCACTTATAGTCGCTTTTGTTTAATTGGTTTTGATTGGATTTATTTGTTTCGGGTTGTGTATTGTTCGATTGATTGTTTTATGGTTTTGCTTTTAATCATGTGAGCTGTCCTGTGACAAGACAGTGAAGGGCAGCATACCAATGTTTTAAATAGATGAATAAAGCATCCACAAGCTACTGTGAGTAAGAAATCGAGAGCACAATAAATTCCTTGTTGCGGGGAAGACCCTAAATGCAAATGGCCAGTCACCATTTCCAAAGGTATGCTAAGCTCTAGTGCATTTCTGTTTAAAGGAGAACCCTGTCCGGTAAATTAGCATATCCAACAGTTATGCATATCACTCTTTTGTCTGAGTGATGCATGGCTTCATTTGTGGTGATTCCCAAGTGCCAATCTTTGCCCCTGCTTTACTAGCCCCAGCAGACTAATGAAAATGAAAATTCATACCTTTTGAGGACTCACACGTTGTCCTTACATACCATCCAATCACGAAAGCCCCCCAAAATACCCTTTCCATGACAGCCCCGCTCCGCTGTTGTAATCCCAAGGTTGCGCCTTCCTTTATGGAGTCCGTCCATCTCCTGTTTGGTCTTTCTCTTCTTCTTTTGCCTTCTACTTGGCCCAGCATGATTGTCTTCCCCAAAGAGTCCGGCCTTCTCATCAGGTGCCCAAAGGGTGACAGCCTCATGGCTTGGCGTAACCTTTTCTGTCCCGCATCAGAGTTTTCTTCCTCCTGAACGACATTACTCAAAAGGAGGGCCCTTTGCTGCTTTCGCTGAGAAGGATTCTTCTGCTAAATGTCTGTCTTCCATTCTCTTTCATTCTCGTTCTTCAGGTAGAAGATCCTGCAATCAGCTACTGATTTTTTTCATTCAGAGACTCTCTGTGTGCTTCTAAGGCAAAGGCATCATTCCTAAATTCGTCACAGCCTTTCAGGCGGATTGAAACACATCCTAAGAGCTTCCTCCCACGTCCCCCACAGTTGCCACGAGAGAGGGGGGGGGTCTTTGGTCTCAAGGTGTGTCTCAAGATGGCAGCAAAACGTGGATCGGGTCTCCAGTTCCAGGGCTCGTTGGAGCAGATGGGCCGGCGAGGAATGAAAATGGAGGAGGAGGAAGAGGAGCCCGACAACCCTGACCCGGAAGAAGGTTGGAGAGGGAAAGGGGAGGCCTCCCGCGGCCCCCGAGAACGAGAGGAAAGGCTTCCTCGGGGCCGAGCCGCTCAACAGAAGGAGTTCCTCAGCACAGCGCGTTCCCCCCGCTCAGGGTGGAGGAACCCTCCGGCAACACGGCCTGCCGAATGGGAGGACCGGCAGGACTTTTCCACCTCTGTGGAGGGACCGGCGGTCGCCCGCCAGTGGCCAAGGGGAGGGCGGGTCAGCCGGCGCCTGCCGAACCTCAGCGGAGAAGCCCCAGAGGCCCAGAACGTCCTGGACTCTGGGGAGATTGGAGAGACTGGGGTGGTGAAAGTCAAGGAAGAAGTGGTGGGGGACGACTCTGCCAGCATGGAGATGAAGCGGCAGCGCTTCCGGCAGTTCCGCTACCAGGAGGCCGAGGGGCCCCGCGAAGTCTGCAGCCAGCTCTGGTACCTCTGCCACCGGTGGCTGAAGCCCGAGCGGCACACCAAGGAGCAGATCCTGGAGCTGCTGATCCTGGAGCAGTTCCTGGCCATCCTGCCCCCGGACATCCAGAGCTGGGTGCGAGAGCACGAGCCGGAGAGCTGCTCGCAAGCTGCTTCGCTGGCTGAGGATTTTCTACAGATGCAGCGGGAGGCCGAGAGGAGAGAACAGCAGGTACGGGAAAGTTTTGTGCTGATAATTGTGTGGGAGGGGAAGCAGGGAGGTTGTATAACACATCATCCCCTAAACGTACAGTGAAGACCCCTCTGAGCTGGTGTCCTGTTTGCTGCAAAGGCCAGCTAGGGCTCCCCTGAGAAACCCCGAAGCAGGACATGAATGCAAAGCTGGGGTTGGCACCAAGGGTAGGTATGGTTGGGCCCTCACCCCAGCAGGGACCGCTTGACAAGAGACCCCTGGAGGTCGTCTTCTTCACCATGGTAACCTGCTTGCTCATCTGCTTCTCCCTCTGGCCCAGACAATGGCAGTGGGGAGAAAGAGGAGTAGGAAATGCCAACCAATTCCCTCCTCGCTGGTTTTCTGCCCGTCGTGCATGCAAGTCCTGGCTGTGCTGGGGAGGAGGAGCAGAAGCAAGAGCAGCTGCTGGCAACGGCCTGAAGGGAGACTCTCTGGGGGAGGGAGCCTCTCCGGGTGTCTTGGTGAAGGACTCTCCAAACCTGGTTGTGGCCTCCGAAGCTGGAAATCCAGCATTGCCCTCCTGAGCCGTGTTGCAGTGGCACCAGGGCGCACAGGACCGAGGCACTGGGACCTTTCCTTAGCAGGAATGGTGGCATCATCTGCCCACCCCAGAGGCTTCCTTGTTGCCTCCAGACTCAGCTGCAGTGCTCACAATCACAGCAGGTTCGAAGGAGTGGATTTCCCTCGTTGCCCCGTGTTGCAGTTTGAGGGTGGCTTCATCTGGAAAGGGCAGTGAAGCCCCAAGAGCTTTGCAGAAGACGGGGTGGAGATACAAACTGAGGGAAAAACTGGTTGGTGTGGATCAACAGAGCTGCTTGCAGTTTGTGGACACTTTTAGGGGACGTGGTTTTGCAGAAAGTGATGATAATCGCTTGCTCTTCAAACCAGCCACTGCGTCACTGACTGCGACTGATTACAGGGGGCTGCTCAAACACCTCTTTCAAAACCAGTGGCTACCAAGAAGTCTTGGTGGCCACAAATTCCATCCACCCATTTTCCCATGAGTTGTGTGAAGAAATAGCTCTCTAGCACAGCTAACCCTCCCTCACTAAACTCTGAAGCTCCAAACCCCTTTAAGATTGCAATCCTATTTATGTCTACTCCAGAGTATATCCCATTGTGTCCAGTTGGACTCAATTCTGAGAAAGTGTGTCTGGTGACTGAGCAACCTTGAAATGTTCTGGATACGACCCTCAGAATTCCTGACCATCCACTGTGCGGATTGGGGCTTAATGAGTGCTGGATCTAAAACATCAAAAAACTATAATGTTTCCTATAATGTTGGGTACGGGATTGCTGCCCACAAAGACGGCAGCGGGCAGCTTGTGCTCCTCCCGATTTTTTGGCCGTGGCTCAGTGGCAGCGGCGCTGCTTTCCCTGCAGAAGAATCCTGCAGAAGCCCTGCAGAAATATTGCTAGTCGGTGTCCAAAGTGCCTGGGAAATCCAGGGCAAAACACAGGCCGCTGTCGTGCAACTAATATTACTTATTACATTTCTATACCACCTGTAGTCAGAGCTCTCTGGACTGTTTGCAGCAATAATAATAGAATCATACACTCAAGCTACAAGCTGCTCACCTGGTTTCCTCTTCCTTAGGGCTTCACATGTCTGGTTTCTTTGAGTTTAATGCCCACAGGCACCAGCAGTAGGAAAGCTGCATTCCCAAACTCACCTGGGAGCAAGACCTGTTGAACTCAATGGGACTTCCAGTTAAGGGCAGGATCCTACGCCTTCCAGAGGCTGTCCAGAGTGAAACTCTGTGGGGATGTGATCTATCCTGGTGGCAGCTCAGCCTCTCCTCCTCATGAGTAGGCACAAGACAGCCGAAATTGGCTAAGTGTTCTGGAGGGCTGGAGAAGGGCCCTAGGCTGGATTAAGTTCCGTGTGACTGACTCATGTATGCACTTTAATATGTATTTATTTAGAATCAGTGCCCAGGGGACTGTAATATTTTGCACCTGGTACACTTTCTGGAAATAATGGGGATCTCTTCCTATATTTCTTCCTAGAGGTGCCATGGGCCAAATAGGTGGCATATAAATGTTTTAAATAAATAAATAAAATGTGCATCCCTTTACTGTGCTCCACCTTGTCACGAGGCAAAGAGCTGGACTGAGAGAGGAGTCATCAAAGTCCTTCTTCTCTGTGCCATCTTCTTGGACTCCTGCAATTGTGGATGGCATTGCCCTTTCCCTACAGAAATCTCCATCATAAATTTTATTTCTGTACCGCCCGATAGCTGAAGCTCTCTGGGCAGTTCACAACCATCTCTCAACAATACAGAAAGAAAATGCTATAAAATACATGTAGTCCATGAGGACTAGAATCATGCACATGTTGCATTTTTAATTAAATGCAGAGGGTCTCTGGATTCTGGCTTTTGGGTTCCATAACAAAAACTGCACATGCTCTGCAATGCCACAAATTACTCAGAGCCTTCTGAGTAATCTATTCGAAATGGAAAGGAAATGCTTTCCAAGTGGACCCTGGCTGCGAATATGGGAGCTGTAGGTGGGGACCTCTTGCGGGTGCTTTCAGGGAGCTTCAGGTGCCCTCAAGCAGAAGCCACCGTGTAGCAATCCTGCTTTTGCTTTCTCAGTGGATTTTTACGGAGAGAAAAGAGATGGGAAGGCTATGGGAGGGTGATAACTGGGAGACGAGGCCTGCGTCTGGATCACCACCACGCATTCTGAGCTGGAGAAACCCATTTCCTTGCCAGCACCCTGGAGCAAGAGAAGTCAAGCCTGCTCCATCATCTGAAGGACCCCCCCCCCCACCCTTAATCTTTCCTGCCTCAACTTGATGACTAGAGGCTTTTATCCACAAGGCTGTTGAACAGTTAATCCTCAGTCACCTATTCCAGTTTCAAAATTCTGCATTCAGTAGCAGACATAAGCTACATAAGTTTAGAGCACATGCTGGGAGTTGTAGGGTTTTTTCTCTGTTTAAACTAGCACAGGGTTGCACTTTAAATGCTCTAAAAAAAACTTGCCAAAGCACTAGGCACGGATGCAAACTGGAGAGTCAGGAAACTGCTGCGATTAGGGAATGAGGAGCACAGGACAAATGCCTCATATGGAAAAGCCTTCTGTGCAAGCTTGTCTCCTTCCTCCTCTATTGTCTCTCGTGGCTTTTTCTCCAGTGAAGGATCCAGTAGGTGGGAGCCTCTTGTAGGTGGGAACAACGCAGAATTGCAGCAGAATGTTGAATTAGACTGGGAAGAGACAGGGTTTAATTTTGGGATCGTTCTGGCCAGTCACCACTGCCTGGCCTGGCCTACTTCACAGGGTTGTTGTGGAATTCAAAGGTGGAGGGGACATGAAAAGAATATAACAAACACACATATTCTGACCCCGCTGGCTGAAAGCGTTGTTCTGGAAGTGGGGGACAAGCAGGGCAGGGTTAGGGAAACCTGCAGCCCTGTTGGGTTCCAACTCCCATCACTTCTGACCCATGGTTGGGGCTGAGGGGAGCTGGAATCCCACAACCTGTGGAGGGCAGGGCTCCCGGCTCCCGAGGACAAGTGGAATGAGCATTCCATGGAGTGCCCTGGCCTTCCCTTCCCGGAAATATCTGACCCAAACACGATCTTTGCTGCTGCTTCCAGGTGCTGGGGCTGTTTGAGATGGATAATGCGGAATCCCCAGAAGCCGAGGCGGAGCGGCCCCCGTCAAACACAGTGCCGAAGCCGCTGTTCAGGGAAGCCAAGCAAGAGGTGGAGGAGGAAGAGGGCAGCAACTTGGGCAAGTCTTCTTATTGAGTTGTTGGACCTTTGCCGGTCCTTGGGGCAAAGCGCTTTGCTACCAAGATTTCTTCAGGGGCCTGTGCTTTGGGCTTTGTCATGTAAAATCTTTAGCCGAGCTTTTGCGCAGAGGGAGAGTTTCGGAACCCAGTGGAGGCAACCGGGGACGGGCAGCCAACCGAGGGATCCTGGCTTCTTCACTCCCCTCCAGAGTCACCACTTCAGCTTTTTCTCAAAATGTTGCACTCCAGAGTGTTTGCGACCCTTCCAACTTGGGATGCATCTGCTGACCATCCCTTCACTCAGGCCGTTAAGAAAGTGGCAGGCAGCCTGAACCAAATTCCTTCGTTTTCTGTCCTTGGCTCCTGCTAGAAGGGGCTGAATCTTTTTGCTGCTGTGTGAACTCCAGTTTGGGAAGCACAGCTTGAAGGCTGCCAAAGCTTATTCAGTGCAAGCCATTGTTTCACCTTAAAAATAAACTTCACAGCACTAGTGGGGCAGAAGAGTTACCCCACCTGCTTCTAAAGAGCGTAAACTCACCTTTGCATGCATCAAGTCGAATCCTCTTACTCAGTGGATTTTGGCTAACAAGTCCAGGAAAAGCCAGTTTCTGTAGATCCTACTAGACAGACTAGAAGCATCTCCTCTCCAAAATTGCACAGTTCTGAACTCAGCAAAAAACTTTGGTGGCATGGAGTTCCTCCTAATTCACTCAGAAATGCCACTGTTCTTTTGAAACTGGCTGTTCTCCAGCACGGAGTAACTTGCTGCTGCACTGTGACGGGTTTATGTCAAATCGCGCAGACTGTCCTGGCATTTCTGGGTCTTGGGAACCCTCCTTTTGTGTCGGGGTCCTTAGAGGGCCTCTGCCGGTCAGGGCAGAGATCCTGGGATGGAGTCAACCAGGGATGGGCAACCAGGAGCTGGAGAGGTACTTATGCAGCCCTTGACCTGATTTCACAATCCTTTGAGGGCTCCTGCCGGGGGGGGGGGGGGCAGTGCCAAAAGAGAAAGGGGGTGGTGTCTGAGAGAAAGGAGAGTGTCAGAAAAGGAAGCAGGAGTGTTGGAGAGAGAGAGGTGTCGAAAAGAGAGAGAACGGGATGTCAGAAAGCGAGACAGAGGAATTGTGGGGGTCGAAAAAGAGGGAGAGAAAATAGAAAAGCAATGGCAGAAAGAGAGGAAAGTGTTTTGGCCCGGATGACCACCAGCACAGGGGCCTGGATGGAGGATCCCTTACAAAGTAATGCAACGCTCAACAGAAGAAGGGTTCCTCATCCCTGGGTCGTTCCGAGCTTCTGCTCAGGATCCGGCCACTTGCTGCAAGCGCTGATGGTCGTGGCCTTGCACGCGCGTGGCAGCCGAGTGTGAAGGCCGTGTGCTTGCACCACAGCAGCTCGCTGGGGCAGTTGGTCTCACTTCATGCTGGAGGAACAGTGTAGGGAAGCAGGGACCGCAACCGTCCTTAGATCTTTCTGGACAGGGAACAGGGGTGAGGGCAGGAACGTGGGAGGCAACTCCAGGAAGCGGTAGAAGCCGTCTCAGCTGGCCAGTTGCCGTGGCCCCAAAGAGAAGGGCTTTTCTGTTTAGATGGAGGCAGAGAAAGAGACGCACACACGATCCGGATCTGCTCCCAGCTCCAAAGGTAATCCGGATCTCTCCCGCTCCCCCTCTTTGACCCTACAGGGACCATGGGGCAAGTGGAGCCCCGGGCTGGCGGCCCCCTTCCCCTCTACCCGGAGGAGGGCAGCTCGGACGACGAGGGCCTCCTGGACCTCGTCTACGCCGCCAACCTGGAGCTGCACAGCCGACGGCCCCCGCGAAGGACCCGCCTCATCCGGATGCGCACCCACGAGCTCCAGGTGTCCGACGAGGAGTGCCTGACCCGCTTCCGGCTGGACCGGCAGGCCATCCAGGACCTGTGCACCCTCCTGGCCCCGTACCTGGACGGGGCCTCCGCCAGCCGCAGGCACATCCCCACCTTGCAGAAGGTGCTGATCGCGCTGCAGGTGCTCGGGACCGGCTCCTTCCAGCGCATGACGGGCGACAACCTCCGCGTGTCCCAGTCCTCCGTCAGCCGCTGCCTGGACGCGTTCCTGGAGGCCATGCTGCGCCACGTGCACGAACACATCACCTTCCCCACCACCGACTCGGAACTCCGCCGCACCCGGGAAGCCTTCTTCGACATCGCCGGCTTCCCCAACGTCATTGGGATCGTGGACTGCACCCACGTGCCCATAATCGCGCCCGCCGACATGCCGGCCCTCTACCGCAATTGCCACAACTTCCACAGCCTGAACGTCCAGGCCACCTGCGACGCCTCGGGCTGCTTCACCCACGTCCTGGCGAAGTTCCCCGGCAGCGTCCACGACGCCCGGATATTCCAGCTGTCCCAGCTGCAGAGGCTGCTGGAGTCGTGGCCCGAGGGGAAGGGCTGGCTCTTGGGTGAGTGTCCGGGGCGGGGCGGGCCGGGGCGCCCCTTCTGAGAGGCGGGTGCCCCCGATGCTCACGATGCGTCCTCTCCTCCACAGGTGACTCCGGCTACCCCTTGCGCCCCTTCCTCATGACGCCACACCCGGACGACGGCCCGGAGCCGATTGCCCGCTACAACACCACGCACGAGACCACGCGGATGGTGGTGGAGAGGGCCTTCGGGCAGCTCAAGATGCGGTTCCGGTGCCTCCACTCCACCGGCGGGCGGCTCATGCTCCGCCCGGAGAAGGTGGCCAAGGTGTTCGTGGTCTGCGCCATGCTACACAACATGGCCCTGCGGCGCCAGCTGCCCATCATCAATGGCGGACAAGGGGTGGACACCGAGGTCCCCGTGCCCCCATACCTGGAGACCGATGGCATTGTAGAGCAAGATCCCCGTGCCGTGGAAGTCCGGGATCAAATCATTAGCACTTATTTCTCACAATAAATTCAACTTTCAGTAGATGGCTTATGGCTGATTGTACGTCCTTCTGTGTTGGAAGCACCCATGCGTTGTGCTCCTGGCATGTGTGACTCGTTGTGAGGTCTCCTCGCCTCGCTAGATCTAAATCCCGAGTCCTGCGTTTCCCCAGCACGGCTTCCTTAGCGTTAATAGGGGGCCTGACGGATCAGGGGTGGAATATGTGTGGGATCAAACTGGATAATGTTTCAGCTTCTGAGATTTTATATTTTGTGTGTGTGTGTGTGTAGTTGGGCACACTTGCCTGAGTCAGGTAGGGCTCCTGCTCTGAGGACATTTTGTTAGGGTGCTCTGTCCAAACTTGCTCCACATTTGAATCATATGGCAGGTTGCTTTTTGAACATAGTGAGGGAAAGGGATTTTTCTTTTTCACTGCTCCTTATTAAGATTTCTGCTTTTTCATGAATTTGGGGACCTGTAAAAAAGCATATTTCCCCCTGCCCCCATCCACAGTAAAACACCAGGTATTCACAACAGAGCAAACCCCATGAGTATTGCAAAAGATTCAACATTGCAATATTTTCTTTTCAACTCCACCTTCTGTGGCCCTTGCATTTTGCCTTGGTTGCAAGAAATGCAGTGTAGGCCTACCTGTGAAGACTATAACATAATATGTTCTTCCACTCAGGATCAGACAGTGATCCTGCTGTTTTGCTGAAAATTATCGGTCACGGTCACGGGGTGAGCACCAGCCTCTTTGTTTTATCTCGTGGGGTAAAGAGCAGCTTTGTTTAGGGGAATGGAATTTCCGTTCTGGAAAATGGTTCAAGAGAAAGTTAACCTCTCTTCCTTGCCCTCCCAGCAGGCAGATCAAGTCACAGTGTGCTTGCTATTTAAAGTTTTAAAATGTGATGGGTCTATTTAATGGGGTCAGCGATGTTTGGCCCTTGGTCCATTTCATGCGACTCTTGCCCTCATTTCCGAAGACCTTTGCAAGCAATTAGCACAGACTTCCAGCAAGAGTGAAGTCTGTTCCTGTCCTGATTAAGATGGAGAGGAAGCGATAGAAAAAGAATTGAAAGAAAGAAAAGAGAAAGAAGCGGTGTTTGGAATTAAGATGGGACAAAGAGAGAGACAGAGGGAATGGGTAACGGAGAGAACCAAAGGGAGAAGAGGAGTGAAACACTGAAAAAGAAGTCAGAACAGAAAAAAGTGTATACTGCCCATCTCCAGTAAAAAAAAAAAGCTATTGAGCTTGTGCATTGTACACCCAAGTCCAATTTCCTGTTAAAAAGCAAACTTCAGTATCAAAGCCGCTGCCAGTCGGTATCAAAAAGCAGACCTGGTGGATAAACAAATTAATTCAGTCTCGGGTAGCTCTGCATAAATTTTGTCTGCTATTAAAGGCACAGCTGGTTTTGCAAAGCTTTTCAGCCCTAATCTTTTCTGCGCACACACTCGCGCCCTTCCGGAAGTGCCGCTGCCTTTCCGTACCAAGGCAAAGGGATATTCATGACTCCGAATAAATAAACCTTGACCCCGGCACGTGCTACTTTGGAAATCCCAGTCCCTGTTACAGATCTGAGGGAGAGATCCAAGCAACAATTGTATGTCCAGGCGGAGGAGGTGGCCCCAATCCCCGCGTGCTTCCTCGTGGCCTCCACAGCAGCCCATGCTGCTCACTGTGAGTACCACCATCACTGTCCTTGTCGCCACAGGTTGTGGCCATACTGCGCCTCATTCCAAGCATGCACCATCTCCTAAAGCAGCTTCAGCAACCTGCTGCCTCCAGATGTTTTCAGCTACAGATCCTACCAGCTCCAGCCAGCAAGGTCCATAGTCGTGGATTATGGAAGCTCTAAGCCAAAGTATTTGGAGAGTGCCCAGTTGCCTGCCTCGGGTTTAAGGGGATCCTGTCGGCTGGAAGAGGTGAGCTCGTGGCCCTGTTGAAAAGCAAGGATTAGAAAGACTTGAGTGTGGGCATCTGTAGTGAAGGTGCCTGCGATTCTGTGCATGTTTACTTGGAAGGAACTCCCACTGTGTTCAGTGGAGCTTACTCCCAGGTAAATCTGCATGGGAGTGCGGTCTTAAAATGCTCCTCTTGCTGCCCCGTGCGTGTGAGGCTCGCTGGGGGGCAGCACCCCCAGTGATCGCATGGAGGGGTCCCCACATTGGACCGCATGTTCTGTCTCACGCCTATGGGCTTCATTGCTCTGGTGTCCTCCAAGCGTTTGGGGCACAAGCTTCAGCCTTCCTGCCCACTGGCCATCTGTTAGCTGGGGATGATGGGAGCTGAAGCCTCCACAACATCTAGAAGGCCAGAGATTGCCTACCTCTGATCAAGTGCCAGATGTGTTGGACTACAGCTCCCACAATCCCCAGCCAGTCAGTCTGCCTGAGACGAATGGGACTTGCATGCCAGCACAATCGGAGGGCGCCCAGTTGAGGAAGCCTGCCCGCTCCAGGGACCATTGACCCTTCCAGTGAAGAGCGGGCTCTGCACCCAGAGGGGGAAACAGGAAGGGGGCATCTTGTGCTCCCTGGAACCCCCCGACTGGCGCTGCTGCAAAGCCGGATGCCGGCCTTGGGGGGCTCGTGGGTTCAGGGTGACTTCCTGAAGAAAATGGAGTCTCCTTGCTGTGACTGAGAGTTCAGAGCCGCTGGCAAAACACACACCCTGGGGTGACTCAACGGGCTTTTTGGTCTCCTTCGAGCAGGTGGCCCAAGGCAGAGCGAGCAGCCCAGATCCTACCAGCCCTCAGTGGAGAAGCCCAACAGGCCTTTATTAGCCTGGAGGGCAGGGACAGAGAGGATGATGGGAAAGTGAAGACAGCCATCTTGCAAGGGGGTGATGCCACCAATCCAAAGAAGCTGTGTCAGCATTTCAGGCATTTATACTACCGGGAGGCTGAGGGGCCCAGAGGGGTTTACTGTCGGCTCCAGAAGCTTTGCGACCAGCAGCAAAAGGCCAAGAGACACAGCTAGGGGCAGAGCCCGAAGCTGCTGATCCTGGAGCAATTCCTGGCCATCCTTCCGTTAGGAATCCAGAGCTGGGCCAGGAGACGTGGTCCCGAGACCTGCGCCCAAGCCGTAGCCCTTGCCGAGGATTTCCTGCAGCAGTAACCAGATTAGAGGCAGGAAAAGGAGGTGAGGCCTTTTTATCTGGTTAGCCGTTTGTGGTCCAGGACTCTGGCTGGAAGGGAGTCGGAGAGCCATTGCCTGGCTCAGCGCTGGAAAAGTGGGACAGGTGCTAGGCCAACGGCAGACATGTGCAAGCTCTTCCTGCTGGGGCTGCATCCCATTGCAGAGAAGCCCTTGGGGGCCGCGTTCTGGTGTGGGGCAAGACCACAAGCAAAAGGAGTGGAAACAAATATATTTAAAATACCAGGACATTTCAGCAGGAAGCTCTTCGTGCCAGTAACTAAGCCTTCAGGAGGGGCATTTCAGTCTTTTTGGAAATGGGGGAAACACTGCACGAACGCTAGAAAATGACATCATGTCTGGAGGAGGGTGGTTAGGGTCTGGGGAAGAGAAGATGTGGGGCATCTTGGGAGGCAGCATTGGGAACGTCAGCTCTGGGGCTGCAGTCGGCCACGATGCCCAGATGAGAGCCCCCAGTTCTGGAGGACTGTGCTCCTGCCTCCAGGAGGAGGTGGACAAACCCTTTCTCCCTGCCCAAACTTCTCCTGCAGGGGGTGCTGTTGAGCTCGGGGAAGGAATCGGGCAAGTTGCTTTTCTACCTTGACAGGGTTCCTCTCCGCCATAACAGGCCTGACCTTGGGCAGAAGCAGCTGCGTGCAGAGACCAAGCAGGGGAGGACAAGGGAGAGGCCAGCCTGCTGGGTAAGGATCGGGATGGCTGTGAGCTCGGGTCCCCCCCTTCGCACACTCAGAGCCATAGATCCTTCTTGCAAAATATTGATCAAAGCATTTTCCAGATGCACAAACACCTGGAATAAGTCTCTTTTTTATATAAAGATTTTTATTAAAATTTTTAAACTAAAAACATCAGTCATCAAATACATCGGACGTACTGGGTCAGCCCCCTATAACGTATCTTTTTAACATTCTATAATCAAATTCAAACCAATTTATAAAAATTTAAAAACATCTTTAAGCCAAGTCCCGTTTCTCCAGCCAATCATAAAAAAGATCCCAAGTTTGAGAGAAGTCAGTATCTTCTTTCTCCTTCAGTAATAGAGTCAATCTGTACACCTGGAATAAGTCTCTGAGCATGCACAGAGTGGTTTGTGGAATCCAATCTAGTATTCACCGCCAGGAACACTCCTTAGGAGCATGCCTGGGCCCCATCCCTTTGGAAGGGGCCTTCCGAAAGTAAGCACACCTCGTCTCTATGCTGTTCCTCTAATTGGGCCATCCTCTGCTGGTGATGCAGCATGGAGTCGAGAGCTGAGTGGGGGACTAGAACTCGGGATCTTCCAAGCTGCAGGCGAACACACCAACTGCTTCCCTGCACTGGCTCTCAGTGGACTCACTGGATGTTTTCCAGTGTCGTGCACACTGCAATGGACTCCACTGTGAATGAATGGTGGTGCACACATTTTAAAAAGGCAACAACCAATAAATCCTGGATTTTCTCATGTCTCCAGGAGAACAAGGGTGGTTCAGCATTGATGGAGGAGAGACATAAGTGCCAGAAGATTCATAGCAGGAGAGAGCCTGTGGAACTGTGGCAGCGAGCATGGAAGACAGGCACAGACATGTCCCTGGGAGTCGGCGCAAAGCAGCATTCTAGTAGGAAACCCACCCAAAGGAGAGAGTAGACAGATTGGCTTCTTATACAGAAGTTTACACAGATATTGGAGGAATTGCAGTCCACCAAAGGAGACACACTGGTAAGAGGCAAAATGCCTCTGGCACTTATGGGAAACACCACAAAGTACAAAGGGATGCGCAGAGGTGGCAAATCATACATGCGCTTTGTGTGTGGGAAGTGCTTTCTTTCCAGCTCAGGGCTGGCCACCCATCAGCACATCCAAACCAGGGAGAAGACATGTGAGTCAGAGAATAGTAGAGTTGGAAGGGGCCATGAAGTCCATCAGGTCCAACCCCCTGCTATTGCAGGACACCAAGACGCACCATCCCACTCAGATGACTATCCAGTTTCCCCTTGACTGTCCCTAGTGTGGGAGAGCCCCCCACCTCTCCAGGCAGCTGGTTCCACTGTCGTGTTGCTCTGACAGTGAGGAAGCTTTTCCTCCTATCTAACCTGAATCTGACTTGTTGCAACTTGAGCTGATTATTCCGTGTCCTACACTCTGATATCAGGGAGGAGAGATCTTGACCTTCCTCTTTGTGACAACCTTTGAGGTACCTCTAGAGGGATATCATGTCCCTACTCAGCCTTCTCTTCTCAAGGCTGAACATGCCCAGTTCTCTCAGTCTTTCCTCATAGAGCAGTATTTCCAAACCCTGGATCATTTTTGTCGCCCTCCTCTGGACCCTAATTTTTCTGCATCTTTCTTAAATCTTGGTGCCCAGAACTGGACGCAGTATTCCAGATGAGGTCTGACTAGGGAGGAGTATAGAGGAAGTACTACTTCTCGTGATTTGGAAGTAATATTTCTATTAATGCATCCCAAAATAGCATCTGCCCTTTTTGCAGACGAATGTGGAAAGACCTTCAGTGGCACCTCAGATCGGAACCACCACCAGAGGACTCCCATGGAGAAGCCACGCAAGTGCTTGGAATGTGAGAAGCCGTTCCCACAGCGGTTCAGCCTCAGCCAGCACTGCAGGATCAGTGCTGTGAGCATCCGCATACATGTTTGGGAGCTGGCAGAGGCTCTCCTGTGACATGAAACCTCTACATTTCCCCCAGAGAGGTTCTTGTGGGGCAGAGTCTGTCTCCGCTTTATCTAAGAAGTATTTGCATATTTTCTTGCTGTCAACCAGGGTTGGTTGAAAACAAAGTTGTGGCCTCTGGCCACTGGCATCTCCCTATTTCCTGAATGACAAGTGACTAGTCCATTGTGAGCATCTGCCACTTGTCCATCCAGTCACATGCTCTGCTTACTTCCCCGGCAAGAAATGTGTTATGCGTGGTGAAGCATTTCTGTGGCACGTGTGTTTTTCCTGTCGCCACTTTTGCTTTGTGTTTTTTCCTCTATTAGCTTTCCTTTGAGTTGCCTATCCCTTTTGTGGAAAAGGAATCAGAAATGGGATTTAAAACCCCCCAAAAGTGCAAAAAAATATTGAAACAACAACGGAATAGCTGTTTAAAACCGCAGTGTTCTGTACACAATCATCTGGAGTAAGCCCAGGAAGAACAACAGTGTCTACTTCCAACCAAGTATGCGCAAGAATGCACTATAAGTGAAATACAAAACTGAAGCAGCCATAAATCTGTAATATAGATGGACAGAAGGCATGGGATGACCTAGGTTACTCCTGATGCAAAGTTGCAGAACACCAATTTGAAGAAGAAAACTGGGCAGGGTTACAGTCCTATCCAGACTCAACTGGGGGTGGGGGGGATTGCCTTTGAATTCAGGAGGATTGGATTCCATGTAAGCATTCATAGGATTGTGCTGCTCCTGGTTGTCTCGGAGATCCACGGTGGAGCCAGGGCTCGCAGGGTGGATGCCCCAGGACTTTTTCTGCTGTCCTCTGCCACCAGTATCAGGTTTCCTTATTCGCTCTGATCTTAGCTGCAATTCTCACAGCAGCTGGGTGGGAAATGGATTTTCCCAGCAAGAATGTGTGGAATCTCTTTGTAATGCAAAGTATTATGGAGTGGCAGAATCTTGTCTTGGTAAAGAGGGCTGCAATCCTAAGCATATTTGGACAGAGAAAATGCCCACAACTCCAAGCAAGGCCCAGAAAATGAACATCAAATAACTCATAAGTAGGCATGTAGAGTTCCCTTAGAATACTTACCAGATTTCTGAAATCGGGGCTTCATAGCAGTGGTGCTGGCTGACAGACAGACATCCTTCCTTTTATTATAGCTTTATTATTGCATTATAGCAATTTATTTATACATAAATTGGTAAGCTGCTCTTCAGAGATTTTTTCCAGGGCAGTTTATACAACATTCAATTAAAGTAAAATTGTGTTATGGTTAGGGTTAAAGCTCTTTAAGTTTTTAAGCTACAGTTGAAAAGAAACACTGCAGATAGTGATTGTGGATTATATCCCATCTTTCCACCGAGGACACACTGTTCAAGGCAACTTGATACCAAAGTGATAACCAAACTTTGAAACAAGAACTTAGTCAAAACTATCAGAAAATAAATAGATAAAAAGGGTGACAATAAAGGAGTAAAAACTGCAGCCAACAGACCTGCCTGCATGCCAAAGGCCTGCTTGAATGAAAACATCTTTGCTTGCTGGTAGAAGGCCCTAAGAGGAGTCACCCTAGTCTCACTTGGTAAGGAGTTGCAGAGCCTGACTCTCGTATCCCCATCAGATGTCCCTCCAGTACTGGCAATACAGATGACCCAGCCACACTGAACGGGAAGCAATAAATGCTTCCTGTCCCGACCTGCAGTTAGAAGCTTTTAATTAACATTGGGATAGACCTTGGCTGAATAAGGCAGCCTTTCAAGTGTACATTAGAATGATTGTGGCTTTAGGAGGAAGTGTGGAAAAGACATCTCTGGATAATAGAGTGTTTTTTTGTTCACAAAATGTGTGAACAAGCCCTGCACAAAACCCCAAATATGAGTGCAGTCATTTCCACCCAAAATATACGGAAATGGTTGAATACCGTATTAGAAACTCGTGGCTGAGTGGCACTCGCATTGACTGGACTCCCGTTGCCTCTCAGGATGAATAACTGCCAAACATAAAAGTTGTGCATACAACCTGCACATCTGAGCTGATTTCCACAATAACACTAAGCAGAAAACCGTTCCCTGCAGGAGCTGCTCCCAGGAATGTCCTGGGATCATTTTAGGTGCCCATTTATTTATTTATTCGATTTATATCCTGCCTTTTTCCTACAAAGGGCTCAAGGCAGCTTACATCTCCTCCTCCATCTCATCCCCACAACAACAACCCTGTGAGGTAGGTTGGGCTGAGAGTCTGTGACTGGCCCAAAGTCACCCAGTTGGCTCCATGGCTGAGCGGGGACTCGAACCCAGATCGTCTGAGTCCCAGTCCCCTGCTCTTAACCACTGCACCACACTGGCTCTCCTGCTCCTTTCCCAATTGTACGATATCCATTTTTAGGTGCGGCCACCAGATTGTTCACATCATTCCAAGCAGGTCACCCCGGAGAGATTAGTACAAGGGCGGCTCGATCCCGGCAGTTTTCCTTTCGGCTCCTCTCCTACTTTTTCCGGGCACTTCTTAAGGCTCGGCCCTTCTCCCACCTGCCGAGCTCCGGCGTGGACCGAAAGCAGCGCCGGGGCGCGGCTTCTTCGCGGGGGGGGGGGGGGTGGGGTCTGCGGCCTGCGAAAGGGTTAAGGTGAGGGAGAGCGAGCGCGGCGCTTCCTAGAAGGGACGGTCCAAGCGTGGCGCGGGCGCGCGAAACCCGCGCAAAAGGCGCTTTGTCCCGGCCGGGGAGGACTCCGAGGTTGCAGCACGGACACGTCTCTGTCGGTGGTGAAGGTGAGGGAGGGCAATTGATACGGGTCTTGCAAAACCGTGGCGGGCAGCGGCGGACTGGAGTTGCGGGGTGGGGAGAGGGAGACCCCCTCACCGTTACCCAGTTCTCCAGCCCCCTGCTAGCAACTGAATTAGGAGCTCAACCAGGATCCGTCCCGCTCTCTCCAGAAGTGTTGTAGGTGCCCCGCTGCTATTTTCTCCAGAGCCACTTTCCAGGAGTGTTGGACTTCCAGTCCCATCATCCCCAGCCAGCAGGGTCGATTGTTGGGGTGATGGGAGTTGCAGTCCAAGCGCCCAAGTTGAGAAGGGCCTGGATGTTGCTGGGCGGTTATCCCTTCCGAACGGTCGGCTATGTCAGCTGGGGAATGATGGGAATTCTAGTTCTATAGCATCTGGGAATCTAAACTCAGAAATAGCTGCCCTGGGGCAAGGAGGGTTTTTCTGAGAGCTCCCACCCCTTCAGAGAGCAAGGCGGGGTCCTGACCCATGGTCAGGGCAAAAGCTGTCACGGATGGTGCAGACTTGTTCTCCGCTGCTCTGCAAAGCAGTAGAACTGATGGTTGGGAATGGGATTTTGGCTGACCGTTAAGGAAATTATCCTAATGGTGGGAACTGTTCTGCAAGGGAACAGTTTGTCATAGTTTTCCCTCGCTGGAGGTATCCAGACAGAGAAAGCAGAGCCAACTTGGCAGAGATGCAGGATAGCAGGATCCCCTCCAGCTCTGAAATGCTATAATTTAAAAGTTAGCCCGATGCAATTCTGCTTCCTAGAAGGAAATAGTGGAGGTGTTTCATAAATGTATGTTTCTTAGCAGTGCCCAAACAGCTGGCAGCTGCAGCCCTGTTTTGCCCATTTCCTACGTACTTTGGGGAGATTTCCCACCCTTTGTGGAGGGAGCCACTCGTCTACCCCTGATTTGTCTCCTCCCAGAACACAGCATTTATGGTCAGGCTGAACATTCTTCTCTTTCTATTTTCCCTGAGAAGTGCAGAGTGACTCACTTCCTTGAGTCGTCTGGGTTGGTTTTAATACACCAGGGATGGGCAAGGGCAGCCTTTAAGTTTTCACCTCTGCAATCAGCACCATGTGACAGTCCTGTCCTGTCCTGCCATACTGGGTGAGAAAGATCTGATGCTCTTTGAAAAGCAAACAAAAAGTAAAGGTATGTATTATATCAGGGGTGTTGACTCTTGGGCCGGAAGACCAAATCTGACCTGCCCAGGGTCCAAATCCAGCCTCCCTAAATGGTCCAGTCCCTTCCTCTGATCTCTGTAAATTCAGTTACTCAATTTTTAGTTTTCATTTATTAAAAAAAACCTTATTTTTATATCTTGCTTCCTATTCTCTAAAAAGCTTGCTGAATCCTGCGCTCAGTTTTGCCCTCACAGCAACCCTATGAGGTGGGTTGGGCTGAGACACTGTGACTTAAACCAGAGTCACCTTCATGACTGATTGCGCACTTGAACCCAGATCTTCCAAGTCCCAGTCCGGTCCTTTAACTATTATATATGCCAAGCATAAGGCCAGAAGTTTTGCTTTTGAAACAGTGATGGTGTCTTCCTACCCACGTGTCTTCTATTAGGTCAAGTTATACTGAAATTGCTTGAGATGTTTAAACTGGTTTACATTTTGGCATGCTGTTGCTGTTATCTGCCCTCAAGCCTAAGGCCTGAAAGCCTTCCAGAATGTCTTATGTATGCCATCCCAGTTTAGCGCTTCTAAATTCCAGGCTGCGGCTTCCTTTATGGAGTCGATCCATCTCATATTTGGTCTTTTCTCCTTCTGCCTTTGACTTTCCCTAGCACAATTGTCTTCTCCAAGGAGTCTTGACTTCTCAGGATGTGTGTGAAGCACAACACCCCAGGTTTTGTCATTCTTGCCTGTAGGAAAAGCACTTGCTTGATTTGATCCCTTGTCCGTCTTTCTCTTTGTCCTAGGTTTTCGCAAAGCTCTCCTCCAGGACCATGTTTAGAATACATCCATTTTCTTCCTGTCAGTTTTCTTCACTGTCGAGCATTCACACCCATGCATAGTCATCAGGAATACAGTAGTATTTTATTTTTATTGTATCTCATTTTATGTTTTGAGAAATCATTGTGAACCTCTCAGACAGCTTCAGCTATCGTGTGGTAGAAATAAAATCAACCAGTCAATCAAAATATTTGGCATTTGTTTCCTTAATTCCTGATTCTGTCTCTCTCGCCCAGGCAGAAGTTTTGGGTCCCCTCTAGAGCTTCCTAGTTTCTTGTCAGGCATTCTGCGATACGCTGCCAACGCCGTGAGCTCATCCAAGGATGAAAACGGAGGAGGAGGAGGGTGTGGGAGCTACACAGATGGAAGTCTCAGAAAGATCTGGAAAAAACCTTCCAGTGGGCACCGTTGCTTGCAGATCCATGGGGACCTTGGAGGAAAAAGGGAAATCCACCAAGACGAAGCGTCCTGGGGATACTGATGGTCCCCTGCAGAGAGCAGTGCTATGTGAGGTGAAGGAGGAACCAGAAGATGACTCGGCTCAGCTCTGGGAAGCACAACGGCATCTGTTGCTAAGGATGATGGCGTCCCCCACCACAGAATGGAGGGTCCCAGAGTTGCTGGAGGAGGCCTCGCCATGGAACGACGCCAAGGCCTTCCTGGCCTCCTTCGAGCAAGTGGCTGAGGCCTGCCGGTGGCCCAAGGAGGAGTGGGCAGCCCAGCTCCTGCCAGCCCTCCATGGTGAAGCCGAGCAGGCCTTTAGCAGCCTGGATGCCCGAGACAGAGAGGATTATGGGAAAGTGAAGGCAGCCATCTTGCAAGGGGCTGCCTTGAGCAGGGAGACGATTCGCCAGCGCTTCCGGCATTTCTGCTACCAGGAAGCCGAAGGACCGAGAGCTGTTTACAGCCGGCTTCAGGGACTTTGCCATCGCTGGCTAAAAGTCGAGAAACACACCAAAGAGCAGATCCTGGAGTTACTGGTCTTGGAGCAGTTCCTGACTGTCCTTCCGTCAGAGGTCCAGGGATGGGTCAGGGCGTGTGGTCCGGAGACCTGTTCCATGGCAGTGGCCCTGGCTGAGGATTTCCTGTGGAGGCAGCAAGAGGCCAAGGGGAAGGAAAGCCAGGTGAGATCCTGTCATAGGAGAGGGGGTGAGCCTGGTCACCCCTCCTGCTGGAGGGATCCTTTGGGCAGCCGGTTTGCCCAGAGTCCAGCATGCTGGACTGGGTGGACCTTGTGCCTGATCCTGCAGGGCTCTTCTCATGTTCTTACCAGTCCCCAGGGTAGATTTAAAGCTAAATGCTTGCCTTGTACAGGTTCCAGAATAATAGCTGCAAACGCAGGGACAGTGAGGTCTGTGTTTGCTTGAGCTAGTAAGAAGACCCTAGCCTTTCAAATATCCCAAGAGAACCCCAAAGCAATAGTCTGGAGTGAAAAGTTTGAAATGGGCATGGATAATACTGGCTCAGGAAATGCCAGTGACAAATTCTGTATGGAGTCCTTTATCCAGTAATGTTCTTACTGAACAGGGCAGGTGGCACTCCTTGCGGGGTTTCCTTTCCCTTCACGCAGTTCGAAGTTTAGTGATGAAGTAGCTTCTAGAGCAAGGGCGTTAACAGACACCTGCCCATTGGATCTGAAACATGCGTTCACAGGTGAATTCCAGTTGTTTGCACACATATATGCAGGCAGGGAAACAGCGACAGAGATTAGCATTATGCAAAAAAGTTGGTGGCAAGTTTTCCAAATGTCTCTTGCCATTTTTGGACTGCTCTTTTTAAAAGTTGAGCTATAAAGGCCTGTTTTAGATTAACCATGTGGCAAAAAGCACCATCTTCACTTGCATGACCTAGAATGGAGAATGTGTTTTTTCAAAAAATGAAATGTGAAGATGTCATCTATGATTTGGCTAATAAAAAGAGCTGCAAAATCATAGAATAGTACAGTCAAAAGGGGCCATGAAGGCCATCGAGTCCAGCCTCCCGCTGTTGCAGGACACCACTTTACACCATCCCACTCACATGGCTGTCCAATTTCCCCTTTGTGGGAGAGCCCACCACCTCTCCAGGCAGCTGGTTCCACTGTCCTATTGCTCTGACAGCGAGGAAGCTTTTCCTGCTGTCCAGCCTGAATCTGGATTGTTGCAGTTTGACTTGATTATTCCATGTCCTACACTCTGGGATGAGTGAAAAGAGATCTTGACCTTCCTCTTTGTGACAGCCTTTGAGGTACTTCAAATGGGAAACCGTGTCCCCCCTCAGCCTTCTCTTCTCAAGGCTGAACATGCCCAGTTCTCTCTCTCTCCTCACAGGGCAGTATTTCCAAACTCTGGATCATTTTTGTTGCCCTCCGCTGGACCCGTTCTAATTTTTTTGCATCTTGCTTAAATCTTGGTGCCCAGAACTGGACACAGGATTGCAGATGGAGTCTGACTAGTGAGGCGTATAGAGGAACTACTGCTTCTCGTATTTGGAAGTAATACTTTCATTCTTCCCAAAATAGCATTTGCCCATTTTGCAGCTGAAAAAGCCAACCTTTAAGTTATTGAATCTATTTACAGGCCCTGTACTGAGGGCTTGTACTAGTATTGACCATGTTTGCATGCAAACGGTAAGTCTCCAGATTTTTTGGACTTCAGCTCAGAAGCCCCTGCCAGAATGGTCAGAATGAAAGCTGATATTGACCATTTGTAGACGTTCATTTCCGGCCCATCCCAGCATAAAACTCACCAGGTAGAAAACAGCAGTATGTCTGAATTGGGTCTCCTAGTTTGTCTTTCCCAAATAAGCCAGGAATTGCAGACCAAGAACAAAGCCTAGTTAACAATTCTTTGCTGTTGCAGGTGGCGTCAGAAAAAACAGCTACGGGTTTCTCCGATGCAAGTCAGGCATCTCATGACTCCGAGCAGGGACAAATGTGCATAGAAACCAAAGAGGAAGATGACGATGGAGAAACCGGCCAGTTGGGTAAGAAGGGTTCCTGCCTATGCCAGACCGCTTGCTTATGCTATAAAGTTTCTTCTTGCACTGACCTTGAATCTGCTTCCTTCTGTTTCCTTTTAGGGAGTTTGGGAATTGCACTGTCTTGAATATCTATAGATGGTACCCAAGAAAAACTGGGGTGGGGGTAGAGGAGAGAGATGCAGATTCCCAGCATTCTGTGGGAGCTGGTCCTTTTCTGTGTTTCCCATGGCACCTCTTTTATTCCCAGCTGCTGCTCTGGCCACCAAAGGAAGCATCCTCCTTAATAGCTGGAATGTTTGGGAACCATCTGTGACATCAATCATTGTAAACTCAGCCAAGCCCCAGGCCGATGTGTGGATAGCAGGCAGACCTTTTTTTGGGGTGGGGAGGTTATTTTGGCAAACTGGAAGCCATAAATTCCACAAAGGACACCACGGTCCTGAGTTTATAAGAGCTGAGCCAGGTCATTTTGGAGGGCTTTCATCCACAGGGTCGCCGTAAGTTGGAGGCAACTGGATGGCACGGAACAAGAAAGATACTTACGAGATCCTCTATGTTCTGCTATTGCTTGTGATGTGCCGCATTCTGCCATGTGGGGTGTGCATGCTGGGAGGTCTCGGGACTCTGGCAGCTTCTGTATCCCCCCCTGCACACGCACCCCCCCGATGATGCCATGAGGTGGACCCCGGCCTTCCGATGTCACCCAGTCCCTGGCCGGTGCTCCTCCGGCTGGTGGTCTTGTTCGGGATGCACACACTGGTGCATGGAGGATTCTGCCCCAGTGGGACTGGATGCCCCAGCGAGGTGCCGGGTGGTGGCACATTTCCCCAGCCAGCAGGGACAGGTGCCCTCGGCCTTCCCCTGCGTGGGAGTGTGAGGGAGGGGCAGCCGCTTGGCGCGCCTCTCGCTCTCCCGGTTGGGATGGAGCGTTTGCGCCACGGGCAGCCCCTGCAGCGGCTGCAGCGAGGGGTCCTCCCCCTGCCGGCCTCCTGTGCTGAGCTGGGATTCCTCCCCTTGCACTTTCGTGGCCACAGACCCGTCATGCAAAAGTGTTCTTCGTTGGCCAGAGTGTTTTCCAGAAGCACAAACCCCCGGAATGAATCTCGGAGCATGCACAGAGCGGTTCGTTGAACCCAGTCTGGCCTTCACCTCCAGGAACTCTTATTAGGAACATAGCAACAGAGCGAGTCAGAAGGGGTCTCTAGGGCCATCTAGCCTGACCCCAGCTCCAGCTCACGACATGCCCGCCATGTGCATGTCTAGCCTATCTTTGAACACCCTCCCCGATGGGGCCTCAGCCATCTCCCGTGGGAGCCCATTCCAGACCCTCAGACATGCCCATGCCCTCGCCCGCTAGGAGAGGCCTTCTGAAAACAGGCATGCCTCCTCTCTGCATGCCGATCCTCTAATTGGGCCACCCTGCTCTGCTGATGCTGCATCATGTGGTCAAGAGCGGTTCCCCCTCACCTGAGCCTGAGAAACTTCCCTGCCCTGAGGCCCCTCCTGCCAAAGTACAGCTTGGTGATTCCCAGAGGCCACCGCCCACCTGGAAGTCTGCCCTTGAGAGAAGTGTCTCTGCTTCTCTCAGAGTTTCTGGATGGCCCATATTCCCCAGCCCCCTCCTGCATCTGTGCTTCTCCTGATTCTTCTGGAGACCAGCCAGCAGCCCTGGAGAACGTGCGCCCAAAGCAGCCGTCTTGCTCACTCCCAAAACCTTGAGCCTTTGGGAAGAGCCCTCATAGGAGGTTCTTTGGACCAGGTGGGCCACATATGCCTGCTGGCCGGAGGTTCTTTGTCCGTGCCCTGCTGAGTGAAGTCTGGGAGCAGAATGTGTGCTTCTTTGTCGTCTTTGCAAGATCCTTGGGTAATAAAAAGTCCCATGACTCTCTGGCTGGGGGTTGCTTTTTTTCAGTCTAAACAGGTTCTGTTGTTCTCCAGTTAAGATTTTGGAGGCTTGGCTTGGCTTGGCTTGGGATTTGATGTGATTTGATTCTATTCTTTGTTTATTTAGTCTCTTGGTAAGCCGCCCCCAGGCTTCTGCGATGGATGCAGCATAAAAATGTTATAAATAAATAAATTGATTTGATTTGATTTGTAGTAGACGAGGCATGGATGGCCACCGACGAAGAGAAGTATGTGCCGGATGGTTCGGAACTGCGGGAACCGCACAGAATGCTAGCATGGAAAGCAGAGGTGAACCTTCCCCCGTGCTGTGAGAAGGAAAATGCCTTGGCAGATCAGGAGAGAACAGGCTGTCTGCAAGAGAACCACCCGGGGGAGAAACAGGACGAGCCCGTTCCTTGTGGGGAAGGTCAGAAGACCCCCCGTGAGCTGGACCTCCCTGCAGTCTGGGCTGGAACTGATGCTGGTAATGCATTAAACTGCTGTGATGCATGTTGGTGCAGCTTCCATCAGGATTCCCCAGGAGAGGAGGAACGAGGCGCATGGGCTTTGCGGGAAATGTTTCCTCTGCAGCGTAAAGCCCACCGATGAAGAGATGGCACTGGCAGCGGGGGAAGTGCACCCGGCACTCTGGGCTTCCCCTGCCTCCAGTTTCATGCCCATCGGATGTTCCAGTCGCAGGGGGAAGCTTTGGGATCCCGTAGTTGGAACAATCAGGAACAGTCCGTGACATCAGAGGAGGGTTCACAAATTGAATGGCACACATTCCGGCAGGTTTATTTTACTCTGCATGAGTTAATATGTAACTTCTCTTCCAAATCTAGAATCAGAGGATAGTAGAGTTGGAAGGGGGTGGGCAAGGCCATTGAGTCCAACCCTCTGCTCAGGGCTGGTCTCCCAAGTTTATTTATTTATATTTATTTATATTGTGATTTATATCCTGCCTTTTTCCTACAAAGGACTCAAGGCAGCTTACATCATCTCTCCTCCTCCGTCTTATCCCCACAACAACAACCCTGTGAGGTAGGTTGGGCTGAGAGTCTGTGACTGGCCCAAAGTCACCCAGTTGGCTCCATGGCTGAGCGGGGACTTGAACCCAGATCCTCTGAGTCCCAGTCCCATGCTCTTAACCACTACGCCACACTGGCTCTCCCTGACGGAGAGAGTTAAAGCATCCCTGACGGAGGGCTGTTCTGCCAATGCTCAGTGCAGCTTGTCTTGGGACAAATCTTCCTCTCTAGTTTTAATTCTATGTCACTTTAATGTTTAAAATGTTTGTCTGGTTTTTGAAGACAAAACATTTCCCCAGAGAGGTCCGCCTGGCGCCATCGTTATTTGTTTTTCGGCGCCAGGCTAAGACCTTTTTATTTAAACAATATTTTAACAATTTTTAATATCATCTATAGGTTTTAATTTGCAGCCAGGGTGATTCTGGATTTTAATTGCATTATTTGTATTATGTTTGTTTATTGTATGTAAGCCGAGGCTCATACGATGGGACGGCATACAAAAATAATAAATAAATAAATAAAGTAAGTAAGTAAGTAAGTAAGTAAATAAGTTCACTCTTTCAGGGTGCTGTCCTATGCACATTTAGCCCAGAAACACGTTTATGAGAGATTGAAGAACCGTTTTCTGTCTAAATATATACAGGATTGTACCTTGAATAGTTTTATACTATATTTTGTAGTTTGCTTAAAAATGCAAACTGAACAACATCATTAATCAGGGTAATAATTCAATCTGATGCCTTTCCGATGTGTTAGACTATAATCACTCACTGGCATGTGGATGATGGGGGTAGTAGTCCAGCCATAATTAAGAAAAATCATCTCTGACTGTGATGAACGTGGACTGGGTGATTTCTGAAGGGGAAATAAAGCAGCTTTCCCTAAGCTGGGGCTTTCCAGGCTTGCCATGCCCATCAACCACTGACTGGGGCTGATGGGTGTTACAGTGCAAAGTATCTGGTGCAACCAGGTCGAGAAAGGCTGCTAATGAAGATAAAAGCATGTAAGGAATAGAAAAACCTCCCGGGCGGGGGAGAAATGTAGGTGAACAAAGAGGGGAAACTTCCCAGAGCCGTCTGCATAGCTTCGGTACCAAAACTAGCCTGGCCTTTGGGCTCTTCCTCCATTTCTGTTCTCCTGCCTTCCCAGCCAGCCTCCCTAACCAATGACTATTCCTTCCCTGGAGCCAAATGCGGAAGGTTCATAGATCCAGTGGGGTGCAGAGGGGAAAGGGTTGGAGTGACTTCCAGGCCCCCTTGAGCTATGAAGCTTGAGGCCGGCTGCCGACTTCAACCTAACTGACCCCACAGGTTGTTGAGAGGATCAAATGGAGAGCAGGCTCCTACCCAGCACCATGGGATTCTGGAGTGGAAAATGGTTCGATCGAAATGTAATAGAAGGGATTTCAAAGTCCGTCTAGTCCAATTCCGGTGCCTGCCGAGATCTGATATCCCAGCATCCCTAAACTAACCTGCCTTCACTTATTTTTGTTGCTTTCTGCTGCAGGAGGCTCCCGGATTCCCAACCCCAATCTCCTCTCTTGGCTGGAAGAGAAGGAGGAAAGTCTTGCTCGGATTTCAGAGGAAGGAGAAAGATTTTCAGGTGGCTGCTTCATTCTGCACAGGGCCCCTTTTCTGTCTGGGGTAAACCTGTGGCAGGGCATGCTGGAGCCACTGGTTTCCCCCCAAGCTGCTGCTCTAAGATTTGAAACCTGAAATCAGCCCTGAAACATTAAAAAAAAAAACCCATAAGTGGAGCAGAGGGAGTGGGAAAGAGCCATTTTGCTTATAATACTAGAACCCAAAGTGGCATTCATTGATGCTGGTTTGTTTATTTTATTTTATTTATCTTATTTTTAATTTCTATCCTGCCCTTTTTCTTTCCAAGGAACTCAAGACAGCTTGCATCATTCCTCTCCTCTTTTCTGTCTTATCCTCATAACAACAACCCTGTGGGGTAGGTTGGGTTGAGGTCTGTGACTGGCCCAAAGTCGCCCAGGGAGCTCCATGACTGAGGGGGGATTCGAACCCAGAGCTCCTGGTTCCCCAGTCCCACACTCTTAAATCAGTATACTACACTGATTCTCATTAGTGGTAAAAGTGAATGGTTCAGGACAGATGAAAGGACAAGCTTCTTCACACAGTGAAACTAAGGAATTTGCCTCTGCAAAATGTTTCAATGGCTATCAATTTGGATTGCTTTGAAAGGGGATCAAATAAGTTCCTGGCAGAGAAGGCTATCAAATGCAGCTAGTCCTCATGGTCATACACTTTCTCCAATATCAAAGGCACCATGCCTATGTACTCTGCTTGCTGGGGAAGATGGGCAGGAAGGTGCTGTCACCTTCATGTGCTCCTTATGGATTTATTTATTTAAAACTTTTCTAGACCGTCCCTTACGGATGTCTCGGGATGGTTTAACAATACGAAATGTAAAATAAAACACAGTGTCCTAAAAATCCAACTGATAATAAAACCCTAATTAAAACAATCAGATCCTAAAACATTGGGAACAATAAAGAAGTTTTAGCCTGGCGCTGAAAAGAAAAAAGTGACGGGATGTCCCATGAGGCACGGTGTGAATGGAAAACTGGACTAGGGGAACCTTTGGTGTGATTCAGGGCAGCTCTTTTTATGTAGGACTCGACTTGAAAAAGCGTCTTCTTGGTTGTGGCTCTCCCTCTATTCATGTGTTTCCTCCTAAATCGTTTTTGTCTCACGAGAAGCATACTGTGACCGAAGGCTATTCCTTTGTATAAAAGTCAGTCACAATATGCGCATTATTAGTATTAATATTTATTCACAAAAATACAAACCTTTCCTGTCCTTCCCTCAGCTACTGACAACATTGCAGCTAAACTTAACGGGGGCAAGAACGGCTGGAGTTGGGATGGTCCTCTGAATTGGGTGTCCGGGGACTTGGTCCGTAGGAGTCCCGGCTGCACTATATCCCTGATCTTAACTGAGCTGTGCATCCACCATGGAGAAGTGAAGGGATATGCATATCACTTGCTTCTTTAGCCCGAGCAGTGAAAACAGTGTGTCTGTCCCACATGTAGGAAGTCCCGGGCAAAAGAAATGAATTAGAAGTGGATAACTTGGTCGGCTTCCTTGCAGATTGATACTTTTAAAAATGGAATTAAAAACATCAAACTGGAGATCACTGCATTGCCCTTGCTACTTTCTATGGTGTTTATAATTAATATTGTGTATTTTTCTGACATTTATAAAATCCACCTCTATGGAAGGCCTTTGAAGAAATGGAAGACAAAATTAGTGTTCTACCCTGACATTTTTAGTCTTTAATTCTGGTTTTTTTGTTCATTCCAGAAGGTGCTTGGGAGTACATGAACGCAGGTGAAATGCAAGAGGTATCTTTAGAAAGAACTAGCTCTGAGTGCTTGAAGGTAAACTTGCAGGGTCAAAATTATTTAGAGTTGCAGGAGAGAAGTCCAGCTGAGAACAAGGCTAAATCTGCTATCCCTCTGGATGTGGAATGGACTGAAATAGCAATGGAACAGAAAAGTCAATTTGATGAGAGCAGGAATCCGTGTCTTGGTTTTCCCCCAAAGGAAGATTCCAGTAAAAGCTTGACTGTTGCAAAGAGCTTCACTCATCATCAAAGACTCCAACAGGGTGAACCACCACACAAATGTCTGGACTGTGGAAAGAGTTTCAATCACAAAGCAAACCTTACTTCTCATCAGAGGATTCACAGGCGAGAGAAGCTTTATAACTGTTCAAATTGTGGGAAGAGTTTCCTTCGTAAATCAATTCTTAATATGCACTTGAGAATGCATACAGGGCAGAAACCGTTCAGTTGCTCAGATTGTGGCATGAACTTGAGTGCTCAGTCTAGCCTCATTAGACATCAGAGAATCCACACAAGAGAGAAGCCATATAAATGCTCAGACTGTGAAAAGAGCTTTAGTCAGAACTCGGACCTCATTCGGCACCAGAGACTTCACACAGGGGATAAACCATATCAGTGCTTTGAATGTGGGAAGAGCTTCAGTCGGGGGGACTGCCTTACCTCTCATCAAAAAATCCACACAGGGAAAGATCAGACCAGTGTTCAGGCTGTAGCAACAACAGCTTTTGTGATAAATCAGGTCTTATTCAGCACATGAGAATTTATACAGGTGACAAACTCTATTTGTCTGCCTTCCCCAACCTGGTGCCCTGCAGGACTGGGTGGGGGATGTTGAAAGTTGTAGTTCAATAAGTCTGGAGAGAAGCAGGCCAGAGAAGGCTGGTATTCATGTTTCAGAAAGAATGCTCAGAAAGAATGCAATCCCTGTTTCACAGCAAAGAATCCCCCAAGGGGCCATCCATGCAAACGAAGCTTTTCACAGACAGATCAATCTGCAACCTGCTAATTACATGTTCTCTTACAGAAGAGAAGTGATACAAATGCTCAGCTTTTAGGATCAAGCAAATAGACCTGACTGGAACATTCATGAAACCATTTAGTTATGCAGGGGACAAATTGAAATTCATACTGAACAACTGGGAATGGGTGAGAAAAAATCTAAATCTTCCGTTTCTTCTCCATTAGTCTCGTCAAAGCTAAATCAGCTTTTTGTTGCTGGTTTTCATAGAAACTTTGCTAGCTTGCTACATACATAATAGTCCATTTGCTTTTCTCATATGTTTTCATGTAGCATTATATGTTATCTTTGCTACACCTAATTGTTTAAATAAATAAATTTTTGTTAACAGGGAAACTGCACCATGAAAATCTACCTACTCAAAGGTATGAACAAAGTATATTTTTTAAAAAATGATGACCAAGTTGCTGTGTTTGTTGTTTATAACATATATATCCCCCTTTTCTGTGGATGATGCTTGAAGACTTGAAAAACCAAATAATCCTAACAATAAATCAGTTGATAATCAATATATAACAATCTGTAGGAATCTAAAGACCAAAAAATTCTCCCGACACCAGCTTGAAACCTTGTCTTTGTGGATTGTCAAATGGCCAATAGTTCCAATACTTAATCCAGAGCTTCACACAACACATAGCAAAACGGTGGAATTTGCTTTTACCAAATGCAGGGATGGCCACAATTTAGAACTTTCTGAAAGGGGGCTGAGCAATCTACTCCTGATGGCTCTATGCTACTTCCAGGATCAGAAGGAACAAGTCTCTGATGTGCATCTTTTACATGTTTCCCCCAGAGTTTGCCTTTCTCTGTTTTTCTCTGTATTCCATGATCCAAGCTCAAAGTGACAGTCTAGCAGAACACTGACAAACAAAAAAACTTCCATTCCAGTTTGTTCTGCATTTGAAATTTAATAGTTGAATTTTTGTTTTTGTTATGCTTTTTCAAAAAGCCCCAAAATGGTTGGAAAACATGGGAGAGGCCCTGGAAGACGTGCAAATTTACCTTGCCTTGTGTAGAGAACCCTACAGTACCAGTTTTTGAGAAACACAAGCAGAATGGTACGGATCGAGAGGAGACATCCGGCTGAGCATGGTGAAAAAAGAATGCCGTACAAATTAGGCTTTGGGTCCAGAGTAAAGTTTCTAGGAAAAGAAATGAAAAAAGGGGATGCTCCAAAAACGGGCTGATGGAGACAGAGCATGTCCCAGTGGCCCAGAGCACTGGCTGTTCAGGGGGCAGAAGAATAATAGAATAAGAATAAGGAGCCAGTGTGGTGTCGTGGTGAAGAGTGTGGGACTGGGACTCAGGCGATCTGGGTTCTAGTCCCGCTCAGCCATGGAGCCAACTGGGTGACTTTGGGCCAGTCACAGACTCTCAGCCCAACCTACCTCATGGGGTTGTTGTTGTGGGGATAAGATGGAGGAGGAGATGTAAGCTGCCTTGAGCCCTTTGTAGGAAAAAGGCAGGATATAAATCAAATAAATAAATAAAATTGCTTTGCATTGCATTGATATCCCCCCTTTCTCGGGTGGTTTACATTAGCTCCATTTTATCCTCACAACGACAACCCTGGGATTAGGTTATTAATCATATTCCTATACTGGCCCAATAGCCAAGCTCTCGGCCGTTTGCAATGGTACATAAAATGCAGTAAAATTTGCTACAGAATACAGTTAACTGCAACGTCATTCCAGAAGCCACATGAAAAAGCGCTCGAAGCGTGTGGGCTTGCACCGCACTCTTGCCTTGCTGATACCTTCGTGACTGCCGTGTGGTTTTTAATCAGATGAACTGCACGATCTGCTATTGGGGTGTGGACGTCAGTCACGTCAAAGACTGCCATTCCTTTTTACTTCCAGGGTCCAGTTTCGAGTCCCCACCTGGCCAAGAAGCCTTTGGGCCCATCGCTATCTCTCAATCTAAGCCACCTCACAGGGTTGCTGTGAGGATAAAAAGTTTTTCCTTCTTGAAGCCATCGTGGGTTCCGTACAGGAACTCTAAATATAGTAAATGCCTGAAATAAATCAAGAGGGAGATCCGAGCATCCGGTGTGTGCCGACTGTGCGCGGATGGATAAGGGCAGCCTTGCTGGGCATTTCTGCCTGGGGATGCTGGGAAGCGCAGTCCAGCGCAACTGCGGCAGGCGCCGCAAAGTCAAGCGCATGTTGTACAGTACTTACCTCCTTTCTCTTGTTTGCAAAGCTTTCCAAAGAGTTAAAGCGACGGAGCGCGGTTTACTAGAGAGTCCCTTTCCTGCTAGGGGAGGAGTTTGGTTTTGAATTTCCCTGCAGCAAAAAACAGAAGAGGAAGGAGATCTTGCTGAGCGGAGAGGTGAGTTGCAGCAAGGGGAAGTGTAATAAACCAAGAAGGGGGGGGGGTGGCGAGAAAGCAGGAGAGGCCGCAAGTTGGAGGGGAGACCCCGAGAGCGCGCTTCAGCCCTGCTCAGGTGCTGTCTGGTCCCAGGAGGGCCCCCCCCCGTTCCTCTTGCACATCAAAGAAAATGAACCCCCCCCCCGGTCCGGTTCTTTCTTCGGAGGTCATCCCTGCAGCTTCTTTGCCATGCAGTTGCCGGGCAGGGTGTGGGGGGAAGAGGGCTGTCCCCCCGGACGCCCCCCGGAATCCGGATTCGAGAAGCTCGGCCAGCGGGAGCCGCGGCCAAGCGTTGCAGGCTGCTCTGCCAGCCATGCCCTCTGCGGGAAACTCCATTCCGTTTCCTGCCCGCCCCCGGCGCGCCCAGTTCCCCCATCCCGCGATGCGTCGCGTCGTGCAGCCAGGTCACCGGGCATGGACCAGTTCGGAGCGGTCCGACCCACTCGGCGTCAAGCCTTGTGGGTCAGCCCCTTTCACACGCAGTTTGCACTTCCGCAACCCTGGGTCCTTCCCCGAATGAGCGGGGACCCGCCTCGGATCGTGCGTGGCTGGTGCCGTTTCGGTCAAGCGAGCAGCGGAGCTCAGCACCCGAGCCTCGGGATGAAGGCCGTGCGAGCGGACAGGCGCTGACCCGCATGTGTGAATCCAGCCGCCTTTGAAAGGGTGGTTGTGAACTGTACGTGAAGGATGAGAGGATGGTTTGTGTCAGCAGGGTTCCTCTTACCTTCTAAGCCAAGGGCAGGCAGTCCAGTGCCTTTTCAAGCACAACTCCCATCATCCTCGACCATTGGTCATCCTGGCTGGGGCTGTTGGGACCCATGTCTCTCATCCATGCTGCTTCTTGTAGCTTTGAAAGCACTGGAGTTGCTGGAGAAAGCACTGAACACAAGTTGCAGTCTTGGTGATGGCTGCAAGGTCACTAAACAAGAACTCAGAGTTTGTCCAGGACAACCTTCCAGTCTGTTCTTCTCCATCAGACTATAATTCCCATCAACAACCTGAATGGGGAGAGATGGAAGGGAACAATACAGAATATAAAAACAGTGCAGAGCTGCTGAGGCAGAAGGTTGGTAAGGGCATACACCGATGCCCCGTATAAGCTTTCAAGACGCATGTAAGCTTTCAAATTTGATCTCCACTACCACATTTTATGCTTTGTATTTTATCTAGCTGGACTTTTTGTGGAGCTGGGATTCCAAAGAATCCTTTGGCCTCCTAGATGCATGTTTAGATAGAAAAAACTCCTATAATTCCCATGCTGGCTGGGACATCTTGGAGAAGTTTTCTGTCTAAACATACACAGGATTGCACCTGCAATATAAAATGACTCAACTGTACCACCGTTAGGTTGGTTGAGAAACAGCAGTGTCTTCTCGGTGGTTGCACCCCAGTGTGAAATCCTTTCCTTGGGGAGGTTTCTGTTTACCTTCGTCAGGCTAGTGAAGACAATTCAGTTTAGTTGAGCTTTTAAATGCTTAGCCTTTGGCTTTGATATTTTTGTTTTTACTTGTATCTGCTCCTTTTTTGTCCTTTTAAAGTGTTTCCCACAGTTCTATTGGATGACTTGAGTGCTGAGTGCTGTTTTATAATCATGTAAAGCAATTTTTTTCTTCCAAAAAGCTGGATTTCTTCAGACCTTCGCAATCCCTTCCCCAAAGCCTCCTTGTAGAAGGGCGGTCTGCTTTTGGCGAACATGGACACCGGAAGCAAAGGGTGTGCAGAAGGCAGCCACTTATGGCGCTAACAGCAAACTATGCTCAGCATTTCCCTTTGTTCACATTTGTTTTTCCGCACTCAGGAAGAAACCCGTCATGCTGGTCTAAAACAATGCAACTAACTTCTTGCCAAATCCTCTTTTATATTCTAGAAGTTTCTATATGAGCGATTCTTGCGGGGGCATCAGGTGGGGATGAAAATGGAGGAACGGGGCCCAGCAGGCTGCGTGCAAGGAGAACGTTCACAGGGTGTGCGAAAAGGCCCTCACCTCCTCCAGGCTGTGATTATTGGAGAAGACGCTCAGAGGATCCCGGTAGTGCAGATTAAACAGGAACCGGAGGAGGGGGAACTCCAGCAATGGGAAGTGCAGTGGCAGGAGTTTCTCAAGACTGTGGAAGCACCTCAGTCAGGCTGGGTGATCCCTCAACTGCCGGAGGAACCCGCCCCCTGGGACGACACCAAGGCCTTCCTGGCCTCCTTCGAGCAGGTGGCCGAGGCCTGCCGGTGGCCCAAGGAAGAGTGGGTGGCCCGGCTCCTGCCAGCCCTCAGCGGAGAAGCCAGGCAAGCCTTTAGAAGCCTGGAGGCCCAAGACAGAGAGGATTATGGGAAAGTGAAGGCGGCCATCCTGAGAGGGGATGCCCTGAGCCGGGAGAAGAACCGGCAACACTTCAGGTGCTTCTGCTACCAAGAGGCTGAGGGGCCGAGGGGGGCTTACAGCCAGCTCCAGGAGCTTTGCCACCGGTGGCTGAAGGTGGACCGGCACTCCAAGGAGCAGATCCTGGAAACGCTGATTCTGGAGCAGTTCCTGATCATCCTGCCCCCGGAGATCCAGAGATGGGTGAGAGAATGTGGCCCAGGGACGTGCCCCGAGGCCGTGGCCCTGGCTGAGGACTTCCTGCTCAGGCAGCAAGAGGCACGCCAATGGGAAGAAGAGGTGAGCAGCCCACCCGAGATTCCTGAGGGGTTTAAGTTTAGCGAAGGGACACTGAGGAAGGGCGAACAGCGGCCTATCTTATTACTGGATCTGGGCCGGGATCTTTCTCCGTTGCACAAAAAGGAATCTTTGCATCTCTTTTTAGGTGCGGACTCCAAGTTCCGTAAAGGCTGAGCCAACTCCCCTTGGCTTTGGGGAGAAGCAGGTCGAGGCCAAGCAGGATTCAAATGCCAGGCTGCTGGGTAAGCCAATGTTAAAATTCTGTGATTTAGGAGCAACGTTAAATTTCAAATCCTGATCAACAAGAACGGCTTGCAACAGAAAGTTGTTGGGTAGAGTGTTTCTCTTCCCAGTTCCAGGCACTCCGTTCCCTGCGCCTGTGCCTCTTCCACTCAGCATTCCAGCTTAGTCCTCATTGGGCTGTTTTCACAGGGTTTCCTCCTTTTTGTAATTCATTTTTATTTTCCTAAACTTTTTTTTAACTGTGGGAAACCTTGCAGTTTCCCTCAAGCCTTCCTAATGCGTCATTTAAGCCACAGTGTTCCCCAGCCTAAACCTTGAACACAGATGGGACGCTACACAGAGAAAGTTTGCCAGTGAGTGTGCAGATGCCGATCTGGGCATTTTTCTTGCCGTCGAGCTGTCTTGGATGACCCGCGGTCCAGGTTGCAGGAAAGTCACTTCGCCTGTTTGTTGAGTGCATTCTGGTTGCTTCCTTTGGGCCTCATCACTGCACTCGGTCTGACTTCACACCGAGTTCGTTCTCTCTGGCTGCCATGGGGTGGGTGGCTTGGCTTGGAGCTTCCCTGCGAAGGTCCTTCATGATGTTATTGGAATCTTGGGTTGAGGGTGAAGATCTCATTCTAGGGAGTCACAATCATGCCTTGAAACTTCAGGTAGACACTTGCATGAGGCCAAAGCAACCAACATTTGCCCCGTGCTTCCAGGAATTGGAAGAGGGACCTGAGAGATCATTTAGTCCAGCAGTAGGAAGCTTGCGGGCATCCAGGTGTTCAGCGTACAATTCCCATAATCTCTCACCCTCAGCTGTGGTGGCTAAGGCTGATGGGAGTTGTAGGGCAAAGCACCTGGAGCTGGCTTCTTCCCACCTTTCCCTCTGCTGCAGCCTGATGGGAGGGCAGAGGGCAGCGGAGGGACGAGCTCCGTGGAGTCGGCTGTTCAGAGCCGACGGAGTCTGCCTCCCTTCTCTCCCTCTGCTCTGTGGTCTGGGGACATGGAAATTCAGCAAGGGTAGGCAGTCTTGGGCCTCTGAAAGGGAGGAAGCCCTACCTTCTGATGATTCCAGAATGCTTTTCCTTTCCTGAAGCCACCTTACAAGCGGGCAGAATCAGGAGCAGCAACGACGCCATCAATTTATTATGGTCAGTGACCAGCAAGATCTTAATAAACAATCTACAAACAGTATCATAGGTTAAAATATTCCAACTATTCAAGGACAAAATAACACTAAACAAATGATATAAAATTGCTTTAAATTGCCTGTTACAATTCTTAATTAAAATTTTAGAACATTGCATACGATATCTTTGCAGATCTTGCAGGAAGCTGCAAAGAACCCAGCCCAACAAACTGCTAGCTGGTCATTGGTGCCTAGAAGGAGCTTCCTGGCAACCTTAGGTGCCTGGCCACCTTCTAAGCAGATGAGAAATAAACTTGGCCTGTATTTCTTGATAAAACTGACAGTAAAATATAACATGTTCAGTTGTTTCAATCTCTATGGCACCATGTCTTATAGTACAAATTTAAGCAACCATCCCAAAAGTATTTATTTATTTATTGCATATCTAGAGCACCAGTGAGCCAGTTTCCCTACTGCCAATTAGCACTCCAGGCCGTTTACACAATAAAGTTTAAAACCAAAAATACAACAACATAGTAAAATATAATATAAAAAGTAAGTTTATATCAAGGTAAAGCTAAGGGAGTAATCAAAATAAAAGCCCACATCCGTGCAAAATTTTTTAAATTCAGGAAACACACAATCTTGAGTGGTTGTAAGATTTTGGAAATCCTACCCCAAGATCCCGCAGTCTCAGGACCAAGCTCCTGCCGTGCCCCTCATGGGCTGGTGCAGAAGGAGCCCCATTGGTTGTCCCTGTAACCAAAATTGCAAGTGGGCCTTGTGTGGGGGGGAAGGGGGCAGGCGGCAGGTGAGGTTGCAGCTGGGGCATTGCACTGATTCTGACTGGTGCTGTACCCTCCTTCCCTGGACACCCGACTAGGACATCTGGCACGGTCACTTGTGAATGTCTGCCACAGGGTTGATAGCATTGTGCCCTGACATATTTTTTAAAACCGAAGGGTTAAAAGGCCTGGAAAAACCCAAAGGTCTTTGCCTGGTGCTGAAAATACCACAGTGTAGGTACCTAGTGAACCTCTCCAGGAGGGGTTCTCTCTAGCAGGGTTCTGTCTGTCCTTCTAGTCACTCACCTCATCAGATTCCCATTGAATTAGAGGCCACATTATGAGGTAAAGTTTCTGGTGAAAAGTGAAGGAGCCCTTTCTGTTACCCTGTTCTGACTTTGGAACGCACTATCTTGCCACTACCCGCGTCTATCTTTCAGTGCCAGGCCAAGCCTTTCAAAACTTCAAATATCAATATGAAAATATTTTTTATTTCCGCCATCCCACATGCTGTTGATTCTGTTTTATTAGTTTGTGTGAGGCTCCTGATGGCGTTAGTTGTTTTCCTCTGTTTTCTTTCACTTGTCTGCTGAAGACGTGAGGAATTCATTCATTTATTGCAGGTGCAATCCTGTATCTAAACATTTTAAAAATCTGACAACTCCCAGCATTCCCCAGCCAACATGGCTGATTGATGAATACTGGGATTTTTTAGATCTTTTCCTATCTAAATATGCATAGAATTACACCTAAATATATTAGCTGACACATAAAATAAATGTCTCCTGGCATTTTAAAATTTAAAACATAACAACAATGACAACAATAATGATGGTGATGATGATGATATAAAATCAACCATATTAACCTGGTACATTAATTGAAGTAATTAATAAATATGAAGTGAGGCTTCATCCAGAGAAGATCTGTCAACAACAAATATGACCATTTCCCCCTTTTTCATTCCTCAAGGTTACATGCAAGTGTGTGAAAGTGGAGAGAATGTTCTGGAATATCCTGAGCCAAGTGAGGTCAGAGAGAACTTTCTGGAACGTTCCGAGCCAGTAAAGCCCCAAAGGAGAGCAACCAAAGTTGTTTCCCAAGTTGGGGATGAGGGCAAAATGGCTGAAGATCAGGACAGACTAAAGAGGCAGCAGAGAAGCCATCTGAGGAATGGCACAAGAGATTCCACTCCGAGTGTGACAGACAAGATCCTTGGCGAATGCGTCTTAGGACACAAGCAAGAGGCATACATGATAGTCGAGGAAGTCTTTGGGGAGGTCCCAGGACTTTCCGGCCACGAACGAGTCCTTAATCGCGAGATGCCGTTTCAGTGCGGGAAACTCCTCGTCTGCAAGGACCAGCTTACGAGACACCAGAGAATCCACCCTCTGGAAAGTCCCTGCAAGCGCTCTTATTGTGGGAAAGCTGTGTGTGAAACCTTCCACGAGGGAGCCCATGTCGAGAAGAAACCCTTCCAGTGCTCAGCCTGCGGGAAGTGTTTCAGCCGAAACTCACTCCTCATTAAGCACGAAAGGATCCACGGGGGGGAGAAACCGTACACCTGCTCCACCTGCGGAAAGAGCTTCGTTTACAGTTGGAACCTCATCAAGCATAAAAAGAAGCACACGGGAGAGAAACCCCACCAGTGTTCCGCCTGTGGAAAAACCTTCTTTGAACGTTCGGACCTTATAAGGCACGAGAGGACCCATACAGGCGAAAAGCCGTACCGATGTTCCCACTGCTGGAGACGTTTCAGTCAGAAGTGGCTCCTGATTAAACACGAGCGAACCCACGTGGAGTAGAGGCTGCGTGGGCAGAAGGCCTGTTTGTGCCCAGGCAGGAGAGAAACCGAAAAAATCGGGGTGGGCCAAATTGTCGTCGTCGTCTGGTAACACATTCCCTTGAACCTAATCTGTCAGGGTCTGCGTGCTTGCGGCGGGCAGAGCTGAGGCCAGTGGTGGGTGGAACGAGAGAAAAATGGGTGGCTTTCCTCTCCCTCCCTCTACCACCACACTTTCTCTCTCTCTCCTCCGCACTTCACCCCTTCACGCTCCCTCTCTTCCACCAAAAAGTTGCAGGGGAAAGAACACTTGCATTGAACGGATCGCTTCCAGAACATTTTTGAAACTAAGTCTAGGTCCACATAATTTTTGCCCGGTGGCTCACAGTTTGCTTACCCTTGGATAAGCGCATAGGAAGAGGTACATTTGCAAGTCATTTCTCGCTCAGTATTAAAGAATCTTCAACAGAGAGAAGCTGCAGGCACCTCGTAAGATGACTCAGGGAAAAAATATCTCTTTCTGATGAGACAGGAAAAGAATCGGTGTCTTCTAGTTAAATATGGGTATTTCATTGGAGGGGATTTTTTAAAAGCATCGAAGGAGCAAATCGTGTGCGGAGGTTGCCGTGTCTGGGTGCATTCACAAGGGGGGTGTTTTTGCCCAGTCAGACTTTCGGAGCTAAAAGCTGCAAACCTCGCTTGTCCTGTTTATCCAGAGGGGCACTGACCCCTGTACTGCGGTTATAACCGGTTGTGAGCCGGCCCTTTGTTCATTCCTGCACACCATTTGCTTTTGAATCAATAAAAAAGCACCAGTAGCACGGCCTGAGCATCCAGTGGCTCACCTGTCTTTCAAACCAGTAGGGACTGGGGTCCCCCAAGGCCCTCCCTTTTTTTCCAGCAAGGTTGCTGATGTTGCTGATGTCCCTCCTTCTTCAGAATTGTTTCTTCTGAGCTGAGCTGATATTTGCACAGTGAGCGAGTGGAGCTCCCTGTTGTTGTGCACCGTGTTTTGGGGCGGCTTGTCTGGACTGGGCAACGAAGACCCAAAAGCTGGGGATGAAAACAGCCTGAAGAGGTGTGTTTGCATGGATCAGTGCAGCTGCCTGCTGCTTCAAATTCTGTTTGGCATTGAAGCTGTAGGGACTGCTGTGATGAGAACTTCACTTCCAAATGCACTGTGACCAGATGTGGACATCATCAGGGAATGGCCTATCCCTAGAGATCTGTGGATCCAGCTGTCACCTTTAAGGCACTGTCGGTGGCCTTGCTGCCCCCCCTCCCCCCAGTTGTATCGATGCAAGCCTGTAGGCCTCATCAGGCAGATGATCTATTTATTTCCAGATTTGTAGTCTAAAAAGTCATGACACAGAAGGAAAGAGGGATGGGGAGGGAAGAGAAAAAATTAAGTACACGTTGAGCATTGCAGGTGGAAAAATCCTGCACCCTGGTCTTATCTCCCTTTGTACAGGTTGGTGGAATGCTGCTCCACCAGATACCACCAAGTGGGATTAGTGGCTCTGGATTCTTGGCGGAGGGGCCTACTGGATGGGCTGTTGTGAGGGAGAATGTTACAAAGTAAAAGTGCATACAAAGCACAAGGCCCAGGTCACACAAGGTATTCATATCTTCTAGTGGTTAAGACTTGGGAGATCTGGGTTCTAGTCCCCAGTCAGCCATGGAACTCACTGGGTGACTTTGGGCAAGTCACAGACTCTCAGCCCAACCTACCTCACAGGGTTGTTGTTGTGATGGTAAGATTGCTATGAGGCAGGAGAATTATGTAAGCCACCTTGTGTTCTCTGAAAGAAAAAGCAGAATATATATATAATAAATGAATACATAGAAATAATAGTTCAGAAGATCGTGTGTGAGGTTTCCCCAGGTTAGGGAAAGCCAGTTAAATGTGCAGCTGGGACCGAAGAGAACCAGGTTCAATTCCCCACTTGGCCATGAAGCAATCCAGGTGCTTTGGATCAATCTTTTTTCTCAGGTTAACCTGCCTCACAGGGTAGTTGTGAGGATAAAAGTATGGGAGGGAGAGGAAGCAAAGCCGTGATTTTGTGGGTATCTTTATTAAGGAGTAATCTGTGTGTTGCAGGATCAACTTTTGAGGGCTGGAACCGGAACTGAAGTGTTCAAGCTCTTAACATCTTAAAGGTCATCTGGGCAAACACTTTGCCAGGGCGAGCTGTAGCATCCTCAAAAAGTCTGCGTAAAAGCCTCTTGGGACACTGGCTGGGGGATTCTGGGAAATATAGGACTTTTTCTTTTTAAGGATTGTGCCCTAATTGAAGGGGATTCTGTGCCACGATCAAAAATCCTTCCAAGGTTCTGGGGAGAGGAAAAAAAATAACAGATGTAATTTGAACCTGTTGCTTTGAGTCCTGAATAAGCTCATGCCTTCACATTTGTGGACTGCCTAACAGCCAAAGGTCTCTGGGTTGTTTACAAATATTAAAAGCCTTAAAAGTACACGTCTGTTGTTACATGTTGTCCGGTCATCTCCAACTTAAGATGATTCACCTCCATAGGAATGTGTGCCCTGGACAGCCCAGCTCAGCTCGTGTAAACGCAAGCCTGCAGCTTCCATTATAGAAGTCTTATATTTGGGCTTCTGCCTTGGACTTTCCCTAGCAGGATGGTCTTGTCCAGGAAGTTGTGCCTTCTCGCAATGTGTCCAAATTTTGACAACCTCAGTTTTGTTGTTTTAGCTTCCAGGGCAAGTTCTGGCTTGATTTGCTCCAGGGCCCACCTGCTTGTCTTTTATCGGACCAGGTATTCACCAACTCTTCCCCCAGCGCCATGTTTCGGATGCAGCCTCTTTCTTCCCGTGGACTTCCTTCACTGTCCAGCTCACACACCCCTGCATGGTGGTTGGGAATACGAGACTGTGGCTGATCCTGGCCTTGGTCTCTAGAGACATTTGCTGATCTCTTCTAGCTCCTTCATGGCTGCCCTTCCAAGTTCCAGTCTTCTAATACCTTGGCTTCATACATTTACAAAGAGACATATCAACAGACAGCACCCACTCACTTCTAAGCAATTGTAAACAATTGCCATTTTTAAAAAAATCCAGGGTCTGATTAAAACCCCATCATAGGCTGCCAATACCTTGAAAGAAGAGGAAAGTCTTAACTTGTGGCACTGAAAAAAATAAGTGTTGGCATCAGGTGGCTCTTGCTGGGGAGATCATTTCAAAATGGGGGCACCACTGAGAAGACTCTGTCCATTGTGGCTGCCTTCCTAGCTTCCCTCAGTGGAGGCACCTGGAGGAGGGCTGTAGAAGGTGAATGTAGCATACAGGTAGGGTCTCATCAGCTGGTACAGTCCCAACCTGTGTAGTAAGACTTGGTGAGTCAAAAACAGCACCATGAATCGGACACAGAAACGCCATCCTTTACGTCGCAGCCCTTCCAGGGGTTGAAAGTGGTGGTCATCTTACCTCTTGGTCACTTCTTCTCCAGGGCCAGCTGACCTAACTACTTAAACTTTTCTTCTTTAGGCTTTCACCATCTCTGAAACACTCCTTGCAATACTTTTTCCCCATTTACTCCGTGCATAAGGTCTGACCAAAGTGGAATAAAGTGGTGTTGGGCTTTTAAAGTGCTAAAAGAAGCTTTGTTGCTGTATTCTAAATAATGTCAAGATATTGACAAATAAAATGAGGAAACTGGATGGATGACAACAGGAAGGCTAAAGGACAATCAGCGTCAGGTGATTTTCCTCTTAAATGTTTGGGGTTTGAGCCTGTTCATTTTTGCCTTTAAAGTTGCACTCACTCACCTGGGAGAATGTTCCACTGAACTCAGTAAGGTTTGCTTCTGAGAAAGTAGCTCTCAATTACACTGTGCAGACTCTATGCAAATTTGGGAGAGGATCTTGGGCACCGTTCGGCTGTTTATCCTTGTTTCTACACTACTCCGGAGCTCTTGAAAAACACGAGCTTGAAATGAACCATCCGTGTGTAAGGCAGGAAAGGCTGGTTGGCAAGTCTTGGAGGGAGATCTTTTCCCTTCCAACCCGCCGGGTCCTTCCTGACTGGAGCTGCCAACAACCGGACCTGGGACTTTCTGCACATGTGTCTGGATTAGCCAGGATAAAGGTCTTGGTGGAGCTTTGGTTTGACCTGTGCAGAATCCTCATATTATCTTACTCTGCATGGCTCAATGGAACCTCCATGGGGAGAGGTAGTGTACCTTTATGATGGGATAAAGAACACCTCAGAAGCAAGGTGAAAGAAGACTTTGAACCAGACCAGCCTTTGGCCTGATCTGATTTTTTTTATAATGGATGGGGAACCTATTTCAGCCTGTGGGGGGAATTCTATTTTGGAGGCTAAAATTCCTGGGGGAGTCTGAAGGAAAAAGGGGTGCAGCCAAAAACAGCAGCATATTTTCACCTTTTCCCCCCATAACAAAGCCTTAGGAAAAGCCCTGCAACTTTTAGAATAGACACCGAAACCCATTCTGTGAAGACTGGGATGCCACCGAAGGATCAGTGATGGGGCTCTGGAGGGTCTGACGGGCCCCAGAACAGGCCAGAAGTGGGCCGCATCCATCACATCCCACACCCCTGTTCTGTGAATCACATTCTACTCCCTCTGTGGATTTGTTTGTTTCTGATCCCTCTGTGGGTTTCAACCTGACCAGACACAGGCTGAAAAAGTTCAGGAAATACAAGTGCAGCCAGCTAGGGCCCAAAACTAGAGAAAGGGAGGGGAAGAGGTGATGGGGTGAGGGACCCACGCCATCTGCAGCAGGGCCGCCTTAACAGCATCATGGGCTCCGGGCAAAGCGGTGTACTGGGGCCCCTACAACAACTACTCACAGTGCTGGGTTGTATCAGGAAAGATACAAAGCAGAAAAGAACTTGAATGAGCAATTAGTGAAGTAACTATACGCCTTTGATCGGTATGTATCATAGATGATACAAGGTGCGTTGAAGGGTTAACATGCACAGATTAGATGGGCACTTGCCCATCAGGCCCATGCGTTAAGACGGCGCTGTTCTGCAGTCTTGCATCTGCCTTCAGAAAGATCTCCAGTCCAGAGCAGCCTTCCCCACCCTTGCGCCTTCCAGACACGCCGGGACTGCGACACCCAGAAGTCCCACTCAACGGCCCTGCTGGGTGGGAATTCTGGGAGTTGCAGTCCAAATGCTTCCCCAGGCTGCCAGGGCGGGGAAGGCTGGTCCGGAGGGTCGCGGCGAGGGACCCCCCTCCTCGGGATTCCCGGACAAAGCGCCGGTGTCGAGCCAGGAGGTGGCCTGGGGGCCTCGGAGCTGATCCCTCCCCGGAAGCGGCCCCTTTCTCCGCCTTCCCAGCCTCCCAGACGCGTCTGATTTTCCCCGCAGAGGCTGCGGGGACGGCGGGGGGCGTGTGGCCGGCGGGGCCCCGGGGTGAGTCGCAGCAGAGCTGCCGGGAAGGGCGCTTTTCTCGCGGCGGGAAGGTTTCGAAGGAATCGACACGGGGATGCGCCGCGGTTTGTTTGGGGTGCTGTGTCACGCGGGCGCTTCGCCGGCCCTTCGGGTTGTTTGCAGGAAGGAGGTCAGAGGCAGGAAGAGGGTGCGGGAAAACGGCGAGGAAGCCGCGCACGCTCGCCCGATCGTCCCCCCAACACCGCCGACTGCCTCGGAGGCGAAGGAGGGGGAGCAAGCAATCCCCCCGGCTTCTGCGCGTGAAATTGGGGGAGGCGATCCTTGCAGCACCGGATGGAGCCGCGCCAGCTGCAAGATGTCCGGCTTATTCTGCTGGGGGCAGTTTATCCAAGTCCCGCACCTCCTCCCGCCGCCCCCAGTATATTAATAGTGGATTTCTGCGTTTGGGTGTGTTACTTGCTTAGAGATGATTGTCATAGGAAGCAACACATAATAAGAATACGAATAAAAATAAAAATCGTCTTTAGGCGATTCCGGGAAATAGTGTTGAGAACAAAAGGGGAGTGATGGAGTACTTGGTCGGAAGATCAAGCCGAGGCATCCATCTGGTTATATATTATCCCCCTGCTTCTGCCACCTCTTCTTAGTCATGTGTCTTAAGTGCATATATATCTTGCTTAAAAATGGCTCTCCTGCTGCTGCCTGGTTTCCGGCTCATGCTTTCACTGATGCTCCCATTTACATTCATCGATTGACCTCTGCCGCACTCAGGACTCGCCTTGGACATCTCATGTAAATTGTAGCTGCTTCAGATTTGTTCCAAAACTCAAAAGTGCTGGACCCACAATCCCCAAAGTACCCTTCAGCTGGCACAAAACCAACCGGTACATTGGGGATTGTGTGTCACTCTGCACAAAACGTAGAACGGTAGAAGCAGCATTCCTCTTGGCCTTATAAAATACACACATGAGCCTACAACAAAATGTTGCAGCATGAAAGGGGCTTGTTTTGCATGTTTTAGCTGTTTCCTGAGTAAAGAATCTTTAAGCTGCAGGGACAGATCTGGGTTGCCCAGAGGGCCCCTGCTCTGTGTTAGGTAGTGGTAACTGTTATGTGTTGTCAAGTTGTCTCTGATTTATAGCAACCCCATGAATGAAATCCCTCCAAATGCCCCATCCCTAATAGCCCTGCTCAGCATTTGCAAATTCAAGGCCATGGCTTCCTTTGTGGAGTCAATCCATTTCTTATTTGCTCTTCTTCTGCCTAGCACCTTCTGCCTTTTTGTTCTGGACTGAATTGTTCTATTTCTTTTTGTCAGTCCAGGGTGTTTGCAAAGCTGTCTAAAGGTGAGCTGTCAGGAGAAATGAAAGCTGTGAATAATCTGTGCTCCAAAAAGCAAGTGGCCAGTAGATCACCCCTTTCACAGCAAGATCCTTGTTTCGTTTTTGTTTTTCTTAGCCCTCTTCAGGTTCCTCTCACTTCTCCATCTTTTCCTGAGATTTTAGGTGCTTGGGGAAAGTGCAAAACTTCAAGTCACTCTATTTACAGGAGAATGGAGGTCTGGCAGCTAGCTATCCACTTAGAGAGAGCCTTTGGACTAATTTAATGCAAAATATAAATTGAATAAATACATAATATTGAAGGGTTTTTTGTTTTGGTCAAGGCTAGTTTTTTGATAGGGATAGATACTTTTCACCCATGATGGCTTGTCAAGTTATATAAATCCAGTCTGTCTGTCTCCTTCTGGTTTGTATCTGTGTCTCCAGGAACAGCCAATTGTTGCATCAGTCCAGAACTTTTATTCGACAATTTTCTGGATTGTGTAATCACCGAGGGTCAAGACAACAGTGAAAATGAAGAAACAAGGCCCTAAGTCAGGAGAACATCAGTCTGCGGGTATGAAGGAATTCCTGCAAAGGATCCCAGAAGAGGTTAAGCAGGAACCAGATGAGGTCCTGCATCAGGCAACCCAGTGGCCGGACTTCCTGGAGAAAATGGAGTCGCCCCACTCTGACTGGGGGATTCCAAAAGAGTTGGAGGAGCCCACCCCATGGGAAGATGCTCAGGCCTTCCTGGCCTCCTTCGAGCAAGTGGCCAAGGCCTGCCGGTGGCCCAAGGAAGAGTGGGCGGCCCGGCTGCTGCCCGCCCTCAGTGGAGAAGCCGAGCAGGCTTTCCAGATGCTCCAGTCCCACGACAGAGAGGACTATGGGAAATTGAAGGCAGCCATCTTGAGAGGAGATACTGTCAGTAGGGAGAAGAGCCGCCAGCGCTTCAGGTGCTTCTGCTACCAAGAGGCTGAGGGGCCGAGGGGGGCTTACAGCCAGCTCCAGGAGCTTTGCCACGGGTGGCTGAAGGCTGAGCGGCACTCCAAGGAGCAGATTCTGGAGATGCTGATCCTGGAGCAGTTCCTGGCCGTCCTGCCCCCGGAGACACAGAGCTGGGTCAGGGAACAAGGCCCAGAGACCTGCTCCCATGCTGTGGCCCTGGCTGAGGATTTCCTACAGATTGTACGAAATAGCAGTTCAGCGCGAAGTCAGGTGAGACCATTATCCTGTGTCCAAACTATTCCTCACCACCAAGCAGAAATTTCCCCCCATTATTTGATCCTTACGTGGTTTTCCTGTTTGAACTTTTCCTTTTTATTACCCTATGTAGTAAGACACAGACTTAAAGGACACTTGTGGGTTCTTACGTGTTCTCTAGAAGGACTTCTATGAATTTCTTAAACAATCACTGGATTGGTGTGATGCAGGTGCAAATTAATAGAAAAATACATTTTGTTTGAGGTGATTTGGATGAGAAAGTAATTTCGCCTCCTGAGACATCTAGACACATTCTCATTATTTATTTAATTTCTATATCACCCGTGGCCAAAGCTCTTTGGGCAGTTTAGGGCATCCTGCTAAGTGTTTCCAAATTTGCATATGCAGACAGAGATAATAAGCAGATGTACATTTGTTTCTAAATCTACAGATAGAGTTGCGAATCAGTATGTGCAGATTTTGTGCAGATTTCTGCCCTTTGACTCTGGCCAGCCGATTCCTTCACGTGTCTAACAATACCCCCGAGTCTCACCCTCCACCTCCTGTGTAAATTGCTGTAGAGAAAAGGATTTCAGGGGCGGGAGATGCAGTGAGGTTATCCCTGGGATGTGAGCTGGGTAGGTGAGGCCACTTGGCTTTAGAAGAGAGGCCCAGCCAGGCCCAAGAGCAAGACAGACCCCTTTGGCCCTGCAGCAGCAGTCAAGCAAGAGGTGTCCTTCCAGGGCCTTTGGGCAAGAGACCCGTCGTGAGCCAGGAGTCCCTTCCCAACGAAGGCAATCATCCAGCAATGGCTAAAGAGTCTTTATTCCAATTGGCTACCAAGTATTCACAAACACCAAAAATACACTCGGGGAGAAAGCTGACCTCTCGCTCTGACTGACGTCACCCCACACTGCTTACGAACCCTTCGGGGCCTGTCTCTGGGGGGGGGGGGGTGCGCTTTGGACGCGTGCTTGCCGCCCCTCCTCGAATCGTGTCCAGTTGCCTCAGCCGACGCATGGGCCTGTGCGCTTGAGCATCCCAAATGACTCGTAGGCCATCCAGAGACCCGCAGCGTATTAGACGGGGTAAAAATACCCAAATAAATAAAGAAATAAGTCCCAGGAGCCTCCCTGGCCTGCTCTCTCTCTCTCAACTTCGTTCTCACAAGTGAGAATAGTATCAGTCCACCCGTGTCTGTCCTTGAAGCATTTTGATCCTGTACCGTCTCGGCCTGCCGTTCAGCACCTGGCGTTCCACTAGTCACAACTTCTGTAGCATCAGGGTGAGAGCTCCGCACTGCTGCTGGAGTAATAATCTGGCCAGGGCGACTTCTTCTCTTCTCTTCTCTTCTCTTCTCTTCTCTTCTCTTCTCTTCTCTTCTCTTAAACTTTTCTTTTATAACTTCTTTTATATCGTTTATATTTCTTATTTATTTTATATTATTAATTTTAATTTTATATTGTTATTTTTGTATTGTATTGTATTTTATTGTGTTGTAAGCTGCCCCGAGGCTTCGGCAAGGGGCGGCATAGAAATGTTCTAATAATAATAATAATAATAATCTCCTCTTCTTCTAAGCTTGAGCGATGGCTCTCACCAGAGCCCTCACTCTCCTGTGTGTGCATGGGAATCTCATCCGAGCACATGTGCGCGACAAGACCGACCCTCGGGGAGTTCAGAGAAGGGGAACAAAAATTCTCGGGGGGCTGGGAGAGCTCCCCTTGAGGAGTGGCTACAACAACTGGGGCAGTTTAGCTCGGAAAAATGGCGAGGAAGAGGAAACAGGATAGATGTGGTTAAAATTGGACCTGGCATGGAGAAAATGGAGGCATTTTTTCCCTCTCTCATATCCCATGGAGTTGGGTGGTGGGAAGTTCAAGACAGTTCAAAGAAGGGACTTCTTCAGACGGCTTCGAGTTGAACTGCGGACCTTGTTTTTTATTTATTTATTTATTTATTTATTTATCGATTTATATCCTGCCTTTTTCCTCAAAGGGCTCAAGGCAGCTTACATCATTCTCCTCCTCCATCTTATCCCCACAACAACCACCCTGTGAGGCAGGTTGGGCTGAGAGTCTGTGACTGGCCCAAAGTCACCCAGTCGGCTCCATGGCCGAGCGGGGACTCGAACCCGGGTCGCCTGAGTCCCAGTCCCACACTCTTAACCACTCACCACAGGAGGTGGCGGCGGCCGTCCATTTGGACGGCCGTCTGAGAGGGATGGTTTAGCTTGGAGCCCTGCGCTGAGCAGGGGTTGGACCTGAGGGCCTTCTGGCCCCTTCCCACTCGGCTGTTCTGTGATGCTAAGAAAAGAGGGCCGGATAGACTCCTGGAGGAGGCTGTTGACAGCCACCAGCCCGAGCGGGCCCTCGTTCCCCGGGGGTGGCATGCCTGCACACACCGGTTGCTGAGGAGCTGGGCGGGGGTGTCTTGGGTTCTTCTGCGCCTCCCCGCTGCTGTTCTCACCGACCACTCCTGTTCCTTGTTCTCCTCTCATCCTGGCTACCGCTTGTTTGCATGAGCCAGGCTGCGAAGGGCCTGCAGCTCCTCCTCCTCCTCCTCCTTTCTGCCCACCACCATGGCCTGGACCAGAGTGAGTGGAAGGGGCGCAAGCAGGGTACAACGGGGGAGAGGAGGCACATCTCGGGGGGCTCTTGTCCGTGGGCCCCTGCTGGGTGCAGGCCCTTGGCAAATGCCCCAGCACGCCTCCCCTGGGTGCTGTCTGGGAACAGGCCTTTCGATCAAGTCCTCCTTGTTCGCACCCCGTTGCTCTGCCCTGGAAAGCCCTCTCTCCGCTCTTGCAGGTGGCGTTGCAGGAGGGAGCCGCAGATTGCCAGGACACACAGCCAGCTCCGTCAGCCTCTGAAGAGGGGCAGCTGCACAGGGAGACCAAAGAGGAAGAGGACAACGGGGATGCCAATCCTGTGGGTAAGGGAGAGCACGCCCATGTGCCTGGGTGCTGCGAAGTCCCTTCCTGGGTTGGGCTCAACCGTGGTTCCTTTGCAAGTCCAGGGTGTACGCCAGCCTCCAATTCCTGATGTTCTGCAGAGAACCCCAGCGGTTGCTTCTTTGCACTTGTCTAATATATTCCTTAATCCTGTTGCACGCAAGGGAATCCTGTTCCTCAACCATCAGGACATTCTGTGACCTCACATAAGCTCGGCCAGTCACTCAACAGCTTTAAGCTTTGTTTGTTTGTTTGTGGCTTTTATATGCTGTCCTTTATATAAATATCTCAGGACAGCTTACAGCAAGTTAAAAACAATTTAAAACATCTAGTAACATTATCCACAGATTAAAACAGTGATACTGTATAAAACAATAAATAAACATAAAATAAATCAAAGTAAATCAAAATAGACAAAGCAGAAGCAACTGGAATCATTAAAACTATTAACTTTTAAAATAACACTTAAATAAAAAGGTTTATATATATATATATATATATATATATGGATATGGATATGGATATGGATATGCTAATACTTTTTTACTTTCTACAGCATGAGTGTATTTGTTCTTTTGGCCTTAGGACCATGTTCATTTTCAAACAAACTTTTGAGAATCTCACAAGCACTGAGCCAGGTTAAAGGCAAAAGGGTCAGTGTATTGGGAAGAATAAGACACTGTGATGAGTTAAGCGCAAATTGTTCCAAGCGTCCAAAACAGGCACTCAGTGTAGCTATAAAGGTAACTGATACTCGTTATACTTAACTGCTGTGAGAAACCGCGATGCAAATTCCTTGATCATCCTTGAGGGGAAGATGCTAATATGCCCTTTTGCTGGAGTTCCTTGCGTAACAGGCTCTGAAACAGGGAGAGGGGAATGACCTTAAACCCATGGCAAGGGGCTTAGCAGTTTGGCTTTCCTGTTGGAGCCAGGAGCACCGAAGGTCCGAGGACATGTTGCTCTGGGGGCCCTAAACGGACACCTGCACCTTTTTGATTGTCTTTTAATAATCTGCATCCATATATGATCAACCATCTATCATCTTGGGCACAGGCATCTTTCTTCCACAGTGTTCTCAAATCCAATCTGAAGTCTTGGTTGGATTTGGCTCTTTGTTAGGAAAAAATCTGTGAAAGTTGGGGGAAAAGGCAGTGGGCCCAAAACACCAGTCTTACATGTTAATACCACTAGCTCAGCCTTCTAGTCCAACCTTCTAGAAGGGGAAAACAGCTCCAGTGAAACTGGGAAATACCAAATGATCGGTGCGTGGGGGGAAGTGCTGGGCTGCAGGAGGGGGCGAGCCTTTCTAGAGAACCCACCCGGAAGACTGGACTGGGACCCTGCAGGAGGTGGGCTCCTCGCTTGTTTTTCTCTTCCTTAATCCCCATTTCCTCTTTCTGGATGAATGCATTCTTGCCATGCTCTCCCTTTTTTCTCCCCGGCAAACAAAGGGTGGAGGGCTACTGATGATGCGGAGAAAAATGTGCTGGAAGATTTGAACCTGTCGGAGCTACAGAGGAAGTTAATGTGGGAAGCGGAAGGGAAGCTGCCACAGCGCTGCCGTCAGGAAGGTGCTTCAGCGAGTTCAGAGCACCGGCAGGAAGTGCCCCTGGCAGAGGAGAAGGGCGAACTGATGCCTTGCACGGAAGACCACGAGGCCCCTGGTGAACGCATGGTCCCGACAGGTAAAAAATGAAATATTTGCAGGGCTTATGGGAAATATTTTGGCTGGAGCTCCTATGAGCATTTGATTGGTACTCAACCAGTTTAGATTGCAGCCTTGTTTTGGGCAGAGGTTCGTACTTGGTGGGGAACGGAAGTCAAAGAAGATGCTTTCCAAGGAGTTTAGGTCGTGGCAGCCTCTTTCTGCTCCGTTATTCAGAATAGCTGCTCCACCCGCACTCCAGTTCTGCTGAGAGTTTGGTGGGTGGACCACGCTGGTTCCAGGCCATCCTCAAGGCTGGAATACCAGCCCACCTGAGCATTCTGTCAGCTGACCCTCAAGGGCCCATCCTTGCCTGCCAGGCCGCATAAAGCCCCCATCTTACCGGTTGCTCCTCAGTTGGAGCATTTTGCCTCTGGGTCTCCCTTTCTGTTTGCATGGGCTGCACGCTGGGCTCAGCTCCGTGTTGCACTACGCACAATGCTAGGGATGGGATAAACCTCCTTGAAATCTGTCCCTCTGGTATCCGTGGACTTCCTCTCGTGCTAGGCCCGGTCCTGCAAAGCAGGCCAAGAGGAAGTCCCTGAATGTGCCTGGAGCTCTTGGGCAACCGGCAACCTTCCCTGTCAGGTGTGGTTGCCCAGAGGGCAGCTGCAGGGATTGATTTATGTACAGTTTGTATGTGCCGCCCCATTACTAAAAGTCTCTGGACGGCTTACAAAGAATAAACAACGAAAAACAAAACAAACCATAGCAACAACTCACTGCATCCAATAAATAATGAGAAAAACAAGAATGAAACCAGTTCGTTTTTAAAATATTGGGAAAATTAAAAGGTCTTTGCCTGACACTGAAAAAATGAAGCGACAGCGCCAAGCAAACCTCCCTGGGGAGCGTGTTCCACAGTCAGGGCGCCACTGCTGAACAGGCCCTTCTCTGAGTAGTTCCCCTCCTGGTTTCCTTCAAAGAGGGCTCCTGGAGGAGGGCCTCTGCCTCTGATCTCAAGGGGCAGGCCGGCACATAGGGAAGAAGGCGCTCCTTCAGGCATCCAGGACCCAAGCCGCTTAGGGCCTTGTCGGTCATTATGTGGAAGAGGGGAGCTTCTCGCAGTCACACTGGGCACCGTTCCTTGAGCCCCGGTGACCAACCTTCCCCTGGGTCTGGTGTGGCTGGCAGCGGCCGCACTGGGGGCAGAAGAGAGTTGTTGCTTGCGCAGTGTGTGGGGCTTGCTCCCTGGCCACAGAGGCTGGGTATGCTCCCTGGGAACTCAGACTCCGGGCCACTGCAGGGCAGACTGGAGTCCGGGAACGTGAGCCCAGGGAATCTCACAGATTCCCACCTCCAAAGAGATCCCGTGCATATCCCTACGTAGCATCGCTGAAGCATCCCTTCGCTGCCCCATAAGCCCTGGAAATGCACTTTGTTTGGCTTTTTCCTTTTTACTCGCGTGGAGGAAGATCAAGTCCTGGAACTTTTCATACAGGTAACAGTGGCGTCCTCCGTACTGGGGTGACTTGGCAGAGTAATTGCAGCTATTCTGCATAACGAACGCCGTTTGCATTTATTGTTTAAATAAGTGGGACCTGCAGCATCCTTCACTGTTGGTCCTGCTGGCTGGGACTGATGGAAATTGCAGTCCCACGTCATCTGGAAGGCCACACATTCCAAGCTTTGGTAGGGCCCACCACTCATTTAGAAGGCAGCATTGGGTGTATTTAGCCTGGAAAAGCGCTAAATGAAGAGGTGATGGGATGATGAGCATTACAATATTGCCTTGCATTTATATCCCACCTTTTTTCCTCTTGTGAAGAACCTGAGTCAACTAGGATAGCGCCTCATAACAACAACCCTGTGAGGTAGATCGGGCTGAGAGTCTGGCTGGCCCAAAGTCACCCCGTGAGCTTCATGGCTGAATGGGAACTGGAACCTGGATTTTCCATGTCTCCAGTCCAGCACTCTAACCGTAGCCATATTATAGCATACCATAGCGGATTTGCCTTCTGTTCATTCAGAGGATGGGAACAAATTAGAAAGGGTCCAGAGGAGGGCAACAAACATGACCCAGGGTTTGGAAACACTGCCCTGTGAGGAGAGACTGAGAGAAGTGGGCATGTTCAGCCTTGAGAAGAGAAGACTGAGGGGGGACATGGTATCCCTCTGTAAGTACCTCAAGGGCAGTCACAAGAGGAAGGACAAGATCTCTTCTTGCTGATACGAGTGCAGGACACAGAATAATCAGTTCAATTTGCAACAACCCAGATTCAGGATGGATGTCAGGAAAAGCTTCCTCACTGTCACAGCAATGTCACAGTGGAAGCAGCTGCCTGGAGAGGTGGTGGGCGCATCCACACTGGAGACATTCAAGGGGAAGTTGGACAACCACCTGAGTGGGATGGTGTAACTTGGTGTCCTGCAACCGCAGGGGGTTGGACCTGATGGCCTTCATGGCCCCTTCCAACTCGACCTTTCTGTGATTCTATGAAAACCAACACTTGGTGGATCCTCTTTCACAAGTGGTGTTAAGTAGGATTAATAACTGGAAGGCACTGTAATTCTGAGTTCAGATGCACTGTCCAACCCAGAGTTTTAACATACCTGCAGATGAGTCAGGGTCCTAGTGCTGTGAGAATGGGATCTGGTAGCGCGTCAAGCATGAGAGCACCAGCTACCAGCCACTAGAAGCAGCTCATCTGCGTCCTGAGAGCGAGCTGTTCCTGCCTGCCTTTGCTCAAGCAGTTCCTTAGGACTGCCAGGTCTTTTCTTCCCTCTCCCACCATTCCCTGTTGGCAGCTTCTGACAGCCTCCGAAGCAGAAACCTCACTAAAGCTCAAACGCTCTGCTTAGGGGAGAAGCCATATAAATGTTTGGTGTGTGGAAAGAGCTTCAACTGGAGCGCAAACCTTACTTCACATCAAAGAATTCACACAGGTGAGATACATTCATACCCTCCTTAGCTCTCTTTGGCTTTTGGCTTAGCACGACAAGCATGCCAAGGGCTGGGAGCAACATCCATTTGATCAGGGAGCCCTGTGCCTGTAAACGGGTCTTTTGCTTGTGTATTGACAATCTGTATTTTACCAATATATGTTCATAGAAACATAGAAACAGAGCGACTCAGAAGGGGTCTCCTGGGCCATCTGGTCTGACCCCCGGCTCCAGCCGGCTCCACTCATGACATGCCCACCATGTGCATGTCTAGAGCTATCATTGATGTTCAATCAACTGTTTATAATCTTTCACAGACGAGGTCCTATTTTTTCTGGATCATTCCCTTTCCTGTGCAGGCCAGGGCTCTAGGATCTTGTAGTAAAGGAAATCCTGCCTTGGCACCAGGACAGACCAGCTGAATTTTGAGGTTCCTTTCAATTGTACAGTCATATCTATGTTTTGAGGCTTTCACTTCTTACTGGTCTCCTCTCTTTCATCCAGCAGGTGATATGTGGAACGGTGGGACTGGAATATCATCTGGAAGAATGGACCATAAGGAAAAAATGCAAGAGGAAAACCACCTGGAGAAGAGGAAACGTAAAGCTATCACTTGCCAAAGTGAGAACTTCTGTGGAAACCCATTCCAACAAGAAAAGCAAACAGAAAATATAAGGAACAAGTGCCTCGGTGCTCATCGGAGAATCCATGGAGGGGAAAAAACAAACAAAAGCTTCAAGTTTGGGAAGAGCTTCACTTTGAGCAGAAACCTCACTAAAGCTCAAATGCTCTGCTTAGGGGAAAAGCCATATAAATGTTTGGTGTGTGGAAAGAGCTTCAACTGGAGCACAAACCTTACTTCGCATCAAAGAATTCACACAGGTGAGAGACCATATAAGTGTTCTGACTGTAACAAGACCTTCTGTGATCAGTCAGGTCTCATTAAACATAAGCGGGTCCACACAGGGGAGAAACCTTATCATTGTTTGATATGCGGAAAGAGCTTCAGTCAGAACACACACCTTACTACGCATCAAAGAATGCACACAGGGGAGAAACCATATAAATGCCCAGAATGTGGAAGTGGCTTTAGTAGGAAAACATACCTTATTTCACATCAAAGGATTCACACAGGAGAAAGACCTTACAAATGTTTGGACTGTGAAAAGAGTTTCTTTCAGAGCTCACACCTTACATCACACCAAAAGATACACACAGGAGAGAACCCCTATAGCTGTTCAGTCTGTGGTAAGAGGTTCTCTGTTAAAGCATCTCTTCTTCAGCATGAAAGGACCCACACAGGGGAGAAACCTTACACATGCTCAGATTGTGGAAAGAGCTTTAATCGGAATACAACTTTAATTGCACATCAAAGAATACACACTGGGGAGAAGCCATACAAATGCTTAGAATGTGGAAAGAGCTTCATCCAAAGCACAAGTCTTACTTCACATAAAAGAATTCACATACATGAGAAAGTAAATAAAATCATAGCTGGGAAGAGCTTCAATTGGAGCAGAAATCGTACTGAATATAAAACACTACACAAAGAGAAAAACCATATAAATGTTCCGACTGTGGAAAGAGCTTAAATCAAATAGAAGCCTTGCTTCTCATCAAAGAATCCACACAGGGGAGCAACCATACAGCTGCTCAGACTGCATAAAAAGCTTTTGCGATCAGTCAAGCCTTATTAAGCATAAGAATACACACAGGGGAGAAACCATATAAATGTTTTCAGTGTGGAAAGAGCTTCAGTCAGAGTACAAACCTTCTTAGGCATGAAAGAACTCATGTGAAGTGTTCATCCATATGAGAATCTGCATACGTGCTCCATATTTGTAATGACTTGGGAATTGGTTGCAGGAAAAAAGGCCTTCTCGGTGGCTGCTCGTTTTCTCCTCAATCATCTGATTAAGATTTGCGGCTTCTTGCTTGCACAGTTTCTTTGAACATTTCAATTTCATCGTATGTTTGGGCTGGAAGATGGGAGAGGCATTAAATAAGCCTATGACATAAAATAAAAAGGAAGCAGTATGCATGTTTGATGTATGGGAAGCTTTCCTATCAACATATCTGTGCACATGTAATGATGAACACATGTTACCTAATATCTGGTGGTGGTCTTTGTTATGCACTGTCAAGTCATCTTCAACTTAGGGTGACCCCATGAATGTCGGCCTGCCTCTTTTTCGCTCTTCTGCTTCCTCTTCTGCCTTTGACTTTCCCCTGCGTGATGATCTTCTCCCAGGAGTCTTTCCTTCTCATGATGTGCCTCAGGTGTGTCCGTTTTGCTTCTAGGCAAGGCTCTGGCTTGGTTTGATCTAGGACCCACATGTTGTCTTTGTGTTGGTCCAGGGTCGTCACAAAGCTCTCCTTCAGCCCTGTGTTTTGAATGCCGGAGGAGGGCGTTGCAAATACTTGGTAACACCATTATGATAATCGTGCTGTCGTTGCTATTTTTGTTTTTAAAGTACCCCGTATTTATTTTAATGTTGATTCTATTTATATCCCACCTTTTTTCCCTTCAAGGAACTCAAAGAGGCTTTCATAGGTCTCCTCTCTCATTTTTCCTCACAACAACAATCCTGCAAGGTAGGTTGGGCTGAGAGTCCGCAACTGGCCCATAGTCACCTGGTGAGCGCCAAGGCTCAACGGAGACGCAGGCTCGGATCTCTTAAGTCCCAGTTCAGCGCTTTTAAGCACTGCACCACACTGGCTCTCTGGGCGGTTTACTAGTCCTGTTTAGCCTAGTATCTTCTGCTTTGATTAGTTCAATGATAACTCACACTCAGCCCTTGAATGCAGGTTATCATGTTATCTCACACACACATGTTCACACCAGCACACACACAAGGGTCAAATGGCTGGTGCCAGCAAAGGGGGTCTGCCTGGCACCAAAATGAAAGTAGGGCTGCTGGCAGGCTAAAACTGTCCCCTGGAAATTTGAGACCCATTTTTACCAAGGGATTGTAAGAACTCACTCTAGTGCCAGCAGGTGTGGGTTTTGCCTCTCCCCTCCCCTCCCCTCTCCTCCCTCTGTAACTTGGAATTGTAATGTTGGCCTGTATTTTATTGCTGTTCACTGCTGAGAGAGCCCTGTCAGGTTATTCAGCAGCCTATTAATTTATAAGCAAGCAACTATTTTTTTCCAATATACGATGAGATAATAAGAGCGTTTTTAGTAGCCAACACTAGCAAATTAAAACCCCATCCGTTGAAAATACATCTTGCTTCTAGCCATAGGCCACTACAAACAGTGTGAAAGTAAAATATCTAAAATGAGGGTATAAAACATTAATATTTGGGCATCTGCATTCTCATACGGCACAAAACTATAACCAAAATACAACTTTCATTTTAAAAATCCCAGAATTCACGTGACTCGGCTTATCCAATTAGATCCGTTTTGCACTCTGCTATTGTCTTCTTCACAATTCTAGTTCAAAGTTTTTAGCTGTCGTGATAATTCAACAGGATTTGTGTGCATCTGAGAGCAAATATCATTGGTTGGCTTCCTTATACATTGGGACACATAATGAAATACAAATTTTGTTCTGGAAGAATTGTATAGTCCAGAACAGTAGGAAATAGAAGAAATCCTCTATGCAGCCTTCTCTACACATGTGTAATCTTTCTTTCAGGAATATGTAGATGTCTTCCAGACATGTGCTGAAACCCAAGTTCAATAAAATCTATCCTTAACTGGAGAAAAATGATGATCTGTTAATATTTTGCAAATTGATGGACTTTTTATGGTGGGGAAGAACAGTTGCTAAACATGGTAGGCATGTCATGAGCAGAGCCGGATGGAGCTGGGGGTCAGACTAGATGGCCCGGGAGGCCCCTTCTGACTCTGTTTCTATGTTTCTGTCCAGAAATGTGGAAAATCTATTTACCAAGTCCAGAACGAAAGCGATATAACAATACACATTCTATCAAATATTACTGCATCTTATCCTGACACATCCCAGCCCAACCTGACTCTGTCGAGGTGCTGAGAAGTAGCAACAGGCCTAGCCACTCTGACGTCTGCAGAGATCGGAAACCTGGAAAGACTATCCTGTACAAGCACGTGGACGAACAATTCAACACTTCTTTATCTGCAGTGTGTTACAGATCCTGAAAGGACTGCCTTTCACGGAACACTCTAAGCAGTAGAGTTTCGATTTTTTCCAGCACTGGGTGCAGGGAGTTTTTGGCAGGCTGCTTGTGGCCCGTGGGCCCCCTGTTCGCACCCTGATGGCTACTTGTAGCTTCTGTGAGTGCCAAACATCACGGAGCCAAAATGGCACCATCCGAGCACACGATGGGAGATCTCGGCAGGGGACTGGTTATATCCGAACGAAGGGGTGGCTTCAGGGGGCAGGCCCTGGGAGGAAGCCGCAAGGTGTTGGAGGAGAGAGCTGTGGGCGGCATGGCCACTTGCCCTCTGCCCCCTAAGCTACCCGGCTGCATTCAGGTGTCCCACTTCCAGCATTTCCTTATAGGACAAGCAGTATGGTAATAGTGGTTTGTACTGGACTGGGACTTGGGAGATTTCTTGTTAGACTCTCAGCCTAGCCTACCTCACATGGTGGTTGTGAGGATAACAAGAGGAGGATGGATAAAATGCCTTGAGTTCCTTGGAGGAAAAAGGCCAGCTAGAATATTATTTAGTTGTTTAAGTAATAAATATACCGCCACATTAGCCCACAGGGCTCTATAAGTGATTTGTTTGTCTATTGAATGGATTTATATGCCACTACAAGAGCTCATATCTGGCTACAATAGTGCACAAACAAACAAACAAACAAACATAATTTCCATCCCAAGGGAAATGGCATTTGGCCAGCTCACAGTAAAATCTGATTAGAAGCAACATCTTAATTCGTAACATGGAATTGTATTGCAGTACAATTCAGCTGCTTTTTGTATGTGGAGTGGCAGAGGCTGTTGTGTGAGGAACTGACATTCTCCCCTCTCCCCAGACTGGGCTCTTGCGTCTTGTGGTCCTGCAGAAGCACCACTGAATGGGAGGGCGGAGGATGTCCGGCATTTCTGGTTGCAACTCTTCGTGTTCTAGTAAAATCTTGAGGACGCTCAGCCAAGCCAGGCACAAAACGGTGGCTGTGGAGTGGCTGCAGAGTATTATTATTATTATTATTATTATTATTATTATTATTAGAACATTTCTATGCCGCCCCTTGCCGAAGCCTCGGGGCAGCTTACAACACAATAAAATACAATACAATACAAAAATAACAATATAAAATTAAAATTAATAATATAAAATAAATAAATAAAAATATAAACGATATAAAAGAAGTTATAAAAGAAAAGAAGGAAAGGAAAGGAAAGGAAAGGAAAGGAAAGGAAAGGAAAGGAAAGTCGCCCTGGCCAGATGAAGTACATGAGCCATGACTGATGCATGAGCTTCTATACAAACCTGTTTCTGCATTATCAGCAATTCTAATATAAACCCCTTAAACCGGAACATGGAACAAATGTTTCCAATACTGCTTCTAATGTATTAGCATTTCTGCATTTATTTACATCCTGCTTTTTTTCCCCTGCAAGGACCTCAGGGCAGCTTCCTGTGCCTCTCTGTTTTGCTCTCACAACAATCTTATTCAGGGTTTTTAAAAAAGAATTTTCTTCTTATTACAATGCCCCCCACTTTATTGCTATAACAACAACCAAAGCAGGTCAAAATTAGCTAAATGACCCATAAATGACTCTTATGCACATTAAGATAGAAAAAGTCCTATAATTTGCAGCTTTCTCCAGCCAGCAAGTGTGGAAACCCCACTTGATATGGCAACTTGTTTCCCAACTTCTGTTTCCATGTTTGTTAGCTAACTTTGGAGTTTCTGAAATATTATAATAACGACATATCAGATCCCAATCATGGCAGCATGTTGTCTTGGATTCATAGTGTGGTGTAGCTCCTACAGATTTTAACCTTATACTGATCCCTGCTCCAGAGTCTGTCTGGATGTGAAGTGGTACAGAAATGATGCAAAATAAATGAAAATAGAGTGTCTAAAATTTAGGGTGCAATTCTAGGAATGTTTAGACAGAAAATGTTTAAGAACAGCCAGCATGCCCCCAGGCAGCTCTTTCTATACATTCAGTTTAGGGTGGCATCCAATGCAAGTTTAGCCAGAACAAAAAAGTTTCTAGATCTGGCTCAGGCATGCTGAGAGATGTGGGGCTTTTTTATCCTGTGTAAACATACATAGGATGGCTCTTTAAGGTTACCTTAACCCAGTATGGCCCAGCCAGGAGTGGTAGGATTTCTTTCCCCTTTTTACTGGCTCAGTCATCAATTCAAAGGGAGACGGCAGCCAAGACGTTTGAGGGAGACCGTGATGTGGCAAGGCAGCCATGAAACAACTAGAAAAAATAATCAAGTCTAAGGATGTTTCATTGGAGACTGAGACTCATCCATGCTATTGTGAAGAAGCTGAGCAGTGAAGAAAGCAAGCGGAAGAAAATGGATGCCCTTGAAACATGGTGCTGGAGGAGAGCTTTGTAAATTCCCAGAACCAACAGAAAGATGAACGAGTGCGTCGTAGATCAAATCAGGCCAAATCTTTTCCAAGAAGCAAAAATGGCAAAACTGAGGCTGTCATATGGGAAAGCAAGACTCCCTGGAGAAGACAATCATGCTAGGGAAAGTCGCAGGCAGAAGAAGAAAAGGGAGGCCAAATACGAGATGGACTGGCTCCTTAAAGGAAGCCGCAGCCTGTCAAGGACAGGTGACTTTAGAATGTGCTCATTGAGAGCTGGTGTAATGTAGTGGTTAGAATATTGGATGGGGAACTTGAGAGACTCGCGTTGTAGTTGCTACTCAACCAGGAAGCTTCACTGGGTGGCTTTGGGCCAGTGGCCAACCTCACAGGGTTGTTGTTGTGAGAATAAAATGGAACTACTCCAGATGCCTTGGGTTTCTTGGAAGAATCCAAAGGCAGGATACAATTGCAATGCGATAAAATAATATCTGTAATACCAAATGCAATGTAATAACGACAATAAGTCAGAGACAACTGGACAGCACATAGCAGCAACTCAATAGTTCTGCTTCAGACACAGCATGGGAAGGCAGGACTCCTTGGGAAAGTGGAATTCAGGACAAGAAAAGGAAGGCCTGGGATGAGACAGATCAAACTTATCAAGGAGGCCGCAGCCTTGGAATTGCTGAGCTGGGCTGCCATGGATGGGATATTTCGGAGGGCACTCATTCATGAGAGTGCCATAAATCGGAGATGACTTGACAGCACATCACAACTAGGGTGCTTTTGATTTAAATCAAATCAATCTAAATCACAATTCAAATCACAATAATATCTGTGATAATAGCTACCAGATAGAAAAATTGCCCAATTGTCTTACAGAAACCTCTGAAAGAGCATGACATTGTGAATGGGTTAATGGGATTCACTTACCAAAAAATTTAAACATTGCATGAATAGACAGCCTCATGCTACGTAGTTAAAAACTAATCCTAGTTTCATGATGAGTAATCCTTGGACTATAAAGCATCTAAAGCAGAAAACTATATTTAGATAGTTTTCCTCAGAAAGCATTTTATTTAAAAAATCCAATTTAAATTTTAGAAATCCGATTTTTTAAACAATCATTGATTTTATCTACCCTGATCACAAGACCACTGATGATGATGATGATGAAAATGATAAATATCATGGCGCACTAAACTGCGTTCATCAGAACAGCGGACAGGGGCCGTGTGGAGGTTTGTCCCCCTTTTTCTGGCCAAACTCGCATAAGACTCAACTTTTCACGACCATTTTAGAGCAGAAGGCTTTGAACTAAGCTTATCGGAGCATGTAGCCCATCCGGACGCCACCACTTCTTCCATTTATTTCCCGATGGCCTCTGCTTTCCTTTTCCTAATCGCTCTCCCTTCGATCCTATGGGAAACCCTTTTGATCCTGTTAACATCGTAGCCCCCTCGCCCCCTGCCGCCGCGACGGCCCTGGGGCGCTCTTTAAAATGATCCCTTCAAAAAATATCCTACGAACAGGGTGCAGGCACGGCAAGCTTTTGTAAGTTTTCCCACGGCCCGCCCCGCTCCGCATCCTCCCCCGTTCAGGCTGCAAAAATATTCCTCGGATCTGACTGCCTGGATGCAATCCTGAAAAAGGGGTTAAAGCAACCGAGCTTTGCTTCCTAGAAAAGGCTGCAGACAAACGGAGAGGACAAAAACGGGGAGGGTCTTTTCCTGTTCGTGGTGTGGGGGGAATGTCTCTTCGCGATGTCTTTCCCTACAGTGCGGAAAAGGAGGAAGAACGCGGCTTCCAACGAGGGAGAGGTGAGCGGAGGATGGGGGTTTTTTTGGGGGGGGGCACCAGGTGAAGGAAGGAGAAAGCAGCGGGAGGGGTGCATGAAATTGTGGGATGGGAGGGAATCGTGGAGGCGGCCCCCTCCCCCTCATTCCTTTACTTTCCGCCCCAGATTTCTTGTGATTCTGGCTCCATGCTGGATTTTTCCCATTTGCCTCCTCGCAGTTCAGGCAAAGCGATGCTAACTCCGTAGGAGCTGAGGAACGACGGGGAGCATTATCACAAAATGGGCCAGAAAGTTCCCAGCCAACCGGAATTGTAGGGCGGGTTGTTTTGCCCCAAACAGACGTGGGATCGTGCCCTGCAATGATTTAAACTCTTTCAAAACATGAGACCCCTCCCAAATGTTCCTTTAGCCCCAGTTCTTGTCAGGGCTAATCACTTCTTCCATTGATTCCTCGATCGCTTTTTCTTTTTCAAAGTTTGCGATACCCCTTGTCCAAAAAGAACAAATTGTATGGATTGCATCGTATCAAGTACTTGCTCTGAGATACCTGACCCTGTGTGGGTAGAGACAATACCTTCCCAGCCAGCCAGCCCTGGTTCTCTTCCCCCTCCTCACTCATCCCAACTTGCACTATCTGTCTGTCTGGCCCTGCTGGCTTCCTTGATCTCTCCTCCAGAAATGTGGATTGTCTCACTTACTTGAGCCACCTGGATTGGCCGGCTGAAGAGGAATCTATAACACCAGCAGGTATTTTACTAGCTCTTTGCTCACATTCCAGACCGTGGCTGCCCCACCAGGAAAGGGAGAAACCAGTGAAATCATAGCAGTGGATGAGCAGGGGAATGTGGTAAGAGGTGAGGAGCAAGAAGCAGTGGAAGTTGCTTGGAGGAGATCAGGACAAACAATTCACAGCTAAAATAAGTCCATTGGTTTCAACAGGCCTGCTCTACGTAGGACCCAATCTGGATCTGACCCCGCATAAAGAAGCCTGAATGCCCTAGGGAAAAAAGCACATGTGTGAAATCATAACACTTTCATCAAAATACAGAAATGAAATTCCAATTCAACACCTAGAAAGGAATAATTTCATCCTGACATTTTCCCACGAGCAGTTTCTCGACCAACAATGTGCCTTTGAAAACATCCTCATTACATGCCATGAAATGGTCTCCAGCTTGTGAAACCCCACCAAAATATCCTGCCCACAACAGCCTTGCTCAGATCTTCTAAGTTCAAGGCTGTGATTTCCTTTATGGAATTGCTCCATCTCATGTTTGGCCTTCCTTTTCTACTTCAGCCTTCAACTTCGCTTAGCATGTTTACTTTCTCCAGTGAGTCTTGCCTTCCCATGATGTAAAAATCTTGCTTGGTGTATGTGTAACCTGAAGATCACTTTATTTTAGACATTAAGGGCAAATCCCTAGATGTTCTTGAGTCCATCTGGTAGCTATAGGATTCTTCAGAAGCCCAGCAATGGGGTCACTGCTCAGATTGACAGCTGAGAACAGAGAAACAAGGCAGAGGAAAAAAAGGGGGGCATACTGGGAGTGAAGGGAGCTGGGGTCAATTTCTATAGGCACCCCAGCCCCCCCCCCCCTTTCCTGGCACTTTATCCAGGCAGTCAGAAAGAGCCCTTGGGAGAAAACACCTGGAGCGTGTTTCACTCCAGCAACTGGAGCAACAGACTTGCACCCTAAGCTAGCAAACCAATGTACCAGCCTACTGAGGGCCAGTCTGCATGATCAAACAGCCTGTCCTGGTTGATTTAAACCAGGATGGGCTGCAGCACATGCAGATGAACACTTTGAACATTCACACTGCAAGCATGGCTTGTCGCGTCACCTGTCCTAGGGTTCTACAAAGGGTTGTTCAGATGATATGACAAACCACGATTGCAGCTTGAATATTCAGATTTTGCCCACGACACACTGCAACCTACCAGGGCTTAAAATTATTTATTTATTTATTTTTCAATGTAAATCCTGCCTTTTTCCTACAAGGGGCTCAAGGCAGCTTACATCATTCTCCTCTTCCATCTCATCCCCACAACAACAACCCTGTGGGGTAGGTTGGGCTGAGAGTCTGCCACTGGCCCAAGGTCACCCAGTTGGTTCCATGGCCGAGCGGGGACTCGAACCCAGATCGGCTGAGTCCCAGACCCATGCTAAGGTATGGTGGACTGCAGTGATCTTCCAAACCGGGACTTTGGCTTCAATCCTGTATTTTCTTGCCTGGGATTACGTTCCATTGAACTCAGAGGAGCTGGCTTTCACGTGTCTACTTGAAAGTAAGCTCTACTGTATTCAGTGGGTCTTTACAATATCTACAGGATTGTACTAATACTTTAGTTGGTCTCTGTGTGTGTAGCACAAGATGGAGTGATAAAGACGAGATTCATATAAATTTTAAAAAAAATTAACCCTTTTATATGTTGTTTTATATGTTGTATTTTAATTGTATTATTTATATTACCTGTTGGTAATTTTATTCTAATGGTTGCCCAGAGAGCATGATGCGAATGGGTGACCTTTAAACAAAGAAAGAACAAAAGAAAGACTAGATTCATATAAATGATTATTAAAGTTGGGGGAATCAAAACTTTTTTTATCAACATGTAAAATTACTCATTTATAAAAGAGGACACTGTGCAGAAAAAGATGTTTTCCATCTAATGTTCATATATTTCTAAAAAGTAAATGGTGCCTGTTATAACAGAGATTTACTTGTGATTTACTTGTGATTGTTCCCTCTATTTTTTAAGTGTCTCTGCTCTTTTCAAGCCTGAGAAAAGAAGCTCAGATGCCCAACCATATGACTAGTTTGGATTTAGATGAGAACGTGTCTGTAATGTGAGTACAACTTTACTTTCGCAAAGTGACCCAAAGATGAAAATGGGGAATCAAGATCCCACAGGCCTCACCTTTCCAGAGGCGTCGGAGGAAACAGGAAAAGCACCCGATGTCTGTCCAACTGGAGCGACGCTGGCATGGCTACAACGGATTGCAGGTGGGCAAGTCAGACGCGAACCGGGTGAGGGGCCACTTCGGGGCTTGCTGATGGAGCCTCAGTTACCGGAAGAGCCCACCCCGTGGGATGACGCCAAGGCCTTCCTGGCCTCCTTCGAGCAGGTGGCCAAGGCCTGCCGGTGGCCCAGGGAAGAGTGGGCGGCCCGGCTCCAACCCGCCCTCACTGGAGAAGCCAAGAAGATCTTTAGAGGCCTGGAAGCCGGAGACCGAGAGGATTATGGGAAAGTGAAGGCAGCCATCTTGCTTGGGGATGCCAACAGCAGGGAGAAGAACCGCCAGTGCTTCAGGTGCTTCTGCTACCAAGAGGCCGAGGGGCCCAGAAGGGCTTGCAGCCGTCTCCGGGAGCTTTGCCAGGGGTGGCTGAAGCCGGAGCAGCAGTCCAAGGAGCAGATCTTGGAGCTGCTGATCCTGGAGCAGTTCCTGGCCATCCTGCCCCCGGAGACACAGAGCTGGGTCAGGGAACGAGGCCCAGAGACTTGTTCTCAGGCAGTGGCCTTGGCTGAGGATTTCCTGTTAAGGCTGCAGGAGGCTGAAGAGCAGGAAAAGCAGGTGAGACAACTGATTGTGATGCTTGCGAATGGCTCAGTAGCTCTTGCTCTGTGGGGGGCACGGTATTGTGTCTTCTTTTGCCTCTTAAAATCGTTTTCTTTGCCCAGTCTTTGTCATTGGCCATAGGAATTAAAATGTTTGCTTTGAATGGCAGGGGTTCCTGAAGATGGCGGAGCCCTCTTGCGCAAGCTCGGAGATGCCACCGTGGCCGGAGGAGCCCACCCCGTGGGATGATGCCGAGGCCTTCCTGGCCTCCTTCGAGCAAGTGGCCAAGGCCTGCCGGTGGCCCAGAGAAGAGTGGGCAGCCCGGCTCCTGCCAGCCTTCAGCGGAGAAGCCGAGCAGGCCTTTCGGAGCCTGGAGGCCGGAGACAGGGAGGATTATGGGAAGGTGCTGGAGGCCATTTTGCGAGAGGACGCCATCCTCAGAGAGGAGAACCGCCTGCGCTTCAGGCATTTCTGCTATCGGGAAGCCGAGGGGCCAAGGGGGGCTTCTTGGAGACTCCGGGAGCTGTGCCGCCGGTGGCTGAGGGCCGAGCGGCGCTCCACGGAGCAGATTCTCGATCTGCTGGTCCTGGAGCAGTTCCTGGCCGTCCTGCCGCCAGAGATACGGAGCTGGGTGAGGGCGGCTGGGCCACAGAGCTGCTCCCAGGCCGTGGCTGCTGCAGAGGAATTCCTGCTAGGGCAAGGGGAGGCCGAGCGAGAGGGCGAGCAGGTGAGATTGATTTGTGGGGTTTGAGAGTACGTGGCAGGCCAGCGTTTGCGATCTCCGGTCCCAGCAGTGGCGCGTCAGGGCAAGACGGGCTGAGTCTCCCCGAGTGTTACCTGAGTGCCAGACCAACAAGGGGCCAGTAGCAGCACGGCCCACCAGCGATTCGCAGGGCTCTGTCGGGACGTCTCTGTCAGGACGTACATATGCATAGGAAAAATATTGCAATCATTTAAGCAATTGTAATTAAAAATTGAGACCACAAAGGAGGTTGCTTCAGTTCAGGCTTTTGGCACATTTGATGTGTTTACGCCCAATCACAGCTTCTTCTATTTATTGCTTTTGATATCCTTTCTTTAAAAAATACTCTTTAATTGCTAAACACCTTGGTCTTACGAAAAACAATGTTCATTTTAAATAATGGGGGAGTTTTTTTGGTGTCTGGCAAAACTGCTTTTCCTGTCATTTTAATGTTTAATTGATTTTAACTGGGGTTTTAGTATTTCAATTGTTGGATGCTGTGGTATTCTGTTTTATTCTACTTGTTTTTATTATAAGCCATCCCAAGATGCTAGTGGTGGATGGGGCAGAAAAGCTCTTAATTAATTAATTGATTAAATTAATATGATCCTATCGTAGTGCAGACTTTTCTCGTTCTTTTCTTCTACCTCCTCTTTTCCTCTATTGTTCTGTAATGCTCTTGTGGTCTAAAATAATTATGAAACATCACTTAAATAATTTTAAGGCACCATCCTTTGCATCTTTCAGCAGAAAAATGTTCTACTGCTTTCCATTTTCAAGTAATCTTCTAGACAATCTTAAGGTGCCATCCTAGGGTATCTTTAAACAAACAGGTTCCCACAATCCCACAGATGCCTCATTCAGGTGTTGTTGGACTTTTCCCCCCTAAACATGCATCGGATTGTGTCCTAAATTGCATGGTAATTACATTTTTAGACTGCAAAAATGTTGCCACAAAATAGAGGGGTGCAGGGGATAGGAAAAGCCTGCGGTATTATGGGATCAGGTTTTTTTTAAGAAAAATCAGGAAGCATCTGGCGGACAAGAGGGTGCGCATGTCTGAGAGGGGAAGAGAGATCTCCGCAGAGAGCAGCTTCACATTTTCTCTCCATCCTCTCACAGCCTTGTGTCTTCCCCGCTAGCCCCGTTGCTTTCTTCTGATTTCGGCCCTCTCTGTGGTTCCAGGTGACCCTGGAGGTAGCACCTGCAATTCTCTTGGATGCAAGCCAAGCTCCGCCTGACTTGGAACCAGAGGTTTTGTGCGTGATAATCAAGCAGGAGGAAGAGGAGGGAGATGCCAGCCAGATTGGTAAGAAGTTCTTGGATGCTTTGAGATGCCTTTCTGGGTTGAAATCAGCTATGGGTGCTACTGTTTCTGGGGCCAGAAACTGCCTAGAGAGGTGGGGGGCTCTCCCACACTAAAGACATTCAGAAAGAAACTGGACAGCCATCTGAGTGGGATGGTGCAACTTGGTGTCCTGGAACAGCAGTGGGTTGGACCCGATGGCCTTCATGGCCCCTTCCAATTCGACTATTCTATGATTCTGCCCAGAGGGCCTTTGGAGACTGAATAAAGTTAATTCTCACATGATTCTTACCCAAAATCTTCAGGAGGTGCCCCCTTGTGCTGGGGCCTCCAGTGTGGAGCAGCAGGGTACCCACAGATACCTCTCTCGACTCTCATCCAGTTCCCTGACAAGATTTCCATTTTATTTCAAATTCTTAAGATTTTTACAAATTAAACAGAAACAAAAGCAGGCAAGATGTGAAGTGAAGGGCTACCTCTCCAGTGCTCCCTTTATTTTGGATCATAAGAGAGGTTTTTGGAGCTTAGCACCTCTACTGAAAGCAGGGCCTGCATCACCATCTTTCAAGGGTTACAAAACTTTTTTCTTTATTCCAGAAGAAAATGCGTACAAGTCTGAGAATGAGGAGGAGTCAGTCAAGGTGTCTGTGGAAGGACTGGCACACCCAGAGGTGGAAGAGACTTGTGGCAACAAATGCCTTGTGTGTGGGAAGAACTTTGGCTGTAAATCAGATCTTAACAGACATCAAAGAACCCACACAGGGGAGAAACCCTTTAGATGCTTTGAGTGTGGAAAGAGCTTTAGTCGGGGTGATTACCTTATTTTGCATCAAAGACTTCACAGAGGGGAGAAGCCATATAAATGCTCAGAGTGTGGGAAAGGCTTCTACCGAAGCACACGCCTTATTTCACATAAAAGAATCCACATAGCGGAGAAACTATATAAATGTTCAGGCTGCAGCAAGAGCTTTTGTGATCAAGCGAAGCTAATGCAACACAGACGGATAAAGCACACAAGTGAGCGACCACACAAATGTTCAGAGTGTGGAAAGAGCTTTAATCGGAGCACACACCTTACTAGACATCAAAGAGTTCACACAGGAAAGATACTATATAAATGTTTAGAGTGTGAAAAAAGCTTCAGCTGTAGCAAACATCTTATTTCACATCAAAGAATTCACACAGGAGAGAAGCCCTATAAATGCCTGGCATGTGGGAAGAGTTTTAATTTCAGTGGAAACCTCACTTCACACCTAAGAATGCATACGGGAGAGAAGCCATATGAGTGCCTGGAGTGTGGAAAGAGTTTTAGTCGGAGTGCACATCTTACTTTACATCAAAGAACCCACACTGGGGAGAAACCATATAACTGCTTGGAATGTGGAAAGAGCTTTAGTCAGAGCAGTAACCTTACTTCCCATCAAAGAATCCACACAGGGGAGAAACCATATAAATGCTCAGTGTGTGGTAGGTGCTTCTCTCGAGGTGACTCTCTTATTTCCCATCAAAAGACCCACATGGGAGAAATTATATAAATAAAATCATATACAAGTGGAAAGAGCTTTTAACAAAGCACAAAGCTTATTTCACACAGCATTCACATAGAGGATAAATATGTTAACAAATTTTGTGTCATCAGTGCTTTGAATTTGCAAAGTTTTTTTAAAGAATTCACAAACATAGCTGAGAAACAAAATAGACATATTCAAAAAGTTCCTGCTAGTGCTCCACTGTAAAAATGTACGTCACAAATAAAATTTGAAAAGCCTGTATTGTAGAGAAGTGGGACTTTCTCTTGCTCTTCTTTTAACCAAGGTCTTGTGAAAGCCAGGGAGACTCCATATTGTAGCCAAGTGTTACTGCATGATGGTCATTTCAAATCCTTTGTTGCAGCAGCAAACCTTGTGTTCTCGGTAAGGTTCGGCTCTTACGTTTCTGCTCAGAACTGATCCTGGTGAAGCATCATCAAGGAAAGATCTTTGCAGCTGGCAGAGGATGCAAAAAACAGCATTATGAAGCTCAAGGATGTTACTGAAAGAGCTTCAAAAGTGATGCACATTAAACACATTTTACCCATGTCAACATTGCCTCGTTCTTATTGATAGCTGTTTAGGGGGTGATTTGAAGACCCTTACAATTGCACCCAGGCAGAGTTCCAGTTTTGGGGCCCCAAAGATTGATGGTTACTATCATGAAGATCACTTGCCATCACCCACACAGACATGGGTGAAAATGTCAGCTTAATGATGTTGATTTGTTGAAATATCGTTAGATCAGCTTTAATAACCCAACCAATGAAACTGAAACCAAGCTCAAGTCAGTCACACCCCAGCAGTTTGGGTGAATACCGGCTGTTTAATAAGCTGATGCCAGCTGAGCCTCTGCAGGAAAGGCAGTCCATAATTAGGGTGCCACAACTAAGAAAGCCCTGCCTCACAACTCCATTTAATGTACAGTTCTAGCCCTAACTGGGGATGCAGGTGGCACAGTGGCTTAAACTGCTGGGCTGGTTGATCGAAAGGTTGCCGGTTCAAATCTGCACAATGGGGTGAGCTCCTGTTGCTCCGCCCCAGCTCCTGCCAACCCTGCAGTTCGAAAGCATGCAAAGGCAGGTAGATAAAAAGGCACCCCTTCGGTGGGCAGGTAAAAGTGCTCCACGTACTGCGGTGTTTAGTCATGCCGGCCGCATGACCACGGAGACTGTCTGCGGACAAACGCTGGCTCCCTCGGCTAGGAAACAGAGATGAGCACCGCCCCCTAGAGTCAGGAATGGCTGGACTTTAATGTCAAGGGAAAACCTTTCCCTTTGCCTTTAACCCTGAGTTCTGTCATTGACAGTAACCCTGATAGGAATATCTGCTAGAGCTGTTGCTTCCATGTCATCTTCAAGGGCAGCCCCAGGTCAAGAGGATTGCAGTAATCCAAACAAGAAGTCACCATTGTTGGAGATCACTGGAGCTGAGCAATCACAGTCCAGGACAGGCATAGGGGGAAGGCCAACTGAAGTGAGATAAAAATCACTCTGACATTGCCTGAGCCTCTGCTGACAAAACTAAATCTAGGAATACTTCCAAGCTACATAGAAACAGAGTGAGTCAGAAGGGGTCTCCTGGGCCATCTAGTCTGACCCCCAGCTCCAGCCGGCTCTGCTCATGACATGCCCACCATATGTATGTCCAGCCAACATACCTGCTGCTGCAGGGAGGGTGCTAGTCTGTTCAGCATAAGTTGCTTTCCCATCATTCCCCAGAGCAGGGGTCAGCAACTCATGGCTCTGGAGCCGCATGTGGCTCTTTCATCCCTCTGCTGCGGCTGTCGCTCAAAATATGTGTCAAAACCGCCAACGTGCGACACCCGCCAGCATGCGATTTATTGAGCTTTTCAACCCCCGGAAGGCCAACCATGGATAAATCCAAGAAAAGAAAAGTTTTAGGAGAAAACAGAACATTTAATGGTACGTGGGCAGATTCACTGGCTTTCACTGCTGACGAGACTGGTTTACCAGTATGCTCGATATGTGGTGAGAAACTGGCAAGCAACAAAAAGTCGAATGTTGCAAGACATTTCCAGAATAAACACACAGCCTTTGCTGAAAAATATCTGGATGGAGATGAGAGAGAAAAAGCCATTTCGGGACTGATGCGGAAGGTTGATCTGAGCAAAAATCATTTCAAGAAGTGGATTAAGTCTGCAAATTCAACTACATATGCTAGGTTTGTGGCCGCTCAGGAAATAAGTCAGGCACGGGAAGCAGTTCACAGATGGAGATTATATAAAAGAATCTTTCACTGATTTAATAAATGCAACACACTAGTTTTTTCTACATAGCATAAAGGTAAAAATATGCAGATATATGCAGTGTTATCTTCATTTTAGATGTCAAAAGGGTTTTGTGGCTCCTGGTGTTTTCTTAGCTGTGGGAAAGGGGTCCAAATGGCTCCTTGAGTGTTTATGGTTGCTGACTCCTGCTCCAGAGCAATCCACAAAGCTTGCATCTTGGTGTGATTCGGCCAATAGAAACAGTGACTCCTCATCCATTGCAGCTTTTCTTGTGAGTTTCATAAGTGATCCATGGTGCTGAACCTATTCTGGGAAGTGGGTTTACCACCATGGATGGCTCCCATAAAGTTTAAAAGAAAAGCTGCACTGAATAAGGGGCTCCACTAACGTAGGAATTGCCCATCTCCTCTGCATTCAGCTTCAGTTTACTGGCCTTCATCCAGCCCATGGCAGCATCTACATTGATCCAGGACCTGCACAGCTCCATGGGGTCCTGCTTAAAAAAAAAAAAAACATATACAGCGGTATAGAAAAATAAGATGATCCATGAGACCAAAAATAGCAAAGCAAAAATTGGGAGTTGTCTTATGTCTGACATATATAAAGAGCCCAAAATATTAACCTTGTCTTATACACGAGTTGCCTTATACACTGATATATACGGGGTTTTTTCTGAAACATACTTCCTGGTCGCTTGTTCCATATGTTATTACCTCACCTTATAAGCCAATATAATTGGTATTTCTGGTTGCTTGTTCCACATGTTATTTTTTTTTGCCTTATATGCCAATATATATGGAACTTTTCTAAAACATAGTTTCTGATCCCTTGGCCACATGTTATTACCATATATAAGAGAACCCATGAAAACAGTCCAAAATATTGACCTCGTCTTATACAAGAGTTGCCTTACATGAGGGTATATATATATATGGTAGATAGACCTGGGTAGCATCAGTCTATTTGATGCCCTCATCCAGAAGATTCATAGAGATGGTAGAACAGTGTGGGGGCACCAAGAAATCCTGGGGTACCCCTCACCCCATAGCTGCTGGAACACCACAACTCAGAAGTGCCAAACCTGCTGCCATTTTGCCCTTTGCCAGCTTGTTATGCCATGACCAATAAATCTGGCAAGTCTTCGGACACACAGAGAAACATATATGCACAGGTGAACAGCCACACACACCACTGCCTGCGTGTCTGGACTCCTCGTAGGGTTATTACTATTAACCCTGCTGCATTTATACCTCACCTTTCTTCCTCCTGCAAGGAACTGTGGTAGTCAATATGCAAAGTTTTCCTCATAGTTCTATCCTCACAACAACGGCCCTGTGCGGTAGGACAGGCTGAGCATCTGTGACTGGCCCAAAGTCACCCAAGCAGCTTCATGGCTGAGCAGGGGCTGAAATGTGGATCTCCTGGGTCCCAGCCTCACACCCTTAAGCACTACACCACACTGGGTTGTGGTTACAAGATCTGTTGTGATTAGCACCTGCAGAAAACCACTGCCTGGTAATTACTGGTAAAATATATGATCTGGCCAGGGCAACATCTTTTTCCTCCTTCTCTTTTCTCCTCCTATATTCTTTATTTACTTATTTTATACTGTTAATTTTAATTTTATGTTATTGTATCTCAGTGTATTTTTTGTATTTTTGTATTTAGTGGTAATTTATTATGTTCTATTGTATTTCAATGTATCTTATTGTGTTGTAAGCCGCCCCCAGGCTTCGGCAAGGGGCGGCATAGAAATGTTATAACAGTAATAATAATAATAATAATACTCCAGATCCAAAATGGAAGGGGAAACAGCATGGAGTTAGGTAAGCTGCCTTGGCTTCTTCACAAGAGGAAAAACGGGGGATATGCATGTTATGTAATAAGAATGTACCACAGGAACTGCAACACCGACAAAACCCACCTGCCCCATAACTGATAATGATCCAATCGCTTTCTTCTTTCTGTCTTCACTCTCCTCTGAGCAAAATATGGGAATGAACAGCTGCGTCAACCAGTCATTCCAGTTCCCAATTGCGCATCCCACAATATTATTTGATTTTATTTATTTCATTTTGTACTGCGCAATAGTCAAATCTCTCTGGGTAGTTCACAACAATTATAGCCATCAATTACAACGCGATAGAATGCAGTGTAAGGGTTTATCAACGGTGTAAGATAAAAATAATAATCAAATGGAACCTACAAGTAGTGCAGAGATTTTAAAAGCAGTAAGGATGCAATCCTAGGCAACTTTATGAAGGAAAAAAAGGACTACAACTCCCATCTATGCTGGCTGAGGAATGCTGGGAGCTGCTGGCCTTTGTTCCATCCAAACAGCCATAGCACTGCAGCCTAACAAATTTAAAAACATGAAAATGGAAAGGCTAAAATGCCTGGAAAGACGAGAAGGCCTTTAGCTGGCTCCAAAATAAGCACAATATAGGTGCCAGGTGAACCCCTGTGGGAAGTTCATTCCACAACCAGGGTACCAACACTAAAAAGGCCCTGTCCTTAGGAACCACTCACCTCGCTTCTTTTGGCAGAAAAGCTTCTGGAGAGCAACCCCAAAAGATGATCTTTGGCGGAGGGTCCTGAGATGTGTGTGTTTATGCATCCCTTCAGCTCCCCAGCAACAGCTTCCTTTCCTTTGGAACCATTTCTCCCCCTCCTTCCCCAATAAATCCTCTCCAGCAAGAAGGCCTGCAAAGTTTCCAGTGCTAAGAAATTTTAAATCCTCTTTTGGGAGGAAGGGGTGGAGCTTGTACACGGCTCTTTGGAGGGGATACCCCTGGGCCTGCACCACCAACTCTCTTCCTTTGCCACGACTCCTCCCAATGCCTTTCTAGGAACTGGGACTTTGCAGAGTTAACTCTTGTGTGTCGTGCATAGGAAATATGCTCAGAAAAGTGGTTTAAATGATTTTTTTCAATCCCACATGGAAATTTAGGATTAAAGCAGCCTGTGTCTCTTTGATTCAAATTGCAAGGCACTTTCTCTGCACCTATTATTTTTATTTAAGTATGTATTTATGGGGCATTATGTATGGGGCATCTCTACATTGCCCCATAGCTAAGCTTCCTGGGCAGTTGAATCATTTGAATCATTATTTAATTCTAATTTTAGGTCTTTGTTTGCATTTAATATGTGTATAACACCTTCTTGGCTAAAAAGCCACCCAGAGGGTGCACAACAATTTAAAATACAAGAAAAATACTATAAAGACCTATATTCAGCAGGGAATATCAAACAGAAACAGTGGCTGGTCACCCAAGGAAATAAATAATATGAGTATATACTACTACTACTACTATTATTAAATATAAATAATAATAAAAAATGGTCACCCTGAAATAAAAATGTTTCCAGGAAGTGCCAGAAACAACACCACATTTGTGTCTGCCTGACTGCCAGTGTCAGGGAGTTCCGTGGAAAAGGGGCCTTTCTCCAGGTCTTGCATGAATCATCTCGTTTAGGCCTCCCCGCTTGGTGCCCACAGTTGTGTCCCACCGTTTTACAAATGAGACCCGAGACCAGTTGGTATTTTTTTAAGAGGAATTTTTTTATTACCAGCACAGGGACCAGCACCCTCACACAAAGATGGGATGAGTGCGGGCGCCCTGTAGAGGGAAAGCGGAGTTTTTTATACCATGTTACAAACAAATGGAAAATTATTATTGGCAACCTAAGCAAGCTAGCATGATACAGAAGTGAGACGGTTTTGCGGTTAGTCTATATTTTGATACAGAAGCGGAGCAGTTTGCAGTTAGCCTATCCTTTTAAGTTTTATGCCTTTGATAAACCTCGCTCATTTTCTGAAGTAACACTCTGTATATGCCTGGGGCAACTGATAAACCTATTAGGCTATTTTAATACATAAAGCCTCCTATTATGCTAACTCAATACACAAAGCCTTCTATTATGCTAGCTTTTGTACACAACTGATATCATTCTATTATGCTAATCTTGTGCCAGGTGAGTCAAGCCTAACACCCACAGTTGGCCTCAGGAGTTGGGCCCCAGATGCCCACAAGATCCCACAAGCATGATAAGGGAGGACAACAGCATCCTCCCACCCATATCCCCCAGCAACTGTAATAAATCAATAAATAAAAATAAATACATAGGCACACTGTCTGCAATGCCAAAGGTTGCAGAAGGATCCTAGGAGCTGCCAGTTCTCCCCTTCCAAAGGCCTGCAGGACCCAGAATGCTCCCTCCGTGCCAGGCCTGTGGGGCACAGCAGAGAGAAGAGGAGAAGTTTGGGGCTCCGCAGGCAGCTTGTTTCCCCACATGGAGCACGAAGACTCTGCCGCTCTCGGGAAGGCCAGCCCTTCCTGTTAGGCTCGACCCACCTGGCACAAGATTAGCATAATAGAATGATATCAGTTGTGTACAAAAGTTAGCATAATAGAAGGCTTTGTGTATTGAGTTAGCATAATAGGAGGCTTTATGTATTAAAATAGCCTAATAGGAGGTTTATCAGTTGCCCCAGGCATATACACAGTGTTACTTCAGAAAATGGGCAAGGTTTATCAAAGGCGTAAAAACTTAAAAGGATAGACTAACCGCAAAACCGTCTCGCTTCTGTATCATGCTAGCTCGCTTAAGGTTGCCAATAATAATTTTCCATTTGTTTGTAACATGGTATAAAAACTCCGCTTTCCCTCTAAGGAGGAGCCGGCACTAATCCCATCCTTGTGTGATAGTGCTGGTCCCTGCGCAGGTAATAAAAAAACTCCTCTTAAAAATACCAACTGGTCTCTAGTCTCATCTGTAAAACCGTGGGACACAACACTTCCTCCAGTGTGGCATCACTGTGAGAAATGAAATGTTACTGTGACAAAGTGCTAAGGTGAAATACAGGAATAGGACAGGATCACTGAAGACTCTTAAGGCCAAAAAGCCTGAGAATCAAAACATGTAAACAGTTGTACTAAGGGAAGTAGTGCTTCGTACCTCAAAGCCCTGAAAAATGCCAGAGGGGGTAAAATTGGGGGACAGTGGTAAAACTGCCACCTTCAGTGGAAGAGAGCAGGCAATTAATTACCTTTTATAACTGGTGGTAAAGGGCCTGAAGAAGGTCTGCTCTTCCTCCCACAAGATTTAAGATGCCAGTTGGCGTCAAATTGGAATTTTCAAGGCCACCTTGACTTGTTGAACTTTTAGAAGCTAGTGCGCATGCTGAATAGGTGCATGAATAGTAACTGACACACCTCTCATAGGTAATGGGCTCATTAGCATGAACATGGGATATGTGCGGGAGGGGGAGCATGTCAAGGGTTCGTATGATGTAGGCGGACGGAGAAGACTGTACCTTCTGAGTAGCCTATGTTGGAAAAGAGGCCTGAATAAATCTTGTTCAAACCTCAGGATAAAAAGGGGTTTTTGGAAAAGAAGCATAGTGCAACTCAGGAATCCATTTAAAAATGTCAAACTATGGATGTTTCTTTCACCCCCACCCCCCGCCCCTGGCTATGCAGAGCAGACAGAAAGAGCAGACAGAAAGAATTTGAGGTCTTTGTTCAAATTCATTCATATTGTAGCTATCTAATCTCTTTTGGAATTTACTGCTTGTCAAGAAGTAGCTATTTGTCATACTGTACTCAGAGTCTCAGTCTTCCTGAATGCAATATAAGAGCTTAGATAGCCCAAATTTACATATGTAAGTAGACCCGGGAGATGGATCCACGCCTCTGGAAATTACTCCACCGATAGAGTCAAAATCGCCTTGTGAGATAGTGTAATCTCATTGTCTGTATGACTGACTGGCATTCCTGTATCTTTTCTGCATATGCTGACCACCTAACTTTATTGTAATACTTGTATTCTGTCCTTAATGGCTCTGTATGGGTGTACGTGACTGAGAGAGTATAAAAATTGCCAGTAGATGGTTTAAAGCTTTGCAGTGAGTTTACCTCTGCCTGCCCGGTAATGCCTTATCGTGAGTGAACCGTGGGGAACCTGGGATATACAATAAAGACACAGAGGTTCATAATGATTGATCTTTCCCACGACCCTGTTTTATTTCCTCTCACAAATTGAGATTTCGGGATTCTGACACCTAGCCAATGGGAGAAAAGAGGAAGGGTCTGCGAGCCGGGAAAAGGGGATGAAAGGCAATGTTTTGTGTGTAAACGGTGCGCTACCTGTGTGGTGGGCGCCCGCTCTTGCAAGAACATATTAAACTGCACTGCTTGGTACTTTGCCTCCATATCGTCACGACTGGGATTTTTACTCCTGACAATCACTTAACAAAGGCTCTCTCCAGCCTCTTCCCCCAGCCGGGAAGTATACAGATTTTTGGCCCAGGAAAAAAATAATCAGATTTGCAGATGGCACAAAACTGCGAGGAACCGCTAACACCCTGGAAGACAAAAATAATATCCAGGGTGACGTAGACAATGTTGGGTGGAAAACTACAGAACAAAATTCAACAGGGACAAATGCCAAGTTCTCCAGCTGGGGCTGTGGGGGAGCCAAAATTCATCAATACAGGATGGGGAATACATGGCTCAGCAGAAATGAAAAAGATCTTGGAGTTGTTGTGGGCAGGAAGCTGACTATGAGCCAGAAGTGTGATGCAGCACAAGAAGGGCAAATGCTAGTTTGGGATGCATAAATAGAAGCATCATTTTCAGAGCAAGAGAGATGCTAGTTCCCCTTTACTCTGCACTCATCAGACCTCATCTGGAATGCTGTATCCAGTTCTGGGCACCAAAATTTAAGAAAGATACAGAAAAATTAGAACAGGTCCAGAGGAGGGCAACAAAAATGATCCAGGTCTTGGAAACTCTGCCCTGTGAGGAGAGACGCAGAGAACTTGGCGTGTTCAGCCTTGAGAAGGGAAGGCTGAGAAGAGACATGATATCCCTCGGCAAGTACCTCAAATTCTGTCACAAAGAGAAAGATTAAAGTCTCTTCTTGCTGATACCAGAGTGGAGGACACAGAAGAATCAAGTCAAGCTGCAACAACCCAGATTTAGGCTGGATATCAGGAAAAGCTTCCTCACTTGTCACAGCAATAGGACAGTGGAACCAGCTGCCCAGAGAGGTGAGGGGCTCTCCCGCACTGGAGACATTCAAGGCGAAACTGGACAGCCAGCTGGTGGGATGGTGTGACTTGGCATCCTGCATTGGACCCCATGGCCTCCTCGGTCCCTTCCCGCCCCACTCTTCTATGAATCTCTCCCATTTTCTTTCTTTGGTGGTGATCTCTTTCTGTCTGACAATAGGACTGTGTCAGATCAGGGCCTGCAAGACTCTACAAGTGGCTGCAGAACCAGGAACGTCCCTGCAAGCGCTTATTTATTTTTGTTATTTATTTGGAACTGTTAGGCTCGACCGGATTGGCACTAGGTTAGCCTAACAGGATTAGCATAACAGGATTAGCATAACAGGATTAGCATAACAGGATGCTTATCAGCTGTCCCAGGCATGCACAGGGCGTTCTCTCAGAAAATGGACAAGGCTTATCAAAGGCGTAAAACTTAAAAAGATAGACTAACCGCAAACCGTTCCGCTTCTGTATCATGCTCGCTTGCTTAGGCTGCCTACGTGACTTTGTAAGCTGCTGCCTACGTGACTTTGTAATTTTCCATTGTTCGCTCACTTGACTGTAATCGATTGTAAAGGTATAAAAACCCCGTTGTTCTTCTGCTCGGGACTGCACTCTTACCAGAGTGTTGGTCCCTGCGCAGGTAATAAACTCCTCTTAAATAATACCAACTGGGCTCTGGTCTCATCGGTAAAACCGTGGGACACGACAGGAACATTTATATGCTTGCGGGGAGCGGCTGCAGGGCAAGGGTGCTGTGCCGCCAGAGGCCCTGCAGGCCAGGCTCAAGGGCCTCTTTGCCACGGCGGGATGAGCTGCCCGGTGAGCCCCCCGTGCCCTGGCTCCTGCATTGCCTTGCCTGAATCCTGGTTCCTGCCCTGCTGCCCTCCTCCCGTCCTTGTCTCCATCCTGCCCCTGCCTTCCCAAGGACCTGTACCCATCCTCCCCAGCCTTGCTTTGCCCCAGCATGCGGCTGCCCTTCTGGAACTTGGAGTGTGCCTTTGGACTGTGAAACCCTGGCCTGTGTTTGTGAAATCTCTGGTCTTCCTGGCTTGACTCTGGGCTGTTACACTAACGCGCCTCTTGCTTCCAGCCCCTTGAACCCGGTGTCGGACTCTGCCCTTCCCCTGTGCCCTGGTCTCAGCACTATTCATTTATTTATTAAAACATTTCTATGCTGCCCCTTGCCAAAGCCTCGGGGCGGCTCAAAAAAAATACAATAAAATACAAAAATAACAATATAAAATTAACAATATAAAATAAATAACATTATTATCATTGTTGTTGTTGTTGTTGTTGTTATTATAGCATTTCTATGCCGCCCCTTGCCGAAGCCTCGGGTGGCTTACAACACAATAAGATACATTGAAATACAATAAAACATAATAAATTACCAATAAATACAGAAATACAAAAAATACACTGAGATACAATAATATAAAATTAAAATTAACAGTATAAAATAAGTAAATAAAGAATATAGGAGGAGGAAAGAGAAGGAAGAGGAAGTTGCCCTGGCCAGATCATATATTTTAACAATTAAAATAATGTTTAAATAAAAAGGTCTTTACCTGGCGCCGAAAAACCAGTAACGACGGTGCCAGGCGGACCTCTTTGGGGAGTGAATTCCATAGGTTGGGCGCCACCGCACCCATATAAAATACTAAAATACTATAAAATACATAAAATATAAAATACTATCAAATACTATCAAAGCTACCTGCTGCCCACACTGTGGAGCTTACAGACTCTCTAACGAGGGGCAAATCGGATCCTAATGAAGGGTGCGGGGCGTCTCAATAGCAGCCATGAGAGTGAATAAATGGATTCGGTGAGGAAGCCCCCCTTTGCCTTGAACCTCAGATTTTTATTGAAGGAGCACTCAGGCACCTTCTGCAGAGAACCCCAACTTTCAACAGCGCTGTCGGGTAGAGGTGAAACTAGCTGCAAGCTTTTAGAGCAAATGCAGAGTGTTTCATAGGTTCTGGGTCACATGTACGCATCAGCAGGGCAGGTGATGAGGAAATAAGGGGAACACAGTCAAAAGCATGGGAGGGATCTGCAGAGGGGACTTCATAGCACTGGTGAATACAGAATATCGGCATAATAAACCAGGAAGGCAAGGATTATTGTGGGTCTTGGCATGCAAATGAGGGTGATTGCAATGGTGTTAGAAAACTAACCTGGCAGCTTTATCAGCTGTTGCTGCTGTTAGCAAAAGAATAGGCAGGGATCAACTTCCTTGCGGCATCTCAGGGGAGCGCTACTTTCTGAGACAGAGGCTCAGGGATACTGCAGGTTTGATCTTATAACACAAAGGTGCATATAAACAACCTTTTCCTGCTAGCATTTATCTGAATTTCCCCAACAAAGGCAAATGTGGGGCAAAATGTCACTGCTGTAGGCCCACAGATCCCAAGTGCAGCCGGATTTGGGAAGTCTGCAGTCCAGTTCTCATGTCACTTCATGTTGTTGTTAGTCGCGAAGTCGTGTCCGACCCATCGCGACCCCATGGACAACACTCCTCCAGGCCTGCCTGTCCTCCACCATCCCCCGGAGTCCACCTAAGCTCACACCAACTGCCTCAGGGACTCCATCCAGCCACCTCATCTTCTGCCGTCCCCCCCCCTCTTCTTTTGCCATCTATTGTTCCCAGCATTAGGCTCTTCAGGCTCTTGCGTAAAGGACAACAAAAATGTTCAACAAGCAAAAGGATCCCCCTGTGCTGACCAGAAGATAATGGACAAACTCCTACTAGGAAAATTTATTGTATCATATTTTATTAGATCAACTGCGGGGAGGGGCTATACAACAGCAACTTGGCTCTCGCTTTGCAGGCAGCAGGAGCCAGATCTGATTCATCGATTCTCCAGGTAGGGACAGGCAAAATCCCTGCCTGGAATCCTGGACAGCTGCTGCCAGTCCATGTTGACGTTCTGGGCTAGATGGACCAAGGCTCTAACCCAATATAAGGCAACTTCCTGTGTTCCTGTTCCATTCCACCAGTGATTCAGAACCATGAGGTCTGGAGCCTTAGTTTATTTTTAGGTGAATCACAGAACCATAGAGATGGAAGGGCCCAAGAAGGCCATCAAGCACAGAGTAGGACTCCATGTAAACGACCCTTTCAGATGGCCGTCCAGCTGCATCCTGAATGCCTCCAGCATGGAATGTCTCCTGTGAGTCAGTCTTGGATCATTAGCTGCCCCATTCAGTTTTGTGTCTGGATCATAAGGACCCCAGCTCTGCATGCAGAAGCGTCCCGGTTTGGTCCCCTGATTCTTGTTGGGAAAATTTGGATAAATCCTGTCTGAAAAACATTACTTCTGTGTGCTTTTTGCATTGTGGGATCAGATCCTGTACTTCTCAAACCAAGCTAAGTCACTGTTTCAAATGGCCTTCATCCCCTGCTCCTTTCTCTCACCTTTAGCTGTAAGCTACAGTACACAGGCCATTTAGTCCGAATTTACATTGTATACCTTCACAATGATTAGTCATTGTTGGAATTCAGTTTACAAGGAAGTATCTTTTGATAGCCCAGAGGCTCCATGTGCCCTGGCCAATTCAGAATGTCTAGAGTCTAGATAAGAGTCTTGAGCTCATGCATAGTTTCAGTGGCTTGAATTTACATGTCTAGGCAGACCTGGAGATGGGTTCAAGCTACTGAACTAAAGTGTCAATACAGGCAATTAGAAATATTGTAATCTCATTGTTACTGTGTGATTGACTGACATTCCTTTATCTGTTCTGTATGTGATGACCTCAGAATCTCATTGTAATCTCTGCATTCTGTCATCAGTTGCCTTGTACCTGTGTACCTATAAATGCCCTGTAATGGTATTGAAGCTTTGCAGCAGAGTTCACCTCTGCCCATTATCTTGAGAATCGCGGGAACCTTGGGGAAATACAATAAAGCCTCAGATGGTCTGGATGCTTGGTCTTTCCCACGAACCCAAGTTTTATTCCCTCTTCTCAAATTGAGATTCTGGGGTTCTGACATTCTCTAGGCAGAAACTCTGCCTGAACCCCTGGAGAGTCGCTGCCAGTCATTTTGGTCATACTGGGCTGGACCAAGGCCTGACCCATGATGAAGGTGGGTCTCTGTGTTCCTATGCTCTAATTTAAATGGCTGAGAAATCTTGCGCAGGCTTCCGAGTTTTCCAAAGTGCTTTATTGGGCAAGATGTTAAGCGAAGCAAAAAAATAAAGCCTGGGGTGGGGAGAATAACGAAGTGGCTGATGTTCACACTATGGGGTAAAATCCAGTATGTGTCCTACTTAGACTCACTGAAATGGGTGGGGCTTAAGTTAGCCCTGACCAACATAAAGCATGAAATCTACGTCCTACTTAGAGCAGACTTCAGGACTAACCCAAGTCCCATTCATTTCAGTGGGCCTACTATGAGCAGGACTTGAATGGCATTTTACCTGTGTCGTCTACTTCTGGTTCCAGTTTTAAGGCTCTAAGTTCCATGTTCCAGAACGGTGGTGCTGGTGCAAGAAACAAACCATCGTTTCTTCTCATCGAGACCCCTGAAAAGTTCTTCCAAGTGCAACTTGAAACTCTCAAGTTTGCATGTCTGAAATCAATCCCTACCTTTGTTCTTAAGACCAGAACTAAAAGCAGGCTCTGTGGTTTCAAGATCAGCCGCTTTCTTCCTTTCTCCACCCTTACACTCTTTTGGACTTTGCTTAACGTCTTGCTTCAGGAAGACTCCTGCATAACCTTTGGGCCCTGTCAGACCCGAGTGCCTCTCCCGGTAAGAACCTACCTGCATGTAATGATCAACTTTTTCCCCCCACGGGAGGTTCAGAGGATGGCAACAAAGCAAGGCCTTTTCCGCGGTGGCTCTCCTGACTGTGGAATTCCGGGGATTCTGGGAGTTGGAGTCTGGAGGGCACCAAGTTAAGAAAGGATGGCATAGATAACACCAAAACAGAGGCTGCAGTCTGACACGAGAGACTGCTTTTTATGTTCAATCCCAAGGCAATGAGCAGAATGCATCTCTCCAAGGTGTGTGTGGAGGGGAGATAAGCCCCAGAATTGCTCTACTGCCCCTCCCCAACCCCAATTCTGCATCCAGCCACCCGATCCAGACCGTTCTCTGTCCAGAACCACATGGCAAGTGGCAGGACCTACCCCCAAGAGCTGAGCCCAGTCGACTCGCAGAGATCAGTTCTATGTGCCTTCCCTCTCTCACCTGCCCCCTGACCTGAACAGAATTATGGGAATGGACGACCCCCCCCCACCTGCTTTTCCTGCAGTCTGGCCACCTCCTGGAACCAGGTGCCCTCCAGATGTTTTGCACTTCAGCCCTGCCAGCGTGGTCAACGGGCAGAAGTCCTGGGAAAACGTCTATCCCGAAACATTTAGCAGGCATCATGCTGGGAAAGGCTGATCTAGAGATGCAAAACCAATAAATGAGACCCTGCAAAAGGAGCGTTTTCTTCCCTGTCCAGCTCCGTCCGTCTTCCCTGCCCGAGATCCGACTTCTCCCTCCGGACCACACAGCCCTCCCTCGTTTTCGCTCTTCTCTGCCTGCACCCATCCACTCAGGCCTCTTTCTTGCTCACGTACCATTCTGGAGGGCGTGTCCTGATGCAGATGGAGGGAGGAGCCTGCTTCAGGCTCCGCCTCTAAAATCCTACATGTGGAAGTCCAACAGGTAGATCTGTTTCCGAGGATGTCTGGGAGAGTTTTGCTATCGTACAAATATCTTTCACAGAAGGAAGTGAAATAAGAGGAGTGACCAAACCGCCTCGCCAAGAAAGTGAGGCAGGAGTTCTGTCTGGGAGGCAGGCTGGGCAGGTGTTCAAATGGGAAGTCCATGGGCCAGGAGGCAGCACCACCATCTTTGGACAGGTCCAATCCTTTTCCTCATGTGCTTTCCTAATTCGTGTCCCTCATCTGTATTTCCCTCATTTATTTTTATTTTTCGATTTATATCCTGCCTTTTTCCTACAAAGGGCTCAAGGCAGCTTACATCTCCTACTCCATCTTATCCCCACAACAACAACCCTGTGAGGTAGGTTGGGCTGAGAGTCTGTGACTGGCCCAAAGCCACCCAATTGGCTCCATGGCCGAGCGGGGACTAGAACCCAGATCGTCCGAGTCCCAGTCCCATGCTCTTAACCACTACGCCACACTGGCTCTCATCACTTTTATATTACAAACAGAGGCAAAGGGGTGGCCGGGGAGGGGGGAGTATAAAGAACACTGATTCTTTATACTATACTAAATCATACAGGCCAAAGGACACTTCAAGATGCGCAGTTCCAAATGATAACCGAGGAATTATTGGTCCATAGCTACCTACACTTACAGTCAAAGCATTTGCCTCTTACTATTCTTGGCTGGGCCGTTTGGTTCTTACCACTTATGGAAAGGAAACCTGGGTATCTAGAATACTGCCAGCTCAGGTGTAACATGCTCAGGGTGACCCGGGTTCAAATTAGGGCTGTGTACACAAGCCTTTGAAATTCACCATCCTATTTGTGTGCAAGGCAACACAGGGGTGGGAGAGGCTGATGATTAGGTAGAATTTATCCAGGGAGAAATTGCCGACCTTAAAGTTGTGCAGTTTCTCCTTAGAATTTCTCCAGGGAGAAATTCTCCAAACTTTTATCACATGTGGGGTTCCTTGTTGGCAGAGGCTTGCAGCACCACTTCCTTTATTCCAAAAGGATTTCTCTTTTTTGCTCTGCTAGGACAGCGTCTGTGTTGGCAACCTGGTCCCCATTTTGCATTCTCAACAATAAAGGTGTGACGGGAGCAGCTACAGGGAAGAGGTAAGAGCTAGTGATGTGCCAGAATCCACCCATATCTTGCTAGTTTTGTTCCCCATGAAAAAGGGTCCATCATTCACTCTTTAAAATTTCCTTTGGTGGAGTTTTTGGGCTTACCTGATCACTGCAAGATGACGGAGAGAGATGTGTGTGTGTTTCTTCTTTGTACTACATAGCTCAGGTGTCACCGAATGCTATATTTTATCTCCCTATTTGTTCAGTCACTATGCAGAACATATAAAGAAAGCTGAAGTGGGATCAGAGGAAGGAATGAAAATGGGCACTAATTCGAGCTATGCAGATGATGCTATATTACCATCAGAAAGCAGCATTGAAAACGTTTCCAACGAAAACAAGGGCAAAAGCAGAATTGCAGTTGAACATTAAGAAAACAAAAATCATGACAAAATAAGAACTGCACAACTTTAAGGTCGGCAATGAAAAAAATGAAGTAAAGATTTTGCATCCCTTGGCTCAGTCACCAACTCAAACAGGGACATGAGGCCAAGAAATTAGAAAAAGCCTTAGGACTTGGAAGGGACGCAGTGAACAAACTAGAACAGATCAATGAGTGTAAACTTGTTTTACTGGAGACCAAGGTGAAGGCCATCCATGCTATTGTATTCCTGGTCACTGTGGATGGGTGTGGAGGCTGGACACTGAAGAAACCAAGTGGAAGGAAATGGATGCATTCAAAACATGGTGCTGGAGGAGAGCTTTGCAAGTACCTGGAATGTACAGAAGGATGAGCAAGTGCATCCTAGATTAAATCAAGCCAGGACTTTCCCTAGAAGCAAAAAAAATTGCTAAATGGAACCTCGGACACATTCTCAGAAGGCAAGCCTCCCTGGAGAAGACCCTCCTGCTAGGGAAAGTCAAAGGCACAAGAAGAGAAGGGACACCAGCTATGAGATGGATCTACTCTATCCAGGAAGCCACAGTCTTGAGGTTACAGGAGCTGAGCAGGGCTGTCAAAGACGGGACATTCTGGAGGGCTTTAATTCATAAATTAAATTTAATTAATTCACCGTAAGTTGGAGATGACTGGATGGCACCTCACAGTCACCCAGCCTGTGCGCGCTTCCTGATCTGAGAAGCCCCATGGGAGGAATGGTACCTTTCCCTGGGCTTTAGTTAAAACGAGGGAAGCCAAGACGACTCCAGGCTGCTGGAGATATGATTGTACATTCAAAGACAGGTCACTCAGCACATTCCACAGCCTTGTAAGTAAAGCGCATGGACCTCAACCCCACCTCTGAGAACGTGCAGGGTTTTTCCCCACTAAATTTCTGTTCAAAAGCTATTTCCTCCCTATCAAATTCGATGAGAATGCTAAAAAAAGTTGGAAACGTTTTTGGCGCGGGACTACTTCAAATCCCACCAGCTCCTGTGCCCCTGCAGAGCATCTTATGGCACCTTTTCCCAGGGATGTGGAAGGCGGTCACATGTACATTTCAGGATCAAAACACGAATTAGTGAACTCTCATCATTTGGGGTGGCAAACCCACATCTGCATGTCAAATTTTGCCCACCTTTATGTTCTTTATGCTCCAAATGCTGCTTGGCTTCATATCCCTGCAGCCACAGCCAATCCGATCAGGGATAATGGGAACTGTAGTGCACGTATTGATGGATCACAGGCTCCTCATCCCTGCTGTAGATTGACCCAAGTCTTCTTGGCATGTTACGAGTCATTTATTGTTGTTATTCATTCATAAAGCGCCTACATGTGCTAGGTGCTGAACCGTGGTCCCTGCCCATGAGCAAAGAGAAGTCGGCCCCTGCCCATAGGCTTACAGTCTGGGAAAAGGACATGTTAGGAAGGGGAAGCAAGTAGGAGAGGAAAAGGAAGGTGCAGCTGGGGAAAGAGAGTACCAGAACTGAAGAAGCTAGACAGTGGCAGTGAAAGGGGAGGGAGGGAGGGAGGGAGTCGGGAAGGAAACAGCAGGGCATTCTGGTGACAGGAAGCAGAGAAGATGGGAGGCAGACGGACATCTTGGGCTTTGCTAGGAGTTTCATGCCGGCAGAGCAGACAGTAAGCACTGGAACCTTGACATGAAGTTGAGCGGACAGAGGAAGGCAATGGAGAGCTTCAGACTGAGGAGGAGCAATCCCAAGTTTGCTTAGGGCACAAGCGGGCAACTCCCATCATCCCCAGTCAATGTGGTCAATGCTGGGGTGATAGGAGTTGTAGTCCTAGACACCTGTAGGGCCCCTGGCCTAGGGTGCACACAAGGGCACAATCTCCTGTTGCCACTGGTTTTCCTGCACCCCGAGCCAGTGATGGAAAGCTTGGCTGGAGCAGCGGCCTCGGGTCACAAAGAGTTCCCTTTCCCCACAAACGGCACAACTGCCTCTTGGCAGGCTTGGGCTGCTGCCCGGACTTTGCAAGGCTGAGGAGGAGGAGACTCTGGCTGTAGGAGAGGGGCCAGGGCACCATCAGCGCCACGGCCACAGCGGTTACCTCTTGGTTCCTCTTCTTGCAGGACACTGCAGTACTGAAAAGGAGTGACATTTCCCTGGAAGTGTTTCATTCAGCCTATGTATCTCACAGATGGGGCTCCATCCTCTGTGGATCTGTTTGCAGAGAGAACACTTAGATGCTACCCAAGCTTTCTCCACCATCCAAACCCTGCTCATTTATCCTGCCAAGTATCTTTGGTTTCCTGCAGCACTGACACCTCTATTTCTTCTCACAGGCATGGGACTTCTGATGCCTGATAAGGTTGGATCTTTGACAGAACCCTTGTCCACAGTCTGTGCACCTATGTGGCTTCTCTCCTGTGTGAATTCTCTGATGCACAATAAGGTGCGCCCTTTGACTGAAGCCTTGCCCACACTCCAAGCATTTATGTGGTTTCTCCCCTGTGTGGGTTCTCTGATGTACAACAAGGTGTGTTCTTTGGCTAAAACTCTGGCCACAGTCTGAGCATGTGTAGGGCTTCTCACCTGTGTGGACTCTCTGATGTCGGACAAGGTTGGACCTCTGACTGAAGCTCTGCCCACATTCTGTGCATTTATGAGGTTTCTCTCCTGTGTGGATTCTTTGATGGATGACAAGGTGTGCTTCCCATGTGAAGCTCTGCCCACAGTCCGTACATTTGAAGGGTTTCTCTCTTGTGTGAATTCTCGTGTGAGCAATGAGGTTTTTCCGCCGATTGAATTTTTTTCCACAGTCAGAGCATTTATGAGGCTCCTCACTAGCATGAATTTTCTGATGCCTAATAAAATTGGATTGCCAGTTAAAGATTTTCCCGCACTTCAGACATTCATATGGAGTTTCTCCCATGTAGATTCTCTCGTGTGTATCACCATTTGATTCCTGATTAATATTTTCCCCACAATCCAAACTTCTGTATGTCTTTTCTGTATGGACTTTCTGATGTTTAATAAGGTGCGGGCTCTGACGGAAGCTTTTCCCACAATCCAAACATTTGAAAGGTTTCTCACCGGTGTGAATCCTCTGATGGCTGATCAGGTTAGTTCTCTGATTAAACCTTTTCCCACAATCAGAGCATTTGTGAGGTTTCTCTCTGGTGTGGATGCTCTGATGTCTAAGAAGGTTTCCTCTCCGGGAAAATATTTTCCCACATCTGAAACATTTATAAGGATCCTCCCCTGTGGACACTCTCTCATATCTAATGTGGTTTGGCCTTGGATTGAGTGCATTCTCTCCTGTGTGAATCCTTTGATGCTTAATGAGGTTTGATTTCTGACCAAAGCTTTTCTCACAGTCTGAGCACTTATATGGCTTCTCTCCAGTGTGGATTCTGTGATGTCGGACAAGGTTAGATCTCTGGCTAAAGCTCTGCCCACAGTCAGCACATTTGTGTGGTTTCTCCCCAGTGTGCAGTCTCTTATGTATGATGAGGTGTGCTCTCCACCGGAAGCTTTTTCCACAATCTGGACATCTATAAGGTTTCTCTCCAGTGTGTATTCTCTGATGAGCATTCAGGTTTGTCCTCTGGTTGAAGCGTTTCCCACATTCTGAGCATTTATGTGGTTTATCTTTTGTATGGATGCTCTGATGTCTAAGGAGGTTCCCTCTTCGGGAAAATACTTTCCCACACTTGAAGCATTTACATGGGTTTTCACCAGGCGGAATCCTCTCTAGTCTACCACGGTTTGGTTTCTGATTGAATCTCTTCCCGCAATTTGAACGTCTATGAGGCTTGTCACCTGAATGGACACTTTGATGTTTGATAAGGTTTGATTTTTGAGTGAAGCTCTTCTCGCATTCCAAGCATTTATAAGGCTTTTCTCCCGTGTGGACTCTATGGTGTCTAACAAGATTGGAGATCTGACTAAAGCTTTGCCCACAGTCTGTGCACTGATGTGGTTTCTCTCCCGTGTGAATCCTCTGATGAATTATAAGGTTTGCACTCCGACTAAAGCTCTTCCCGCAGTCTAAGCATGGGTAGGGCTTCTCGCCAGAGTGAAATCTCTGGTGCCTAATATAGCTTGTTTCCCAATTAAAGCTTTTCCCACATTTAAAACACTGAAACTTTTTCCCTCCAATGTGGGTTCTCAGGTGCCTGTTGAGATTTGATTTTTGAGTGAAGGCTTTCCCACAAATATTGCACATATGCCTCCTCTTTCCTGCATATATTCTCTGATGGACTGCAGTCTCGCTTGAGTTGCTATTCTGGCAAAGGCTAGATTTATTCTGTCTCTTGTTTGCCTGCTCCCACTTTGGTCCAGTTTGATTCTCAGCATTGTCTTCTGGGTCTCGAGGCTCGATTCTTTCCAAGGGAACCTCAAATGGAGCGTCTTCATCTTCACTGTCCCAACCATTGACTGCTGAAATTAAAAGAGGACCTTGTTAGAAAGGGTACTGAAAATGAGGGAAATACCAGGTTTATGTTTCTGCAGAACCAGAAACAATTCAGCTCAGATGCAGAGAAGTGAAGAGTGAGGCAAATGAAGTCAAAAGAAGGATCTGCCTGAGAAACATTTATGGTAGTACACAGGCTTTTTATCTTTTTTACTGTATCTCAGTGTATTTTTTGTATTTTTGTATTCAATGGTAATTTATTATGTTCTATTGTATTTCAATGTATTTTATTGTGTTGTAAGCCGCCCCGAGGCTTCGGCAAGGGGCGGCATAGAATTGTTATAATAATAATAATAATAATAATAATAATAATAATAATAATAATAATAGCACCAGTTCAGTAAATGCAAGACACCCGAACCTTGGCATGCATACTAGGGAAGGTCTTAGGGGTATGTGCCTTAGGGTTATATGGTTTTCAAAATGCATAAAATCATTATACCGAATGTGAATGGCTGCGTGGTAGAGACCTGCAGTAACACATTCAGTCACTAGGTGGCAGCTTCTTGAACCCGTAATCTTTCCAAGCCAGCTTTGCAGTTCACACAGGTTGAAGCCAGGGAAGCAGAGAGTTAGGCACCTGCCCCTTCCCACCTGCTATGTGGTAGCCCCCCTAAGGGGAGTGAAGCGGAGAAATCCCTCCCTTAGAAGGCTGCAGGAGTGTAAGGATACATGTGGGCATCGCTTCACTCACATGGGGGTGCAGGCACAAGATGTCCAACATTGACAGCTGGACAATTTGCGTGAAAGTGTCATTTTTTCACAGCCGGGGCTGTTAAACTTGTGCAAAGCTAGGCCCATCTGCTCATTTTAAACACACACACACCTTCCCTGTGAGGCTGGCATTCTCTCACATTCTGCTCAGAGTAAACTTTTTGGTGGAAACCTGAGATAGAAACATAAAAACAGAGTGAGTCAGAAGGGGTCTCCCGGGCCATCTAGTCTGACCCAAGCTCCAGCCAGCTCCACTCATGACATGCCTACCATGTGCATGTCCATGAAAACAATTAGCAGAGCCAGCCAGGAGTTGAACCTAGAATCTTCTGATCCATAGTCAGATGCATTATCCATCGCACCACTGGCCCCGCTTACGACCTGCCAAAATCTCTGGAGGGTTCTAGAAGGTTCCGTGGCACTTAAGGCCTACAACATTGGTACCACCCACTGGCCTGGCATGGGCTGCCCATGTCCTCAGGGCTGTATTGGCCCAATTTTAAAAGCCACTGGTGGGCCTGATATTTGGCAAGAGCAATCTGTCCCCTGTCCAACAGCCCATGATGAAGGCAGGCAGTGAGGAGGAGGAGGACGGGATGTAGAGAAGCAAGCTGCCCCACATGGGGTTCTGACCTGGCCTACCACTGTTTCTATTTATTTATTTGTATTATTTGTTATTTATTTACTCGCAGAGGGTATGCTTTTGAACTGCCAGGTGGGCAGGACATAGAGGCAGATGATGGGCACTCGCTCCATCCTGCGAAGCTGGGCTCCAACCACTGGAGGGCCAACTATTTCCGATCGGCAGTTCCAGCATCATTAAGCTGCTGTGCCACTGCGACTCCCACTTCTTGGTGGGAAACATGTTGGCTTCGTTTGTGATTAATGCAAGCACTGCTGCTGGATGTGCTCGGATGCACCCAGCAGAGGACTGGCGGAGAAAAGCCCTGGACGAACAGGGCCTTAGGTGCCCGGAAGCACTTCCTGACAGTTAGGACCCCGAGGGTGTGGAATGGCGGAGAAAAGCCCTGGACGAACAGGGCTTTAGGTGCCAGGAAGCACTTC
>NW_025336429.1:2779020-2892208 GCF_004798865.1 Varanus komodoensis
GGAAGCACTTCCTGACAGTTAGGACCCCGAGGGTGTGGAATGGCGGAGAAAAGCCCTGGACGAACAGGGCTTTAGGTGCCAGGAAGCACTTCCTGACAGTTAAGACCCCGAGGGTGTGGAATGGCGGAGAAAAGCCCTGCATGAACAGGGCTTTAGGTGCCCGGAAGCACTTCCTGACAGTTAGGACCCCGAGGGTGTGGAATGGCGGAGAAAAGCCCTGCATGAACAGGGCTTTAGGTGCCCGGAAGCACTTCCTGACAGTGAGGACCCCGAGGGTGTGGAATGGCGGAGAAAAGCCCTGCATGAACAGGGCTTTAGGTGCCAGGAAGCACTTCCTGACAGTGAGGACCCCGAGGGTGTGGAATGGCGGAGAAAAGCCCTGCATGAACAGGGCTTTAGGTGCCAGGAAGCACTTCTTGACAGTTAGGACCCCGAGGGTGTGGAATGGCGGAGAAAAGCCCTGCATGAACAGGGCTTTAGGTGCCCGGAAGCACTTCCTGACAGTGAGGACCCCGAGGGTGTGGAATGGCGGAGAAAAGCCCTGCATGAACAGGGCTTTAGGTGCCAGGAAGCACTTCCTGACAGTTAGGACCCCGAGGGTGTGGAATGGCGGAGAAAAGCCCTGCATGAACAGGGCTTTAGGTGCCAGGAAGCACTTCCTGACAGTCAGGACCCTGAGGGTGTGGAATGGGCTTCCACGAGAGGTCGTTGAGGCCCCATTGGTGCGGGTGTTCAAAGACAGGCTGGACGTCCACATGGTGGGCATGTCGTGAGCGGAGCCGGCTGGTGGCGGAGGTCAGACTAGATGGCCCGGGAGACCCCTTCTGACTCACTCTGTTTCTATGTTTCTATGTAACAGACTTCAACAGGAACATCGCTGGTTAAGCTAAGCTACGAGAACAGCGCTAAGCTAGTTCGCCCCTCATGGTGCACTGGACAAGCAACTGCGGGCACCAGAACATCTACTGTGTGTAAAACATGAGGGTGTTCAAGGATAGGCTGGACATGCACATGGTAGGCATGTCATGAGTGGAGCTGGCTGGAGCCGGGGGTCAGACTAGATGGTCCAAGAGTGCCCTTTGACTCACTCTGTTTCTGTGACTCTCTGGCAATATATGCCATATGCTAAATAAATATTTGTTACATGCATGTTCATATAATTATATTCTTCCAAGGAGCTCAAGGCAGCTGAGATGGTCTACCTCCTCTCCATTTTACCCTCACAATAACCCTGTAATGTCGGTTGGGCTGAGAGTCTATAAATGGTCCAAAGCCATCCAGTGAGTTGAAAGATGTTGGACCTGATGGCCTTACTCTGTTCAATTCCATGTATAAAAAACACAGCTCAACAATCTGAAACTTTTATTACTTAACTATACATATATATATAATTTATTATATATAGCTTCAGATTATTATACCCCACCTTCTTCCTCCCAAGGAATTCAAGGAGATTTACATAGTTATCCACCTCCTCTCACTCTTATCCTCACAATAACAACCCTGTGAGGTAGGCTGGGCTAAGTTTCTGTGCCTGGCCCAAAGCCACCCAGCTGGCTCCATGGCTGAGCGGGGACCAGAACCCAGAGCTCCTGAGTCCCAGTCCAACGCTCTAATCACCACACTGTGTATCAATATCTTGGGCTCTCCCCTCTGCAGCCGTCTTCTTTCCACCCACCTTGATGTACTAGCCCAAAATAGCTCCCTTACTGGGAATGTGCTCAGAGGTACCCTTCCCCTTAAAGTGAGGTGAATGCATGCGCCCATGAACCAGTTCGGCACTCGGCTGTGGCAGGTTCTCAGGTTCTAATAAAAAACAAAACGGGCACCTGGAAGCCTGAAGATGGCCCTTCTACACAACAGGGGCTCGTCACTGCAAAATCGCTGCACCCAAGTACACAAGGTAGGGGGAGGCCTTCTTACCCAGCAAAGTGGCACCCTCCTGCTTGATCTCCCTGGAAGGATGTCTTTCTCCATCATCATCTTCTCTTGAGAAGCTCATGGCCACCTCCTCAAATTCTCCCAGCACCTGGAAGGCGAAAAGCAAGACACCAGGCCGGTAGCAAAATGCTGCCTTGCGCCACACTCCTGCTGGGGGCTGTGGCCGACACTAGCCGTGCCCTCTCCTGGGATGCTCTGCCTAGCGGCAGGCCAACGCCGGGGGGACCATTGCATGCTGGGCAATTGGGGACCTTGTCCTGAGCACCAGCCGCAAAATGGAGGCCACGGGAGGCGTGGCGAAGGACAGGTCCCCTGTGCTGAAGATGGAGAACAAAGCCGATGCCTCTTGTGCGCTGGTGGCGGCGTGAAGTCGCACCCTCCTAGGGGGCATTTTCACCAAGCGCCAAGGCCTGGCAGGGGAGGGCTGTCACTTTCGTTCCAGGGGCCAGATTAACCCCCAGGCCAAGCTGGTGGCCGGAGGGAATAAGGGCTGGGGTCTCCTCCCGGAGCCATTTCCCTCCAGGGTCACCCATTCTGCCCTGCCCACTTTCTTAAAAAAGGATTCCTCTCCAAGCAGAGAGAAGCACGGAGCTGTCCCTCTGCGTGGAAAAAGGGGCGCAGCCTCTTTCCCATGCAGTGTGGGAACTGGTGCGAGGGGACCCCTACCTGAGAGTGGTGATAAAGTGGGGATCCCTCTTTGTGCTGTATTTTTAAGAGGGGAGAGGCCTCAGCCCATTAGATGCTGCTCAGCCCAGACTGGTCCCCGGCGCAATCTGAATCAGACCTACAGGCTGGAGGTTTGTCTTGGGGGCTGTGAACTGGGGAAGTGCTAAAGCACTAAACCACACGTGTGTAGCTGGGCTCAGGGCAACAGCTTTGTCCCAGAGATTTTCTCTCGCGAGCCCTGGACCAGCTGGCTCACATCTTTCAAGTCAGATAAAAAAGGAGGACAAGAATGAAGTCCTGGAGGGAAAAAAAGATGGACAGACATGAAATAAAGCATAAAGGGACCGTCTGAGGAATAGCAGAACTCAGCTGCAAAGGACAGCGACGGTGGTCTGGGAGCTGTGCTGGTGACCCTCCCTGTTATGATAAAAGTAATGCCACATTTGTGAGCATCCCAGTGAGGCTCAACTAGTGGTTACATTGTGTTTTTTCCAATGCCAGGTGAAGATCTTATTTTTTCAGCATCTTTCAGGTTCAATTGTTTTAAAATGCTACTATAGTTTAAATGTTTGCGTTGCTGCCGAGTTTTATTTTGATTTGGATGCTATACCATCATTTCAAACTTTTAGATGGTATCTTATGCTGTATTATATGGTTTTAATGGTTGCGAACTGTCCGAAGAGCTTCACCTATTGGCTAGTTGGGAAATGAAATGAATAAAAGGTTTATAAATGAATAAAAGGTGTGGTCCTATGGCCCACATCCTCAGTGCACGTATGCCTCCCAATGCAGAGGCTTATGTGTATCCTATACCAGAATGAGGTGTGGTGGCAGCTGTTTCTACTGTGCCTTGTGCAGCGTATTTTCTCTGATACTGTTTTATTGTTTTGATTCTATGTTGTAAGCCGTCCTGAGATGCCGAGGCACGTGGGGATGGCATACAAAAGCTTAAAATAAATAAATAAATTTGCAAATACCTGTGTTTCAGAGTTAAAAACATCTCTGCATTGGGTCTGCCTACTTAGATTTGCAAGCTCCTTAATGCCGCGCTCGCTGAACAACATCAAAGCTGAGGTGCTAATTATACAAGCAGAAGCTGTACAATTCTGAAATGTCCTGATATGCACTGATTATTCTGAGAGATCGCCAGCCTGAGCATGGTCTGACAGCTCAAGAGGCATCCACCCTGTGGGAGCTAAGCAGGCCTGGGGCAAACCAACCTGCCCGTCCCATCTTGCTTACAGAACCCCGAGATCCCCCCAAAATATTCATGGACAACAGTAGCTCCAGTCTTGCCTTGGCTAGTTGGGAGCCAGGGTGGTGCCCTGGTGAGAGCAAGGGTAGACAACCCCAGGCCATCCAGATGTTCCACACTAGTTCCCAGAAACCCAGTCAGCATGCCAAGGGGTCAGGAGTTGTCATCCAAAATATCTGGACAAACCTGGTCCTTGATTAGATTGTTGAACTCAACTAGCCCAGCTGGGGCAGTGGCCAGTTCTCACCCTGGCCCGCCTCAAAGGGTTGTTGTGAGAATAATATGGTAAGGGTCAGGGTGGGAAGAACGGCAGATGCTGCCCTGACCTCCCTGAATAAAAATCATGTGTGTACCTGCAGTTATTGCAATTCTCTGAGGGTGGATCTTTATGTAACCAACCCCACACAAAATGAATTACCAAGAGGCACAGAGGAACCTCAAAGTTTGCAGAAGTATAACAAAAATAGCACCTATAAGGAAGTAACACCAGACTAGCCCTCCAAGGTCTGATTCTGCTTACTGGCAGCAGAATCTGAACTGACTGTAATGAGGAATGAAAATGACTAGCCAGCCAGACACGGCATGTCACTGAGTGTCCTGGAAGAGGAGGACCTGGACAACCAGGACCCAGAAGAGGAACATCATGCCGCAACATCTTGTTGCAGATTCTGCCTGTATAATTAGCAACTCATCTGGTGGTGGTGCTTCTTTCCTTGTCATGTTTTTAACTATGTTTTTAATGTCTTTGTTTATAATAATGTTTTAATTCAGACTTTATTTCTCATACAGATTTTATTTTTGGCCACCGTGAAGCACTGCATTGAGGCAAAAAGGAAGAAGAATTAAAGAATGAATCCAGTGTTAGTTCTGCTTGGACTGCATGTCTTGAAATAGACAGGGGTCACTTAGAACTTAACCTAAGTCCCATTATATTTTAATGACCCACTCTAAGCAAGAAGTACACACATTCCCAAAATATTTCCTACCCTGACTGGCTAGTGCCTCTAGGAGCAGAATTTTGCCCTAGCTGCTTTGCAGTAAAAAGCCTTCCCAACCTGAGTGCCTGCCAGAGGCACTAGACTCTGGGAACCAGAGGCTCCCACTGCCCCAGCCAGTATCCCCAGTGGTCAGATATACTGGAAATTGCAGTCCCAAACGTTTGGAGGATGCAGGGTTAGAGCAGGCTGCAAGCAAAAGAAGGGCCAAAAGGCTCAGCCCCACCATTGGACTCTAAGCCACAATGGGGGGGGGGGGCAGAGCTTCAGGTCCATGGGCCACACCAGGCATTCCAGCAGCCCCAGGAGGCTCCGCCCATTCCCACAGCCCCACCTCCTTCCCCTGCTCTGACCACCAACTGTGCAGTAGTTTCCCAGCTTCTGCACAGAACTATGAACTCTCTTAGTTCAGCTTTTGCACAGAACTCTCCTAAGAATGAGTACCAGGCAGTAAAGGCAGTGATATGCTTTGATGCCAATATGCTGGTCTTCTTGGCTCGGCCATTTTTGCCTTTGGCCACACCCACCACCCCAAGGACTTCTCCAGAACATAGTTCTGGCCCTCAGGCTGAAAGTAGTTCTACACCATCACAAGTTGGAGAAACACCCTCACCTCTTGCTTCCATCTCTCGGCCTCCTGCTGCCTGAGCAGGAACTCTTCCACCAGGGCCACTGCCTGGGCACAGGTCTCTGGCCCGCCTTCCCCAACCCAGCCCTGGATCTCTTCTGGCAAGATGGCCAGGAACTGCTCCAGGACAATCAGCTCCACCATATGCTCCTTGGGGTTCCTCTCAGGCTGCAGCCACTTGAGGCAGATTTCCCGGAGCTGGGCGCAAACCTCCCGGGGCCCATCAGCCTCTTGGTAGCAGAACCACCGGAAGCGCTGACGGTGCATCTCAGCACTGAGGGCTTCCTCCGGCACGGCCTCTCCCTTGACGTCTCCATCATCCAATTCCTCTACAGGCTCAGTGTCTGAATTGTCCTTGGCAGATCCCTCCCTTGGTCCAGGCATGAGCCCGCTAGCCACCTCTTGCATGGTGGGGGGTCCCTGGTAAACACTAGCTGATGTAACAGAGGGACCCAAAAGAGGGGGCCCTGAGAGCTGTGAGTTGCTCCACCCTGAAGAAGGAGACTGCACTGTCCTCAGGAATTCCTGCCACTGGGATTCCCAGCAGTGGGATAATAACCCATCATCCAGGTCACGTTCTGCTTGTTTTGCTGCTGCCCAGCTAAGGCATTCTCCAATACTTCCAGCCTGGGTGTTGTGAGAGGCCTTTCTGGATCGCTTTGGACCATCAAATGTCACAAGGCCTGCAGGATCCAGCTCTTCTGTTTTCACTCCCTTATCTACCACAGCCTCATAAAGAACGCAACCCGAAGAAGCCGCTGCCTCTCTCTCAGTGGCCATTTTGTTGCCGTCTCTGTTCCACCAGCTTCCCTTCTGATTCCAGTTTCTGCCTCTTCTGCATACATGCAAAAAATGTCCGACCACCAAGCCCTGTGTGGTGTGAAGAGGTCAACTGAATGTGGATGGAATTTACAGCCTTTGGCTACACAAGAGCTAGGAGCATCCTTCTCGATTTGAGATGTGTCTTTCAGGGAAAAACAGAGGCACAAACACCAAGTTTAGGGTTTAAAAAGAAAAAAACCACACCTCACAAATCCCCCATCTTTACCCACTTGCAGATGAGATAGGCCTGGCAAATGCTACCCAACAAGCACCTATAACAGAACACGGAACCAACTTTCCTGTTTGGTTCTCTCAAAGATCAGGTACAATATACACTTGTACATAAACTGAAATGATTCTGACTTAGACCGCCCAGTGGTCTGACTTGGGAGTAAGCAGCATCCTAGGTACCGAGACCTTTGGGAGAGAGCTACAGCTACAGAGCAATACTTCATGCACAGGGTCCAGGGTCCAGGGTCCATCCTCGGCTTCTCCGGATAGGGCTGGACCCAAGGGGAGCCAATTCCAGTCAACGGGGGTCCGAAATCCCAAACTTCCACAAGCTGAGAAAGAGCAGCTGGTAGGCACTCCAACTGCAGGTCCCAATCAGCACCCAGCTTTACCAAGGGCAGCACCCCAGGGCAGACTTCCTGAACCCACTGCCCCTCCAGCTGTGCTGTAGTCCAACACAGCTGGAGCGGTGCCAGGTTCAGGAAGCCTGCCTCCGAGTCCAAGGAAGGGACCTCACCGAGACTGCCCCCTTCCTCAGACTTACCTGGGGGTCCAGGCCCCTGATGGGTCCCACGTGACAGCGGCCCTGACTCGAGCCCCCACTGTAAGCCAGCGGATCTCCTCTATTGGGGAAGTGCCTTCCTCACCCCTCCTCCTCCTCCTCCTCCTCCTCCTCCTCTGCATTTCTTACCCTCCCGGCACATGCTGCAGACCACCCCTTCCTGCGCGCTCTGCCCAAATGCCCCCCCTTTTGGAACTCACTTTTTGTGCCCCCCCCGCCGCCTCCCCAAAAGTGCTGCCACCATCCCAGCGCCCTCCGCTGGGAATTCTCAAAGTGCGGCTGCTGCTGGTGTCGCTGTCAGAGGAGGAAGCGGAAGCGATTTCCTTCCCTGGCACACCCCCCCCCACAAATTCCCACGCCCCTCTAGGAGGCGCCGCTCGCTGCTTTTAACCCTTGCTCGGCCGGCCGGGGGGGGCGATGCTTCGCGGCTCTGAGGGGCGGGCCGCCGCTGCGCGCGTTATGTGGCCCCCAAACCCGCGGCGCGCGATGCGGGGCGCGGAGGAGACACCTGCCGGGGCTCCTCTTGCGGGCGCCACGCAGCTGGCGAGGAGACAGGCATTGGTTCAACAGGTGGAGTGGCCAAGCGGTCAGCCACGTTCAAGTAGCCATAAATCCCTGCTGGGGGACGTTCGGTCAGTCCTAAGCCACCTCACAGGGCTGTTGTGCGGATTCAGTAGGCGGGGGAGAAACTGATCTGGGGCAGTCACCCTTCCTCAGCCTGCCCTACCTTACAGGCTGTTGTGGCGTAAAATGGGCTGGGGAACCATTGGACCTGGGCCAGGCGGCTTTTCTCAGCCTTGCCTGCTACACGGGGTTGTTCTGCAGATTAAATGGATGGGGCAATTATTGGACCTGGATCAGTCACCCCTCTCTTGGCCTGACCTCTCTTGGGCTGTTGTGAGGATGAAAGAGACGGGGAGAAATTGATCTGGGGCAGTCACCCTTTCTCAGTCTAACCTACCTCAAATGGCTGTTGTGAGGATACAATGGACAGCGGGAATTCAAACATAGGTACAACTTTTTTTTTTTAATAGGTTGATTCTAAAAAGCCAGGACACTGAAGAAACAGCTTGTGACGTGTTTTTCTGCAGAACCCAAAGGTATGCAAGATAAGAATATACAGTCAGTCACCAAAACTTCCACAAATTTTCTAGTTTTGTGATGGCGAGTTAACACAGTGGGAGAAACAAGGAAAAATCTTAACCTGTATATGGGGCTGTCTCCAGAAACATCAGAAACTTCAGCTGGTCCAGAAATGCCATGGCCAGACTATTGACCAGTTAGAGCTACTGATTTCTTTCAGGACAGAATTCAAAGAATTGGTAATGACCTATAAAGCCCTTCTATGGCTGGGGACCAGGATATCTGAAGTACTACAGTCTCCCATACAAGCCTGTCCAGGTCTTAAGATCTTCAGGAGAGGTCTTGTCTGATGACTGTTCACTTTCTAAGGTGCATTTGGTGGCGACGCAAAACAGGGCCTTCTCTGTGACTGCTCCCCGGTTGTGCAACACCCTAGCTTTGCCTTCTTTTTGTTGTCCTTTGCCTGGCGGACAAAGACCTTTTTGTTCAAGCAGGCTTTTGGGCTGTAAGCTGGTCCTTTGGTTAGATGTGGTTTCTATTCTGTTAATGTTGGGAGGTTTTATGTTTCACAAATTTGTTTTATTATTGTTTTAACCTGCATTTTCCGGGGTAGTTTATCCATTTTGCTAAACCAATTTCAGTTAGGTTGAAAAATGAATGGCTGTGAAAACACACACACACACACACACACACACAGAGAGAGAGAGAGAGAGAGAGAGAGAGAGAGAGAGAGAATGGGAGAAAAACATCACCTTCATTTCTTCTTTGTCTGCTTTGGGGTGCTGATAGAATTTGACTGACCCTGGTCGGAAACAGGATACAGGGCAGAATGTATCATCAACCTGTTATTACTTTTACCAACCCGAGTCAGGCTTTTGGCCTACTGGCCAATAAACTGAGATCTGCCTTCATTTTCAAGAAGGTGAGAAATGAGCCAAGGCTTGACATTATGGTGATGAGAAGGTGGCTGCGCTTAGGGAAAGGGATGCATTGAGAGCCCTAAACCTGGAGGGGCAGACAAGGGCCCTCACCACCCTCTGCTACCAGGGGCAGTTCCCTCTCTCTGCGTAACGATGGGGCTGGCCCCGTTCAAGGCTGTGAAAGCACGCAAAAGAAGGACGGGGCACGGAGCGGTGACAAAGTCAGCTGCAAAATGGTAGAGCAGCCTTCCCATCTACTCCCACAACCTGCCACCGTGCAGATGTGGCATGACCAGAATGCCCATCAGTCCCAGCCAGCCTGCCCAGTGACTGGGGATGATGGGAGCCGCGGTCTCACAGGTCTGGAACACAGGGAGGCGGCCATGGTGGAGCACAGAGTGATGGACTGGGTGGCTAAGGGTTAAACCTGTGGAGCACCGATTCCTAGACAGGCGTGGGAATTGGGTCTGCATGTGCGAGTGAGGGTGCACATGTATGTGCTGGGCGCACTGTCTGCCGGCTCCTCCCCTTCTTCGAAAGCTGGAGTTTGAATTTGTCAGCGCAGGGTGGATTGCGGCTGGTCTGTCTCGAAGCAGTGAGTTTTAAAGGCCTGTTATTTAGCTTTTGGGGACAATGGAGGTTCTAGGAAAAGAGAAGAGGAAAAGGAGAAAGGATCTTGGGGGGATGGCCTGCGGAGGGGCAGGGAAAGGTTTCAGAGCCAGACATGGGGGATTCTTGATTCATGGAGCAGAAGGAAAGATTTAAGCTGCCTTTAGGGTACAACCCTATGGAAGTTCAGACAAGAAGCAAGTCCTACAACTCCCAGCATCCCCGAGCCAGCTGGCTGGGGGATGCTAGGAGTTCTAGGTCTTTTTTCCTGCCTAAATATGTATAAGATTGCACTCCATGTCTTTTTTTTTTTTGCAAAACAAAATAGATCTCTCTCTCTCTCTCTCTCTCTCTCTCTCTCTCTCTCTCTCTCTCAGGAGACCCAGGTTCAGCAGTTAGAAATCTGTATAAAATTTGCAATGCTAATTTATACCTCTACATGCCTGTTAAAAAGATAATGACTAAGATGTATTTAAATTCCAGAGTAGATCCAGTGTGGCATAGGAGTCAGACTGTTGGACTGACCACTGACCTTGGAGAGCCAAGTTCTAGTCCCCACTCAGCCATGAAGTTCACTGGGTGACTTTGGGTTGGTTGCATATGCTCAGCCTAACCTACCTCACAGGGTTGTTGTTGTAACAATAGAATGGAAAGCACCCCTGAACCACTTGCAAAATGAAGAAAGTGCAGTACAAATGTATAATATTTAATAAATTTAACACAATACATTTAATATAAATGTAATATAATATCAATGTAAATATAATCTATATTATAAAATATAATACAACATACATTGTATTATGCTGTTAGCCATCCAGAGACGCTGGTAACTGGACGGCATACACATTTCATAAATAAAACAAATAAATTATATTAATAGTTATATAATGTCTTTTATAATGTATTAATAAAATATAATGATAACAGGAAAAGTCAGCTAATTAATTTATCATTGTAGAATTCATTGTATTTGAGATTACTTTGATCGGTTTATACCTTGGCCCAGATCATCTGAAGCCAACGCTACAAGGATTTCCCTCCCCTCAAATTTAATTGCCACAGAAGAAAGGAATCCATAAATGTTTTTGTTGCAGTGTGTAAGAAGTGTTACAGCTTCACTCCCTGGCTGAAGGTTTCCTTGAAAATGGGAACACGTGGCATAAAAACCCTTCGTTTCGTGCCAGTGGATGTTCAAGGCTCTGGAATAGATCCAGGCTCCTGGGAAAGAGATTGGAGGTTGCAGCCCCACAGATCCAGGCTGAGCAATGCCTCCTGCCTCAGCAGCCTTATCCCAAACTTCCATCGTCCACCAGATCAGTAGCATTCCGTTGTTTCATTTTTCATTAATGTGTGGATTTCCTCTTTTAAAATCTTCTAAGCATCTTACTATCCCGGCGTCTTTCAACAGGGGGTTCCCTAAGTGAATCATGGGTCATGTAAGTTTACTTAAGCAACTGGCTGCTGAAAGATGAATTGTGGATCATGTAAGTGTTTTCTTTTGTTGCCAATAAATTTTATGCAACTACCCAAAATTCTTACGGCATGAGAGGGTGAGAATTCCTTCTTCTCCCCTGAGTTGGGATCTTTTCTAAAGTCAAAAGGCCTGAATTAGCCTTCCCCAGCCAGATACCCTTCAGATGCAACTCCCAGAATTTCACAGTCCAAAACCTCCAAAGAAACCAGGTTGGGGAAGGGATGCTCCAGTGCTTCGGCCCTTCTGGTATGTGTCTGGAACAACCAAAACCGGAAGTGAAATGCCAAATGTGGCTAAACCAGTGACATGCACTCACTAGCGTATATGTGAGAATTGTGCACCCATGCCTTTGTGTGTGTGAGTATGCAGGGTGGTGTGTATTGCCCCAGAGTGTAGCATGTCATCTTTCACACTGCATCCCCTTGAAGGAGCGGGGTTGTAGCTGGGGCAGTGTCCTCCTGGAGCCATCTTTGGGATGGTAGCGTTGGAGTGCCTTTTATCAGCTTCTGCTGGTAGGTGTTGGGAATGAAAGAGGCCATTTTGCTTGGCACAAATTTCAAGGTCAGGGAGATTCGGACTCGTCAGAGGGGGAGGATGAGCTCTGGGCCTCCCAGTATCAAGAAGGAAGAGCGGGGAGGGTTTATCTCAAGGCTCCAGATATTCAGGCTGACCCTGAGAACAGCCAGCCTCTGGAACTGCCGGGAGGGGGTGTGGGACAGTAGCCCAGCAGCCAGACAAGCCTGGCACGATCCCTCACCCCCACCCTGTGATGTAGTTTTGGGAGAGAAGGGCTACTAGCCACAAGCTGGACAGCGTGCAGCTGAGAGGCTGGCCCACCTCCAAAGGGCCCTCCCGGGGGGGGGGTGGCAGGGTTACTCAAAAGGAGGGTCCTTGGAAGTGGTTGCTCGACTGGGTTCTACAAGCCGTTCTGTGCATGCTCAGAGACTCATTCTTTGTGCTTCCTGTATGCACACTGGGGAATAAATAGCTTTTGCCGGAGAGTGGTCTGTGGTTTGAAAGTGTGAAGGAGAGAACCTAGCTCCCAACAGCAGCCCAGTTACTCCGCTTCCTGGCCAGGGATTGCCTGATTTAAGTAATTATTCTCTGGTAAGATCCAGGCTAGATTACGTGGGGCTGTCCTTGGAGACCGTTCAGGTGCTGCAGCTACTGATGGCCGGGACCAGAAAGCCTGAGCCCAGAACACCGAATGTGGATCACCGGCACCGGCTGCCTGAAAGCCTCTGACTCCAGGTGCTGCTGAATCCTACATCTTGGTAACCTACACAACTTAAACAACTTAGCACCACAATACTTGGTGCAGAGTCTCTCTTGACTTGAGTCTAGAAGGACAGTAGGATCAACATCCAAGGTCTTCCCCCAGGTGTCTCCACGGAGGGGCAGAGCTTGGCAGTGGCCCCCCATTTATGGCATGATCTCCCCATTGAGGTGGGGCTGGCACCCACGCTGTTGTTCTCTTGGCACCAGGTGAAGACCACACTCTTCTCCAAAGCATTCAGCGGCCTTTAATGGCATATTCAGGGGAGTAGAAGCATTTATGACAGCCTCTTTGCTGATCCAGTTCTTTCAAATTCGGCATTTTGTATGCTGGAATTTTAGTATGTATTATTACATTTATATCCCGCCTTTTTTTCCTCCCAAGGAACTCAAGGTGGATTACATAATTCTCCTTCTTTCAATTTTATCCTCACAACCACGAGCCTGTGAGGTAGGTCGGGCTGAGCATCTGTGCCCGGCCCAAAGTCACCCAGTCATCTCCATAGCTGAATGGAGACTGGAGCCTGGAGTTCCCAGATCCCCAGTCCTGAACCCTTGACCACCACACTGCACCGGCTCTTGTATTGTCTCTGTGTTTCGTGCATTGTTCTGAAATGAAATCAGTCGTAGGAATAACCGTCCCTCATCTTGCTGCCTAGCCACCAGGAAGTTGGACAACCGAGGATAACCATCCGAGCATGAGAACGAAAAAAGAGGTGACCACAGGCCTGCAGTGCGAAGGCTTCCTTGAAGACTCTGAAGACCTCCGTATGACCCCGAATGGGGTGGCAAGAGAGTGCCTGCAGCAGGCCAGGCTACGCGGGGTTAAGCTGGAGCCGGAGGAAGGGCAGCTTCAGCTCTGGGAGGCCCAGTGGCAGGACTTCCTAAAAGTGGCGGAGTCCTCATGCTCGGTGTGGGGAAACAAGCCGCCTGCGGAGGCCAAGACTTCCCCCGTTCCCTCTGCTGTGCCCCAGGGGCCTGGCCTGGAGGGAGCCTCGAGGCTCTTCAGAGAGGAAGCTCTGGCAGCTTCCAGGACTCCGAAAGCGGGAGATCGAAAGGCGAGGGAGGCCGTTCTCAGCAATGGGAGCACGGAGGCAGAAATCCAGCGCCGGCGGTTCAGGGGGTTCTGCTACCAGGAGGCTGAGGGGCCCCGGGAGGCCTGCAGCCAACTGCGGGAACTCTGCCACCAGTGGCTGAAGCCCGAGAGGCGCACCAAGGAGCAGATCGTGGAGCTGGTGGCCCTGGAGCAGTTCCTGGCCATCCTTCCAGCAGAGATCCAAAGATGGGTCAGGGGGCACCGAACGGAGTCCTGCTCCCTGGCGGTGGCCCTGGCTGAGGATTTCCTGCTCAGACAGCGAGAGTCGGGGAGCTGCAACGGGCAGGTGAGAATATTTCATCCTGCAGAGTACGAGGGGCGCTTCACCCAACAGCAGAGTTCACGCTTTGCATACGGAAAGTCCCAGATTAAAAAAGGGGATCTCGGGCAGGTGGTGATGGGAAAGACTGCTGGGAACCCGGGAATGCTGCTGCAAGCCAGAGCAGGTAATAATGCACTGGGCTGACAAATATGTATTGGTTTATTTATTAAAAGCTTCTCTATCCCGTCTACCACTAGCATCTAAGGGACAGCTTACAATAAAAATGAGAATAAAACAAAACACCACAGCATCCGACAATTGAAATACTAAAACCCCAGTTAAAATCAATGAAACATCAAAATGATGGGAAAATAAAAAGGTTTTCACCTGATGCCAAAAAGAATATAATGTCGGCACCAGGCAAACCTCTCTGATCCAAATACTCTGATCCACTGGGAAATGGCCATGCAGCTGGGTTGACACTGGGGAATCATGGAGTTGGAAGAGGTCTTGGAGGGCCTCCAGGAGTGAAGCTGCGCCCCCTGGAGGATCCCAAGGAGGCCCTGCAGGCCAGAATTCAGTCCATGAACTGGGGGCTCTGCATAATTTAGCGCAACCCCCTGGAAAACGGTCAGGGTTAAATGGAGAGGAAGAGAGCCTTGTAAGCTGCCTGTAGTTCCTTGCAGGAAGAAGAAAGGTGGGGTAGAAGGGTTGTTGTTATGCATTGTAACAATTATGTGTCGTATGATAATGATGACAACCCCCATGCAGGGGTTACATGTTCAAAACGGCAGGGGCACATACCCTGCAGCCTTCGCAGGTGTAAAATAACCCACAGTGGGTTCTCCTGTCGTGCAAACAGCCCTGGCCCAAATCTACATCCCTGCAACTTCCAACCATTACTCTAGCCCTAGTCTAGGCCGGGCTGACAAAGGCCCCTGCTCAAGAGCATAGGCAGTCTAGGGCCACTGTAGTCTCCAAGGGTCCTTGGTCAGAATCTTTACTTGCTGATGGGCATTATCTTAGCAGCTCCCCTTTGGCTGTTTTAGGTGCTGGGAACATTTAATGACTTGGCTGTGGAATTATCTCCTCAGATTCTTGGGGAGATCAAGCAGGAGAGCACCAGAGATGTCATCTTCCCAGGTAAGGAGCGCCTTCACTTTTTCATCGATTCCACCCAAACATCCTTAGAGCCATGGTTTATGATACGTGGGTATCATGGTTTATGATACGTGGGTATCACCATCTATGGGTATCTGTCATGGTTTATGATGTGTGGGTATCCCAGATGCTGGAGTGGTTCCTCTCAGTCCCCCAAGTATCCACATCCACCAAAGAAGAGAAGAAGAAGAACTTCTTTGCAGGACTGGAACAAAATTCCAGTCTTTGCAACTGTGGACAGCCAAGCCCAGGTGCTCCAGTGGCAAATGGTCTTCATCAAGCACAGGCCTTATCCTGTATCAGTGTGACTGATCCCTGCAGTCATGTTGCAATTCCACCACGAATTATGGTTGCAATTCCTGCTAACAACCTCCTCAATTATGGAATAGACTCCCCAAAGAAATCCACCCGGTACCAACCTTGTTTTCATTTCGGCACCAGGTGAAGACAGTTCTTTTCTCTCAATACTTTCAAGAACTGATCTGAAATTTGTAATTGGTTCTGACATCTGTTATTCTGCTTACTTGGTGTAATTATGGTTTTTTTAATTAACTTTTTATTGTGATTTTATATATAACTGGTTTTATTGTTGTGTTTTTAGTCTTTTACTGTAATCCACCTAGAGTCCATTTGGATTAGAGGGTGGCATACAAATTTAAAAATAAATAAATGTCTCTCACTTACACCATCTGTTTCTAGCTTTTGGACTGTGCTCTCCTTGGTTTATCTGAGAGGAGCTGAAGATTCTTCAGTCCAAGGGCCAGATTATATGTCGGAGAAGTTCTGGGGTAGGGGGGGATGAAATGGAAGAAAAAGTACATGGGGCTAAATATCAGCCAGTACCGTGTGGTGGTTACTCCACTAGGCTAGGCCTTGGGAGACAGGCTCTAGTGCTTACTCCGCCATGAAACTCACTGGGTGACCTTGTGCCCATCATGGACTCTCAACATAACCTACCTTACAGGGTTGTTGTGAGGATACAGTGAAGAGGAGCGCAACCCCATAATTTGGAGAAATAAAGTCGGGATGTAAATGGACCGCTACAGCACTGCTTTTAACAGACTTCTTCTCTATTCTCATAGGTCACCAGGTCTCGAATGAACACGATGAAGACCCACAGGGGCTGCCTGAAGCACATGGTGGAATCTTCGGCATTCCAGAAGGACCAGAGAAATGGTTTGAAAGTGGACCACAGTCGTGGAAGAGGAAATCCCTGAGTGGAGGAGACCTTTGCAGGATTTCATGTACCTGGAGACCACCCAAGGGGGTAGGGAGGAGCGTGTGCCCCGTTTGCAGTAAAGGTTTTACTCGCAAATCAAGCCTCAACAGGCACCTGATTATTCACACAGGAGAGAAACCCTACAAATGTTCCAATTGTGGGAAAAGCTTTAACCGGAAAACCAATCTCATTGCCCATGAGGTTATCCACTCGGAAGAGAAGCTGTATCAGTGTGCAGACTGTGGGGAAACCTTCAAACCGAAATGGGGTATTACTGCTTACCAGATGGACCACACCGGAGAGAAAGTGTATAAATGTTCTGCCTGCAAGAAGAGCTTCAGGCAAAGGGCAAAAGCCGTGAGAGGAGTCATGCTGAGCAAGCCATGGAAAGAAGCACCAGAAACATCCCTGGAAAAACAGGAACATGGGAAGAAGGAAGACGTCTCCAGCAACCAAAACGAGCTGGAGAGGGGGCTGGACAATGAAATGGGGGAGAAGTTTGTTATAGGTCCAAGTGGAGACCTTGACACAATTAAAGCCCCACCAAAATTATATAAAGGAAAGAGACGGAGCCCTTGTCCTGTGTGCGGGAAAATTTTTGCCACTCAGTCAAGTGTTAATAGACACCAGAGAATTCACACGGGAGAGAAGCCGTTCAAGTGCACGGACTGTGGGAAGAGCTTCAATCAGAAGACAAGTCTCCTGACTCATGTAGTGATCCACACTGAACAGAAGCCACACCAGTGCTCTGACTGCGGGAAAAGCTTCCGACACTCGTCCGGTCTCCTTGTGCACCAGAGAATGCACACGGGAGAGAAGCCGTATAATTGCTCTGTCTGTTGGAAGAGCTTCAGTCAGCGAGCACATGTGATCAAACACATTGTGAGAAAGCACACAAGAGAGAAGCCACTGGCCTGTCCCTCTCAAACTCCTAGCAGCTGATACATTTTTCCCTGCTGCCCTGAGCTAAACCATGACTATGCACCTGGATCTTAGATTTGGAAATATTTGAGTGTGGGCAAGTAGAGGAAATACCCACTTGTTCAGGATGCATTTGAGATTGAGTCACTGCAAAGTCAATTTACTGGACTTTTTATTGGAGGGTGAAAAATCTGGAGCACTTGATCAGAGAGAGCAAACCTCTGAAGGCAGCTTGTTATCCTGACTGGGTTCAGACAAGGGTTGAGTGTGGGTTGTTCTTGAAACACGGGTTCAAATGTGTTGCTTGCATCTAGCTGAGATAACAATCTATGGTGAACAATTCCTAGTCCACAACCCAACAACAAACCGTGGATCCTCATCATGGGTTGTTCATGGATAACAGTCCATGACTTCTTGACACAGATGGGTTCAGACAACCCAAATAACACACAGTTCAAGACAACTCACACTCAGTCATGAATATGGGTTATCCTGTTGTTTGAACCCAAATTCGTGGGTATCTATGTCAGGAATACTGAAACACAACCCACAGCCATATTCAGCCTTCTGGGTCCCTCATTGGACCTGCCCCCCATTCATTGCCCACATGAAACAGGATCTTCAGTAGAAAAATAAACTTTTGAGCCCTTTTAATATCGTGCTTTGTAACAACAATAGTTTGGTTGATTATTTGTACCTTATTTTTTATCACTAGCTTATAATTCGTGTAAAAATAGAGCAGAGTGAAATAAAATAATATGCCTTTGTAACGACTAACCATTTTGAAACGTAAGAAATGCAGCGATACTCAAACATCGAGCAGTTGATGGCAAGACCCAGCCAACGAAAGATGGCGGAGGCCCGCCTGCCTCGCTACGAGGGAGCCCTGAGGCCCCAGCCAGCAAGAGTGCTTTGATCCTGCCTTGGCGCTTCTGCCTCATCCTCAGATGCCAGGCATCCCTGCGGTCAGGTGAGTCGAGGTCTTCTCGAGATGAGGACTCCTCAGGCAGAGCTGTGGCCTTCCCTGGGCTTCAGATCTGAGCCTGGACGTCTGACAGGTCCGTGTGTGCCAACGTATTTTCCTGTGTGTGGGCGCTGGGGTAATTCCCCCATAAGTCGATCGCCCGTGCCAGCAGGAGCTTTTCTCCAAAATTTAATTACACTGGGTGGAGATGTGTGGGGTGAACTTAAGGGCCTAAGAACAGCCCAAAGGGATAATGATTGTCCTATCCTTTGGCAATGAGCACCTCAGGTTTCTCAGACTGGGGGAGTAACAGAAGCTTATGGGAAACGGGGTGGAAAAGTTCACGCATACTTGTCTGCACGCAGCAAGCTAGCTCCCCAGTTGTTGCTCAGAGGGGATCTGGGGGAGAGAGAAAGGGAGATGGGAGAAAGAGAGAAGGGGATATCGGAAATCGGTCTCCTACCCCCCAGGCCCACTCACCTTTGGCTGCAGCCCCATCAGGTATGGGCCCCTGGCCCACCCACAACAGGTATGCCCCAGCATAAAAGGGTTCCCCACCCCTGGGCAGCAATTTTTTTAAAATGTGATTGTGGGAAAATGAATTCTGCACTTGTACATGGAAAGACAGAATGCACATCACCTTGCTGGGTAGAAATGAGGGGAGAAAGCACTCGTTGACTCCTGAAGCCAATGTAAGCAGGACGCATGGCGGGCAGGGGAGATGATGGCACCTAAGGTTGCGTGCCTCTGAGCATCTGCAGAATTAAGTCAGGGAAGGACTGTGGTACAGTTCTGGCAGTGCAGATGGGGGGACAGTGTGTGGGTGGATGCAAAGCCCATGTGGAGCTTTCCCAAATCAAAGCCTCCCCGCAGCTGGAAAGGAAGGGAGATGGCTAGGCTGTTGCCTGAGCTGCTAGCTTTCCACATGCAGTGCAGAGCAAGCTACAGCGGAGGCTTTTTGTGGGCTTCGAATCGCTTCTTTTGCACCTCAGTGCTTTATCTTCTCCACCCACATCTCCACCTGGGCGGATGGCCCTTTTTTGCTACCAGCCTTAATATTTCAAATGCCAGTCTCTAGGGCTTCCAGAGTGAGCACTGCCGCTTTGCTTGTACGGGTGGGTGGAAAGAAGCTGCCCTGGAGCTGTTCAGATTTTAGGGATGGCAAGGATGACTGAGAAATTCAAGCAAGAGGGAAAATATCACCCTCCTCACATTTATTTCAGCCTTCCCTAACCTGTTGCCTTTTACATGTCTTGGCTCACAACTGCCATCATTCCCAGACAGTGCAGCCCAGGACCATGCCGACTAGGGAAGATGGGAGTTGTGGTTGACCCCACTGACAGAACACCAGATTTGGGATGCATTGCAGAACAGTGTCTGGGTCAAAAAATTAAGCCACTGTAGGCTAAGCACCTCTGAGTGCGTGCCGAGTGCCTGAGCAGAACAGGCATTTTTTCCCCTCTCATTCTCGTTATTCCTTTTAAAATATGCATAGTGTCATCTGATTAAAAAAACCCAGTGCCATTGAGCATGTACAGAGCTGCCTCACTGCTAAAGTTAAGGGGAAGAGAAGAGAGCCCTTTTTGAAGTCCACAAGCCCCAGCACCTCCCAGTTTTATTCATAGGATGTCCCCTTTCCACCAAATTGTCTGGGTCCTGTAATTTAAGTACAGCGGGGAAACATCTTGAAGCTGAATACAGTTTTCTTCACAAGAAAAGCACCTCTGAGCATGTGTAGAATGCCTTAGTTTTTTTTAAGGCAAATACAGAGTGTTCTCTGAAAGCCACCTTTCCCATTAAGACATGGGTGTTCGTTCATCAACCCATAACTTTATTTCGTTCCTGCCCCTTCAGTTATTCCACACGGTTACAGCTTCCTGTTTAGACAGCAAATGCCCTTCTAAACTGGGACCAAAGCTTTGGCTGATAATCCTGTTGCCAACCTTCTCTTCCTGAAGCTACTCCTCTGCCTCAAAATGCAGCTAGCTCTGCAGACCTGGAGTGGGGGGGGGGGGGGACAGGTAGTGAATCCTAGTGGTCAGAGCAGCCTTTGCCCAACTTGGCTCCCCAACTGCACTCCGATCCCCATAACCCCCCAGCCAGGTGGGTGGCACAGGCTTGGAGAAGGTTATGTTAGAGTGCCCTGTCAGGAGTGGGAAGACCCACGTTTGACTCCTTGTTCAGCCCTGCCAAGCGCCCTGGTCGACCTTGTGCCATCTCCAACCTCACAGGGTCGTTGTGCGGATAAACGGGGGGGGGGAGCCCGTCTTCCCCCTTGAGCTGCTACCATATGCAAACCTATGGATCTGGGACCAAAGCCAAATTCCAGGCGCCTTGCCCTGCTGCGGCTTCCCCACCTGCCGGGCCACCTTGCGGGTCCTTGTGCCTGCTCAGGATCGCATCCCGAAGGACCCGGAGGAGGAGGAGGAGAGCCCCCTCCTTGCCCAGATGCCCTCCCCGGGAGGCACTTGCCACCCCTTTAAAACGCCCCCCTTTTGTAGTTCCACCTCCATTGCAAGAGGGCACAAGCAGCTCGCAACCCTCCCACCCTTCCCTGAGCCGCACTTTTCTAACTTGAGCAGCTCTGTCTATTTAACCCTTAGAGACCCGGGTTGCAGAACAACCCCCCCCCCCAATGCACTCAATCAAACAACAGCTTGCATCGGTTCTACACCAGCCTCCCTCCAAGCTGGCGCCCTGCAAAATACGCTGGACTACGGGAAGCTGCAATCCAGCTCGTTTGCAAGCCACCCGTTTGGACGGAACTGTCTTGCACATGCAGAGCCGGGGCTTTGAAAGAGTTAAGCGGATGGAGTGATGCCTTCCAGAAAGGATCCAAATTATTTAGGTATTTGTTTGTTTTGGGGGTGTGTGGGAAAATCATGCTGGCGTCTTCCTTTCCAGGCTGAGAGAGAGAGGGCGCTGCAAATCCCCCCCCCTTTTTCATGGCTACAAAGAATGGCAGAGGTGAGAACTTGAGGGTTGGGTGGAAATATAAAAGAGGGAGGGGGAGAAGCCGTCGCTGAGCAAAATAAAAAATAATAATTTTTAAAAAAGAAGTAGGACAGAACCAGGAGGGAGATGGACTGGTGTTAAAGAGAAGCCTATGGATTCGTTTTAGCTTCCCAAGGTCTAATTCTAAGGTTGCTGTTGCTGTTTTTACGTAAAAAATCGTACAGACTCCGATCCCCATGGATAGAATAGCTTCCCCGTACCCTTATGTTGGTAGGATTCCTTGCACGGATTAAACGGATTATCCAGGTAGGCTGCCCACCATCTGGAGAAAACTATCCACTAAGTAGGTTAGTCCTTTAAAGTGTACAGAGTGCATTTGTTTATTTATTATATGTTACATTGCCTCATAATTATTATATTTATCTCTCTCCTATTCCCAATGACTGGGACTCAAACAGCCTTTTTTCCTTGTGAGGAACTCAAAGCGGCTTCCATAATTCACTGTAAGCCACCCCGGGAGCACCGCACCCTTGAAAAGCAGTGAATCACAGATCATACAGTTGGAAGGGGTCTAGCAGGGTCCAGCCCCCTGCCAAATTCAGGACTGAAGTCACCCATCCAGATGTCCAACCTGGCCTGCCCCTGCTTAGCTTCCATGATTAGGTAGGATCAGGCACTTCAGCCTGTATGGAAGCATAGCACCGACCCTGCCCAGCTCCCGAGATCAGATGAACTCTGGTGCTTGCAGGGCTGTATGGCTGTAGACACAGAAATAAACCTGTTATAAAAGCTGATTTTTGTCTGTCCATCCCTCAATCAGCAACATAACACCAAACCGTGAAACTTAGATACCTGGAGCCTGGCATGCATGCTAAGGGATGTAAACCTCAGAGTTATATGGCTGTTGAAACACACTAATTGATGTTAATAAATGTAAATAGCGACATGATGCCTGCAGTAACGTCTCCAGCCACTGGGGGCAGGCTTTCCTAACCCGCACACAGTGTTGAGGTCCATTCAGACTGAGGTTAGTGGGCCAAAGGGGGAAGCGTTCCAGACTGCCCTCTCCCCACTGCTGTGGGGCAGCTCTCCTGGGAGGAATGGAGTGCTCAGACCCTCCCTAGGGGTTGTAGGGGGTGCACCATGGCAGGCCAGCAGCTTTCATGCAGACCAGGTGGACACGACTTGTGCAACTCCTAACAGCTGTGTTTGTTCAAAGTCAGGGCTGCTCTTGCTGCAACCCGTGGGAAACCGGCTCTGTCCGCTAGCAAAGGAATTAATCATAATGCTTGTCTGTCCTTCTCTTTCTGTCTTCCTTTTATTAGGCAGAGGCTTTTCTTGGTTGCTTGCTGCTAAGCGGAAGCCCTTCTCTGGATGCGATTCGAGGTCTGCAGGATTGATGGGGTATTTGAACCATTTTTCTCTTCCACCCTCTTAGGAGGGTGGAAACTCATTGATCTGAACTGGGATGCTTGGCGAAACAGCAAGATCTGGGGATCAGAAACGGAAGGTCTGAACTAGGCTAGAAGTGAACCAAACGGGAGCTGATTCACAAGACATCTTCTTTCCTCACCTTATTTTTGCAGTGGGTTGCAGGGAAGGGACCGTAACAATGGCTTCTGAGGAGGGAGTGTCGGCAGCCCTGGGCCTCAGGTTCCAATCTGTGTTGGAGGATGCAGTTCCAACTCAAACAGATCTGAAATCAGCAGGCTCCGACCTTCCGGAAAGGTTGGGAGGGCCTTGTAAAACCCGCCACAGCAAGAACCAGGTGGAAAATGAAGATCCACCAAGCTGCAGAGGGGAGATCCCCGCAAGACCGCAGGCCCTACATTCAGGATGCAGGAAGGCTGACCTGCAGGTGCATGTCCCACGGGAGGACACGGCAGCTTCCCAGCCTTCCTCAGAAGGAGCGGCGTATCCCAGCAGAGATCTGGTGAGCCCCTCAGTCCTGGGACACAGTGCTGAAGTCTCACAGGCCAACAGTTGCTTGAATGCCAGAGGAGGGGACCCAAACGTAAGGGAAGAGCCCACAGAAAGGGATGCTGTTGCTACAGAGAAACAGCGACTGAACTTCCGGCAGATCCGCTACCAGGAGGCCGCAGGGCCTCGCGGGGTCTGCAGTCAGCTGTGGTACTTTTGCCACCAGTGGCTGAAGCCGGAAAGGCGCACCAAGGGGCAGATCCTGGAGCTGCTGATCCTGGAGCAGTTCCTGGCCGTCCTGCCCTTGGAGATGCAGAGCTGGGTCAAGAGGAGGAGTCCGGAGAGCTGTGCCCAGGCGGTGGCCTCGGCCGAGGACTTCCTGCGGCAGCGGCAGGAGGATGGGCGATGCGGCAAGCAGGTGATGCAGGGTTTGGCCTTGCCTGGCTGTGGAAGGTCGGAAAGTGAGCAGGGACTCTCTGCTCTCACGTGCAGCAAAAGGATGGGCAAGGGGAACCCAACTCGCTTTTGCCATCCCATTGCTGTAGACAAGCAGGAATCCCACAACAGCACGGGGCTGGTCGAGAAGGAGGCCTTTTCTCTCTCCCCCTTAATTCGGAGGCTAACAGCAAATGCTTCCCTGTTAGCTGAGGCAATGGCCATTTCCCTTCTTTTTCGAAGTCCGGCTTCCCTAAGCGGGCACCCTGCAGATGCTTTGGACTGCAGCTTCCAGCTCTCTTGACCATTGGCCATGCCAGCCAGGGCTGATGGGCAGTGAAGTCCAAGATGTCTGGAGAGCCCCCTGTTGGTAAGATCATGCTATGAAGAAGCACCGAGCTGGATCAAGGCGAAAGCCCGCCTAGTCCAGCGTTCTGTTTCCACAGAGACCATCCAGATGTTTCCTGAACTACTGGCATGATGCAAACAGGCTAGTGAACATTAAAATGCGAGTTCGGCACTTCTGTGGGCTTCTTTGCAAGGCTGCCTTTGTATTCTGGAGAAATCCCAGGGGAAAGATAATGGCTAGGATGGTTTAGACCAGTTAAAGCCACCCTCTTCCAGTTTGGTCCCCTCCCGATGGGATGGACTACCATTTCTAACCCATCTCAGCCTTACCTGGGAATAAGGGCCATTTTGTGGCAGAAAAGGCTGTATTTTTAAGCAAAATTAAAATGAGCAGCTGCAGCCAGCAGTTGCATGAAATGAATCATGAATAACCATGTGCCTGCCCAGCCACCTGCCACTAAAAGGTGTTTAAGAAAAAGAAGCAATGACTTTTGCTGCCGTTTTGGGATTTGTCCCACTGGGCTGTCCGGGGTTGCCTTTTTCTATCATCATCTATCACCTGTCATTCCCGCAGTGGTCATTTGACCCCCTATTTGACCCCCTGGCCAGCCCCTTGAATGGAACTGAACCCAGGTGCCTTGGGTCAGAGTTCAGCCTTTGATTAACGTCCTCGCTCCTCTTTTGCAGGTGCTTCGTTCGGAGAGGGCTGTCCAACCCCTCCAGGGTGAGCAGACGCCGTCAGAAGCAGAAGGGGAGAATTCTGGCCCAGGGTTCCAGCAGGAAGGTAACGGAGGGGCCAAATCCACAGGGAGGGATTCCTCGCAGCCCTGGAGTTGGATGGGCTGGCAGCCTGGGGCAGCTTCTATCCAGGATGCAAAATAATGCCCTGTTTGGAAAGAGAGGCAAACAAACTAAACCAAAGGATTCTGCACCCTCTGGAAATCACTGATTTCACTTAACTAATTAATTAACTTGGACTTGGCTTAACCTCTTAGAAGGAGCCCAGGGAGGCTTATGTGGTCCTTCTCCTGGCCATTTCATCCTCACAACAACCCTGCAGAGTAAGTTAGGCTGAGAATCACTCACGGACCCAGAGTCTGCCAGTGAGTTTCACAGTGAGTGGGAACTAAAATCAGGATCTCATACAAACCTGCCTGTCCTTTAAGATCAGGCCAGGAGGTTCTTCTGCAAGTGAGGGGGGTGCAAATAGAGGAAGGGCCTTCTCGCTGGCGGTCGTCCTAATACTAAAAAGTCTTTGTAAAGGGAAAGGTTTCCCCTTGACGTTACGCCCAGCCAGGCCTGACTCCAGGGGGCGGTGCTCGTCTCCATTTCCTGGCCGAGGGAGCCAGCGTTTGTCCACAGACAGTCTCCGTGGTCACGTGGCCGGCATGACTAAACACCGCAGTGCGTGGAGTGCTTTTACCTGTCCACCAAAGGGGTACCTTTTTATACACTTGCATTTGGATGCTTTCGAACTGCAAGGTTGGCAGGAGCTGGGACAGAGTACGGGAGCTCACCTCATCTGTGGTTTCAAACCGCTGACCTTTTGATCAACCAGCCCAGTGGCTCAGCGGTTTAACCCACTGTGCCACCGCATCCCTATAAAGTCTTTGGACAGCTTACAAAAAAACAAACCAAAAAATGTACATTTTGTCAGGATATTTTCTCTCTCACTGACACTTGGGACCTTCTTCCCAGGACAGCAAACCAATTTGTCCCATGGTCCTGCGTTCTGTCTTCACAGGTGAGAGGCAGCTGAGCGAGAGAGAGGAGCCACAGCGGAAGAGTGTCGAGCCAGGAGGGAAGAGGAAAGGAAGGGACCTCCTGGCTGTATTAGAGGGGGAGGGGAAGGAGCAAGCTGCTTCAAATCCTCCAGCCTCAGAGAAGATCCCAGGAAATGGCCCGGAGGAGGGTCGTGAAGCATCGGACCCCCCTGCCAGGTCCACAAAGCGACAGAAAGCTCCCAATGGGAAGCCAGAGACAACCTGTGGCGTGTGCGGGAAAAGCTTCAGCCGCAGAACGGGCCTCCTGGCCCATGAGCGGGTGCACACGGGCGAGAAGCCCTACAAGTGCTCGCACTGCGGCAGGAGCTTCCGGTCGAGGTCGACCCTGGTGGTGCACCAGAGGACGCACACGGGTGAGAAGCCCTACCGGTGCGCCGAGTGCGGGAAGAGCTTCCCCGTGACCACACAGCTGATCGAGCACGAGCGGACCCACTCGGGCGAGAAGCCCTACCCATGTGCAGAGTGCGGGCAGGCCTTCCGGCAGCGCTCGCACCTCAAGAACCACCAGAAGATCCACACGGGGCTCAAGCCCTTCAAGTGCTCGTATTGCGGGAAGGGGTTCAGCATCAGCTCCGACCTCATCCGGCACGAGCGGGCCCACACGGGCGAGAAGCCCTACCAGTGCCCCGACTGCGGCAAGCGCTTCTGCAACAGCTCGCAGGTGATCACCCACCGGAGGGTCCACACGGGCGAGAAGCCCTACAAGTGCCTGGAGTGTGGGAAGGGCTTCGCCGTGAGCCAGCAGCTCATCCGGCACCAGGCCGTGCACACCGGGGAGAAGCCGTACCAGTGTCTGGCGTGTGGGAAGACCTTCGGGGTCAGCACCCTCCTGGCCGGGCACCTGCGGATCCACACTGGCGAGAAGCCGTACGAGTGCCCCGAGTGCGGGAAGTGCTTCCGGCTGCGCTCAACACTGATCACCCACTTGAAGACCCACCGGGCGCGGAAGACGTAGGGATACCACTCCCACGTAGAGGCTTTCGAGATGCAACTGGGCAGCCATCCAAGAGAGATGGTTTAACTGGGAGGCCTGCAGAGCGTTGTACCCGATGGCCCTCTGGCCCTTTCCAGCTTTACTAATCCGTGATTCTATGACCAGACTCAGAACAATGCTCGGAACAAGAGTGAGATGTATGACAGAACCTGTGCAGAGAAGGTCATTCCAAATTAAAATGCAGACTTTGCAAGCCTTGGAATGACCTTTAGATAAATTATATAAATTTGAATAGCCTTTATCTCAGGTTTGAGGCCAAATCCAGCCTGAATCTGGCTGTCCGGGGTTGCCCAAATGGCCATACTCTTTCTTGTAGCCCCGTCTCCTTTCTTTCTAGCTCCCAATTATTTGTTTTTGCAGTTTCCTCTCACATTCTACACCATTAAAATGCCTCTTCTGACAGCTTAGTTAACTGGTAAGAAGGGCTTTAAGTGAAAATTTGCAGGCGGTTTGGTGACTTTGCCCCCCCTCCCCGTTTTGCCTTTGGCCCCCTCCTGCCTGGAACGCAGCACACTGGAACCCCCCCCTCAAAATGGGATGTACCCCCCAGGGCTGAAATAGGTTCCTCACCTCTGGTATAAATGTTCAAAGTGCCTCTCATCGCCTGCCTTGTAACCGATCCTGAAAGGTGGGTTGGTTTTGTGTCAGCCCCACCTTGGAGACCCTGTGACGAGCTCCGAGTTGGAGAAAGGGCAGGGAAGGGCAACGAAATGATTGGGGGGCTGGAGCAGCTCCCCTGTGTGCAGCAGCCATGACAATCGGGACTGTTCAGCATAGAATAACGGTGAGGAAAGGGAGTACTTGACGGGGTGTTCAAAACTACACCGGAGATTTTTCTTCCTCTTGCAGAACACTCAGACCCAAAGGGGTCATCCCAGGAAGCTGATGCATAAGAAGTTCAGGACAGATAAAAGCAAATCAGTTCTTCACACATCCAAAAGTTGAACTGTGGAGTTTGCTGCCATGGGAAGTGGTGATGGACACCAGTTTGATCACTTTAAAAGGGGATTTAAAAGGGGACTAGGCAGATTCCTTGCTCGGCTAGATCTCATCCTGGCACTCGCTCAGGTGGGGTCATGCAGCTTATTATTTATTTATTTATTTATTTATTTAAACATTTCTATGCCGCCCCTTGCCGAAGCCTCGGGGCGGCTCACAACATAATAAAATACACAAAACAATAACAATTAAAATATATACATTGGAATAAAATAAGCCGCCCTGGCCAAATAAAATTCAATGGTATTAACATTTAAAATGCTGCTTAAATAAAAAGGTCTTTGCCTGGCGCCGAAAAACAAATAGCTTCTCTCCCTACCCTAAATCTAAGAATGTTACTTGCTGTGGAAAACTACATCAAAACAGTTAATTAGCCCCATCCGCTGTTCCCAGGCGGCTCCACTGTAAACTTTTCGGCATTCCAATGCTGTACCGTCCTAATTAGCAAGCGGCTTCCCTTGCATGCCGGAGGGCCTCGACTGAGTCTTCACACATGAGGCAGGAATAGAAGGGCAGTTGTGTTACACCACCTATCTCCTCGGTATACAATAGTCTTCCAGCAGTTTTCCTCTACAGGCACCAAACAGGGAAGATCGTTGGAAGTTTTCCTCACGGAGGGCTAGCTGCAGCCCTGAGTTCCTTTGGTTTACCTGCTTCTGCAGCTTTTCCAGATCCCCAATATCCTTTTTGAGATGCAGGGCCAGAAATGTGTCCATCTTTCCAAGTGTGATCTCTTCAAAGCTTTGCATAGATGTGGGTGTCTTCTTTATCCTTTTAATGATCCCTGGCATCTACGCTACCTTTCATGGGTTACTGCTCAATTTCTGGCCATCTCTGTTGCCCTGTGTTTAAAGGGCTTAGACAGGCATGCAACTTGAGTTCCTCCCAAAGTTTTGGGCTACAACTCAGCCCTAGAAAGCATCTGATGGGGGTGATGGGAGTTGTAAGCCAAAACATCTGGAGGGCCAGCAGTCACCAACCTGACTTTAAATGATCCTGGTTTAGTTTCTGCCATCTTCAAGTACCACTGGGTGACTCTGGGCTAGTCACACACTCTCAGCCTAACCTACTCCGCAGGGTTGTTGTTGTGAGGATAAAATGGAGCTGAGGAGAGCTAGGTCAACCACTTTGTGTTGCTGGCAAGAAGAAAGGCAAGGCATACATGCAACAGAATTATAATAATGAGAGTCTCAAGATAATGTTTGGGGTTAAAACCCCCACTGGAAACCCTGGAAGGCCACAGCTAAGGAGCTTGGACAATATGAAACTAGGCTGACCACTGGCGGGAGGCTAACCTTAACCATCCAAAACTTTTGAACTACAACTCCTATCATCCCTGCTGGCTGTGGCCTATGGGAATTATAGGCCAGAACGCTGGAAAGCCCCAGGTTTCCTCCCGCTGAGCCTACAGGCGCTTCCTCCACGGCTCTCCGTTTGGTTTCCTCTCCCCCGTCCACGTTCCGCAGAAAGGCTCAACCCCGGAAGGGTTAAAGTGATAGAGTCGGAGTTCCTAGAAGAGCTGCTCCTGACCACAGTGAGGCCGCTCTTGCCGTCGCTTCCTTTTTCCGGCCGTGTCACTATGCCGAAGAGAGGGAGAGGTGAGCTGAGCTGCAGGTTTGCGGGAAGGGGGGCGGGGGGGTGTATTTTAAATGCAAATACTAAATGCAAAACATGGGCGGGATAAAAGGAGAAACAGAACACACACCCATAGAGAGAGAGCACCGTATTTTAATTATTATATTTATATCCCACCTGAACTCAGATGGAAGCCCCACAGAATTTAGCAGCTGGAGAATGTTGGGAATGACAGACCTTTTTTCCCCTGGCTGAAACTGCCTAGAATTGCACCCCAAACCACAAAAAGCCAAATCAAACGCAAACCCATATGCGATGCTAGTGCAAGTTTGAAAGAATAAAACATATATCTGCTGTGTACAAGATAGCAAGTTGGACACTAGCCAAACGTGTTACACACACGTGTGGACTCTCGAACCGAAGGGTATAAAATTTATTTTCAGGGGAATTCCATTTCAGGGAAGCTCTCAGTGGTACTCAGGGCCAAAGGCAAAAGCAGGTTGGCCCAAAAATCCTGAATGGCAAAAATGTCAATATATTTAACTCAGAGCTTAGGAGAGACATTTTGGTCTTTCTTAATGCAGTAGGCAGAGACTGCACAAAAGCCATAGAACCACCAAAACATTTGGTCAATGGGGGGAAAGCTGATTGCTGTCTGAAAACTCCAGGGAGACTAGAGTCAGCCCATTGCCTTGAGGTTCATCATCCCTTTTTTTTCTAACCCTTTGTAGGGAACATGTATCAATTTGAAGATCTTTTTATTTTCTCTTCAGGAAGAAACTTTAATCCATTATCTGCAGAATTTTTGCTAAATTCAGGACCTAACTCTCACTGAGAGACAGCCCAGTCCATCCCTCAAAATCTGTTTTACGGAAACTGCTAATGGAGGACACCATGTAAGAGTAGTGGAGGAACACCCTAAGGCTTCTGTTGGATCACAGGACAGACAGAATGGACCAGAGTGAGCCACGTCCCCAGGTTTGGGCTGTGCTCAGACAGGGGCCTCAAGGAAACGGGTACAGCCAAATAGGGCGCAAATGGGATAAAGAGGAGACGGGAGAGCGAGTCTTCTCAACAGGGACTGGCTTGCCCAGTTTGGGCTGGGGCAGCCCACAGTGTTTGCAGTCTGTCCCATGGGAAGACATAAAGGTTTGTGTGCCCCCTGTTGAAGGCACGGCTTCTAGCAGCTGCTGCCCCGAAGGACATGAAGGAACCTGCCTCAAGCCAAACCTTGGCCAAGAACCCAAAGAGCCCTGTCAGTGCTTGGACCTTGCAGGGGCCTACCAAGGTACAGAGGGTGAGCCTGTGGAAGGGAACACCACCATCACTGTAGAAACCCAGCGGCTGAAATTCCGGATGTTCGGCTATGAGGAGGCCAAGGGCCCCCGCGAGGCCTGCAGCCACCTCTGGTTCCTCTGCCACCGGTGGCTGAAGCCCGAGCGGCACAGCAAGGAGCAGATGCTGGAGCTGGTGATCCTGGAGCAGTTCCTGGCCGTCCTGCCCCCAGAGATGCAAGGCTGGGTGAGAGAACGTGAGGCCAAGAGCTGCGCCCAGGCGGTGGCCCTGGCCGAGGGCTTCCTGCAGAGGCAAGCAGAGGCCGAGAATGCAGCCGAAGAGGTGAGAGGTGTGATTGTGCACCCTGAAGGGACTGTCGCCTGGACGAGGGCAAAGGCTGGTTCTCTGCTGCCCAACTGGCAGGACTGGATCTAATGGGCTGAAGTTATGGGAGGGGGGGCGATTTCAGCTGACCATTAGGAGAAACAGTCTTGTTGGTAAAAATGGTAGGACATCCGAACCAGTCGTGGGTTGAGCAGAAGGCAGATCTCCCCCGCAAACATGGCCAGTGGCCAGGAGTACAGGAAGTTCGTGTCCAATACATCTAGAGACCTTCCTTCTGCTGTGCCTGACAAAGAGGGCTGTTGGGCTTCCCCTTCTTGGACATCTTCAACCAGTTGGGCTGGCATTGGATGATCTTTGGTCTCCAATGAAACATCCTTGCATTTGGGCCTAGTTGCCCTTTAATTTCCCATCATGCCCCTGAGGCAGTGTTCTTCTGGGCACTGAGGACAATCCAGATGGCAGCCCCTTCATCGCCTTCTGCTGCTGCCAGCCAAGCCCAGCAATGGGGGGCAGGGGGGCTGTTTGCCAGAGGGGCCCTTTCCTGGAGCCGGCTCCCTTTCTAATCCACCTGGCCTCCTGCCTTTTTCCAGCTCTCTTGACAGGGTTGTTCTCCTGGCTGTTTCAGGTGGCAGCACCTGCGACTCCTTCAGAAGCAGGTGGGGCTCCTTCAGAGACCAGGGAGAAGCTGCCGAGTGTGGAAGTCAAAGAAGAGAGTGGTGGAGAAAATGGCTGTTCAGGTAATGTGAACTTTATCTTCATCACTGTCCTGCCCAATAGCTGAAGCTCTCCAGGTGGTTTAAAATGGCACATAAAATACAGTTAGAATACAATAAGAAAAATACAAATGATGACAAAATATAATAAAAATAACACTTCAAAATTTAGAAGCCAGATTTGAAGCCAGATTTAAGTAAGTACAATAAATTTGTTGTTGTTAGTTGCGAAGTCGTGTCTGACCCATCGCGACCCCATGGTCAACATTCCTCCAGGCCTTCCTGTCCTCCACCATCCCCCAGAGTCCAACTAAGTTCACACCGACTGCTTCAGTGACTCCATCCAGCCACCTCATCCTCTGCCGCCCCCTTCTTCTTTTGCCATCTATTGTTCCCAGCATTAGGCTCTTCTCCAGGGAGTCCTTCCTTCTCATTAGGTGGTCAAAGTATTTGCGTTTCATCTTCAGTATCTGGCCTTCTAAAGAGCAGTCTGGGTTGATCTCCTCTGCGACTGACTGGCTTGATCGCCTTGTGGTCCAAGGGACTCGCAGGAGTCTCCTCCAGCACCACAATTCAAAGGCCTCAATCCTTTGGCACTCAGCCTTCCTTATGGTCCAGCTTTCACAGCCATACATTGCAACTGGGAAAACCACAGCCTTGACTATAGACACTTTTGTCGGCAGGGTGATGTCTCTGCTTTTTAGTATGCTGTCTAGATTTGCCATAGCTTTCCTCCTCAGGAGCAAGCATCTTTTAATTTCTTGGCTGCAGTCCCCATCTGCGGTGATCTTGGAGCCCAGGAAAAGATGTAAGACCTGTTAAATTGCTGACATAGCACTGCAATATACTATTAGAATGGATTAAATACCCTTTAGAAAATGAGTTTTAAACGGGCATCAAAAGGATAGTAGAGTTGGCACCAGCTGGGCCTTCGTGAGGAGCTTGTTCCATAATTGATGGGCTGCCACTGAGAAGGCCCCGCACCTGGTTGTCACCAACCAGGCCTTCTATGATGGTGGCGGTCAGAGGCATACCCAGAGCTTGATCCCATTTGAAGCAGTGGTCTAAAGCCACAGGCTTGGGGCCCTAGTCTGGCCCGTTCCCCCAGGATTCCCCAGAAGGCTGTACACCATCTCCTTGGTCCAGCTTCTTTAATGACTGACTGACTGGTGGTTTCCCCACTTTTACGCAGTATTTCCCCATGAAAGGTTGAACAGCTTTTCCTGAGGTAGGAAAGCTTCAATCTAAATTAAATTTAATATAAATGAGGCTGGTAGTTCAAGTTTGCCTCTTCTGTGCTTGGTTCTGCCCCTTTTGCTTTTGACCTTGCCCTTCAAGAGTTTGTTTGAAATGGAATCCGGCCCTTGGGCTGAAAGTGCTTCCACACCCCAGGTCCACAGACAAGGAAAGATCAGAGACGCTGTCTGACCAAAATAGGGCTGGAGCACTGAGGGTGGAAGGATGCTGTCATATGGACAATCAGTGCAGTATAGTGGTTAGAGCAGCCTTGCTCAACAGGAGCCCCCCTCGTGTCTAAGACTGCAACTCCCATCAGCCTCATTCATCGAAGCCACTGGTCAAGAATGATGGGAGTTGCAGGCCAATCTGTGGAGACCCTTCTTGGGTTTGAATAGGTGTCACCTACCTGGTGGCCATGCTGTCTGGGAATGATGGGAGTTGTGGTTCAGTCCATCTGGAGGGCACCACATTAGGTTAGATTGTCAGGCTACCAAATGTCCTCAGGCTGGTTTAGGCTCTGCACCCCAGTCTGTAGCTTTAAAAATGTGGCACTCAGAACTGGATGAGGTAATTCAGATATGGCTTAGTGACTCCTGAACTGAATGGGCCCATAACTTTGTATGAGCTGTTTCTGTAAATGCAATCTAAGGTTTACCTGTTGTAAGTAATTTATTTTTATCTATTTCCCGCTTCCTCCCTCCCCTCCTCCCTCCCTCCCTCTCCCTTCTCCTTCCTTCCTGCTTGTTTCTTGAAGTACACAATAACATTAATTTTAAAACATGCAGTCTATGGTAACATTTATTTTTAGTAGCTGCATCATACTGTGGCTCATTTTTGGTGATGTCAGGAGACAATTGTGCCCTTAAAATACTTTTCAATTTAAGAAACCAAAGAGATCCACAAAAGTATAGCAGTTCAAAGCACAGGATTAGTATAAAGCAAGACAGTCCGAACACTTCAATTGGTGCAAAATAGAGCTGCCAGGTTGCTGATGGGGACGGGGCGTTATGCTCACATGACTCCAGTCCTCCGTCAGCTTCACTGGCTTCCCATTGAAGCCCGGGCCCAATTCAAGGCGTTGGTGATGACCTACAAAGCCCTAAACGGCTTGGGTCCTGGCTACCTGAACGAGTGCTTACGTCCGTATATGCCCGACCGCCCTTTGAGATCTGCGGGAGAGTCCCTTCTCCGGGAACCCTCCATGAAAGAAATTAGGAGAGTAAGTACTCGGAGGAGGGCTTTCTCTGCGGTGGCACCCAACCTATGGAATTCACTCCCCAAAGAGGTCCGCCTGGCACCGTCGTTACTGGTTTTTCGGCGCCAGGTAAAGACCTTTTTATTTAAACATCATTTTAACTGTTAAAACATATGATCTGGCCAGGGCAACTTCTTCTTCCTTCTCTTTCTCCTTCTATATTTTTATTTACTTAATTTATACTGATAATTTTAATCTTATATTTGTAAATCAATGTATTTTTTGTATTTTGTATTTAATGGTAATTTATTATGTGCTATTGTATTTCATTGTATTTTATCGTGTTGTAAGCTGCCCCGAGGTTTCGGCAAGGGGCGGCATAGAAATGTTATAATAATAATAATAATAATACTAAATAATATAAACAGTATTAAAGAATCGGTTTAATTCCCTTGCTGTTTTGTTCCTTTAGACGACGAATTGCTGAGTGGGCGGGCAGAGGGCCAGTTGCACTTGAATAGCCACAAACAAGGGGACGTGTGTGAGACCAGAAGATGTTTGCAGCATCAATATAAGCAAGCAACTTCCTCCATTTCTACGGTGACCCACACAGGAAGCTGCCCCGAAAAGAGTGGTGATAAAGCTGAAGACGTAGCTCCTGATTTTGATGAAACCGCAACCCAACAAATACCTCCAAAAGTCAAGAAGCAAAGGACTTGCAGCGTGTGTGGCAAGAGCTTCAGTCGGAGCACTGGCCTGATTGCACACCAGAGAATTCACACTGGAGAGAAGCCATACGAGTGCTCTGACTGTGGGAAATCCTTCAGGCTGCGGTCGAACTTGATCGCTCATGCGAGGACGCACAATGGAGAAAAACCGTATCAGTGTCAGCAGTGTGGGAAAAGTTTCAGTGTAAGCTCACAGCTCATTAAACACAAGAGGACTCATTCAGGGGAAAAACCATACAAATGTACTGAATGTGGACAGACATTCCGCCAGAGCTCACACCTTAAGAACCACCAGAGAATCCACACCGGAGACAGACCATTTAAGTGCTCAGATTGTGGGAAAAGCTTCAGTGTGAGTTCAGATCTGATTAGGCATGAAATATCTCACACTGGGGAGAAACCATACCAGTGTCCAGACTGTGGCAAGCGTTTCTGTAACAGTTCTCAGATTATTACTCATCGGAGGGTTCATACAGGAGAAAAGCCCTATAAATGCCTGGAGTGTGGGAAAAGCTTCACTGTAAGCCAACAACTCAGCCGGCACCAAAGAGTTCACACCGGAGAAAAACCATACAAATGTCCTGAATGTGGGAAAACTTTTGGTGTGAGCACACTCCTTACTGGACATCTGAGAATACACACTGGCGAAAAACCATATGAATGTCAAGAATGTGGGAAAAGCTTTAGGGTGCGCTCAAACCTTATTGCACATCAGAAAATACACACTGCAAGAAAATCATAGGTATCTTTTCACTGGAGAAAGGAAACTTAAATTTGAATTCAGATATCTTGGTTTTTCATAAGGGATTGTGCAGGCCTACCCCAATCCACAGGTAGTATACAGAACACTGGAGCCCTGCAGTAAGAAAGAATGGGGGAGAGGCTGCCTAGGAAAGACTAACAGGATGGACTTCTAGGACAGTTCCAGGCCACGGACTGCCAGTTCCTCACCCATATTGTTGGAACTCCAATACTCTGAATCTGCCTTGGTCTGGTGGCCCTCCATATCTTTTGGACTATAAATGGTATCTCCCCCTTGCCACTGGTCATGCTGGTTGGAGTTGATGGGAGATATAGTCCAAAACATCTGTAGGGAAACTGGCTGGACAAGGCCATTTTTAATAAACCCAGGTTTTGGAAGCATGGGAAGGAAAAAGCAAGAACCCAACTCTTAATATACACTGGAATATGATTAATCATAGACTCATAGAATAGTAGAGTTTGAAGGGGCCATGAAGGCCATTGAGTCCAACCCCCTGCTGTTGCAGGACACCAGTTCACACAATCACACTCAGTCGGCTGTCCAGTTTCCTCTTGAATGTCTCTAGTGTGGGAGAGCCTGCCACCTCTCTGGGCAGCTGGTTCCACTGGGTATTGCTCTGACAGTGCAGAAGCTTTTCCTGATGTCCAGCCTGAATCTGGGTTGTTGCAACTTGAATTGATTATTCCGTGTCCCACACTCTGGCAACAGCAAGAAGAGACCTTGACCTTCCTCTTTGGGACAGCCTTTGAGGTACTTAGAGAAGTTACAATCTAATGTAGTTAACTGACTGAACATCCCATTTTCTGGCCCTGTCCTGCCTCAACAGAGATGGGTTTTCCTGCCAACAGGGTAATTTCTAGAAGGATTCTCAAACCAGAAGCTGTAGATTGAATGGTCAACCCAACACATTTACTGCTAGTATACATTGACAATTGCCTTCCTCTCCATTTTGAGATATATGGAGTAACTCTTGCCTCTTGGAACAAAGGGATTTTCACAGGCTGCTTGAGGAACACGACATAATTCACCCAAAATAGAACAAATGAATTGTGAAGGAAGGTCTTTGCCATCTTTGTTAAATCTCTCTCACGAGCACTGACGGAAAGTTTAAGTCATCTGGGCAACAACCTCTACACTAACCTGCCCCACCCAGATGTGGGAGACTACATTCTCAGCAAGCTGGGGGTGATGGGGGTTGTAGTCCCCACTCTTGGAGGGTGCCAGACTTTTGTAACAGGAGTTTGCTCTGAAAGTGTGAGTGAGTGTGGATGCGTTTGTTCCCTCCACCCTGGAACCTCTGAAGTTCATTGAGATGGTACCCGGGTGTGTTTGCGTGGGAGGGGGAGATAATGCATTGCCAACTCAAGGCAGTGGTTTTGGGGGCTTGCTTTATGGCTCAGCCCCAAATCATACACAAATAGATAACTATGCATATGTGGAGGAAGTGATCCCTACCGCTGTTCAAGCGTAGAAGATCTCCAAGCATAACTCTTCCCACCTGCCCAGGATATAAAACATCTTCACTCAAACATGGAAGATTTGAAACATTGGGGAAACACAAGCAACTTGTTAAATTAATAAATCCCTGCCCTCCAAAACACTCATCCCTTGCTGATGTTGAGGCTGTGTTTGCTGAAGGTACAGAAAAGTTCTGGGGCTCGCAGGACAAAAAAGGTACAACTTTGCATAGGCTAATTTGCATGTGCTTTAAAGTCTTTAAAACAGCCTGTCTTTTAATGAGATCCCAGGTGGTAAAATGGAGGGCTGGCCAAGGGCAGGGGGTACTTTATTTCAGGAAAATATCAGGAAGAAAGACGGGCTGGGGCAGCAGGACAACTAGCCAGCAAATCCAGGGGGAGCTGATGCTGCGGGGAGCATCAGGGCCCCTAAAACTGCACTTCAACAGGTTCCCTTGCACCACAAGGTGTGGGGGCAGAAGGGTTCCCAGGGATTTGGGTCTCCAGCCCTCCTAATACAGTGGTACCTCAGCTCACAAACGCCTCAGTTCATGACCAAATCGGGTCGTGAACAGAAATTTCTGAAAAAATTTGCCTCGGGTTGCGAACTCTGCATTCGGTGACGATTGCCATCGCGCCCGTCTCCCCCCCCCCCCCCCCGGAGCGAGCCCGCAATCGCCCGTCCATGGCCGCACTCAACACTCGTGCAGGGATGATGGGCGCGATCGCAGTCGTGCTCGGGGTGAGGGGGAGATGGCCGCCATCTTTGTTGTTCTTTGTCACTTTGCGTCAAATTTTTGTGATTAAAAATAATAGTTACATAACGGATTAACCTTATTTACATTGAACCTTACGGGGAAATTTGACTTGGCTCACGACCAGTTTGGGTCACGACCAGAGTCCTGGAACGGATTAAGTTCGTGAGCCGAGGTACCGCTGCGCTGCTCCCGAGGGCAGAATCTTCTTCCACAAACGTGTTCCCACTTCCTGTCTCCCACTGCCTGGGTGAGGAACCTTTTTCACTCGGAGGGCCAAATTCACATTCAGATTCACTGGGGCGGTCCCAAAGATGGGCAGGGCCAAGGCGAAAGGGGAAGAGCCAACGACACAAAAAGTCCAATATAGTTTAGCTTACAGTTCTTGTTACATAGGGCATTTCAGTCTTTCTAGCTCGGATGGAGACCTTCCCAAAAGCCAGTGATGGAGAGAAGGCACCCAGTGACCCATGGCTGGGGGAAAGGGGGCGTGGCAGGATGGTCCAACAGGCTTTTTAAAGGCACCGTCCTGTGCAATTTAGAGAGAAAAAGACCTTCATTCTCTTTGAACCTGCACAGAATTGTGTCCTTGGGCTGTGGAAATTCTGCAACTTCCTTAATCAAAAACTTAGGGGAGAATAGAGGAGGAAGCACTCTGCGTATGCTTAGGGGGACTGCAAACTGCACCTCTGAGGCCATCGTACAAATTCTGTGTTTAGTTCCTTTAAACCAAAATAAAAGGTCAGAGCATGAGAATAATAATGTTAATCCCCAACCTGCTGGTTTATTTCAGTTGATATTTCCATCTGCTCTCCAAGCTGCTTTTTACTCAGGAACCTTTTTATTCTCCCAGTATTTTAATTGTTAACCTGTTTTATTTAGTGGTTTTATATTTAACATCAGATGCTGTGCAACTGCTACTTTTATTTCTATTTTATTTTATATCTGTTGTAAACCATCCCGAGACGTCTGTGAAGGGATGGTAGAGAAAAGTTTTAAATAAATAAGGTGGCAAATTCAATGAGGTCTACAGATGTTTAGTAAACATCATTATTTGTGAATTTTTGACTGAGGCAAAAGTTGAACTCAGGACTTCCCAGTGCACAAACCTAGCTGCTATTTCAAGGTATTTTGATCTCAGCTGCTGTACCACTGGCAGGCATGTGATAGGTGGAAATCTAACTGGTGCCCTTTAGACATGGTAGGTGCTGGCTAGGTCTGGTAGGTGTTGTAGTCCAAGATGGGGAAGATGGGGAGTGCTGTTCTCATCATTGAGATGTATAGAGTGGCAAAGCGTCACCTGCTGAATGTCTGCCCAACAGGTAGCAGTGGAGGCTTTGTGTTTTACTGTGGCTTTTAAAAAGCTATTCACTTGTGCCATTTTAAAGATTTTTTCTTTGGTATTTTAATGTGTTTTTATTAGTTATTTTAAAATCCTTTTAACATGAGCCCTCTTGCAAGAATTTTAACATTTGCATTATCATGACTGCATAAATAAAAATAAAAGAGAGGCAGAGAGACTCTGGCATGCACTTCGTTGCAGTTTTGCAATAAGCACTCAAGATTACCCCTGCACTGTATGAAATCAGACTGATCAGAGCACCCCTGGGCAAGTGCAGAGTGCCTTGTGTTCTCTGCTGAGCTGTCTCATGCATGCGTCACCTAGGCTTTGTTTTAGGCTTAAGGTATGTGTGGTTGTAACGGGACAAAAAACCAGAGAAAGCAATTCGGTGGAGCAGTGCTCAGGCGACCTGGGTTCTAGTCTCTGCTCAGCCATGGAATCAACTAGGTGACTTTGAGCAGTCACAGACTCTCAATCCAACCTACCTCACAGGGTTGTTGTTCTGCAGGTACAATTGGGAGCAGGAGGATGAGAGTGATGTAAGCCTCTTTGATTTCTTTAAAAAAGAAAAAGGTGGGATATAAATCAAATAGACGGACAGATAGAGAGACAGGTGACCCTTCTTAGCTATTTTTGTCATGGATGAGATTTAGATGAATTTCCACTAAAAGCGCCTCCAGTATTTTGGATGTTTCAAGGGGAATTTTACACTTAGCAATTGCTTCATGGACAGCTTTTTCCAACTCTGTCTCACTGTTTTCTCCTATGTCTTAACTGCTGGATTTTTCCCACCTTCCATTTATTCATTTCGGTATTTATGGCATGCATACTGTGCTCTTCAGCCAAAAAAACGTTCCCTGAGCAACTTACACAGTTGTGCCTTCAGGACCTCACTTTAAAAGTCATAAAAGAAAAAAATAAATTGGGAGGGAGAAGGAGAAAACGAAGCTCACATAATGGCTGACCGGATGAGAACCTCAAAATCAGGACATGAGTGAAGCAGTCCCCTCCCACCCATGTTCTTCAACCACTGGTATACACAGGCATCCTGCCACTGATACTAGATGTTGCACATGGCCATGAGGACTAGAAGCCTTACCCACCATGAATTTGCCTGATCTCCTTTTAAGGCCACCCAAATGGGTGACTATCATACTACTTCTGGCAGGGAATCCCACAGTTTAACTATGTAGCAACGGGAATCATACACTTGGAAGGGTACTTCGAGATCATGTAGTCCAACCCCAGCTCAATGCGAATTCTGAAGAAGTGCTTTGTTTTGTCCGTTCAGTTGCATGCGTGGCTTCTGCTGGGCTCCAGCGTTTTGAGAGGGAGAAAAACGCATCTCTGTCCGCTTTTTCCATACCCTGAAGAATTGCGTACCCCTCCCACTTCTCTCCCGGTACCCACCTAGTTGCTCTGCTGGAAAGTCCCAAGCATCCCGGGGGCGGGGGGGGGGCTGTTCCAACCCCTTCCTCTTTTTCGTAGCCCTGCATTGCACCCAGATGCAGTGCTAAGGAGTAGCATCTTTCATTGCAGCCCCCATTCTGTAGGGGTCCATCTGCCCTACATCTTGGTGAAGTAAACCCCCCGGCTGAAATAAATAAACTTTCTTGCTGAAACAAACGTACCAGGGCCCGGAGGATTTCTGAGTTCCTCTCGGATTAACCGGCTTTTTTAACGACCGGTGCCTCACCCCTTGAATCTTTCTCCTGCCCGAGTTTTACCACCCTCCCCACCCCCCCGGCAATCCAGTGCCCTCTTCTCCCCTTGCACAAATAGGGGTGTCCTTGGGAGACAGACCGCTATAAAAACCGCTCCTCACAGACTTAGAGCGTGAGTAAATTAACGTATGCGAATATATGCATTCATGCTGGTCCTGTGCGCCTGAGCCCCGGACCTTTCCAGTTTCTAGCTCCCCGCTTCGATGGCTCCTTTTCCACCTCCGCCGCACCTTTTTTAAGATGCGGGCAGCAGAACCGTTCAGCATTGCAGGGATCCCAACACGGAACTCGTCCTTTTTTCCCACTTCGGCAGCACGCTGAATGGACCGGCTTGCTTTAACCTCGATTTGAAAAGTGCCCTCCCCTCCCCTCCCCACCCGCCCACTCAGGTCTCATCCGCCAAGGAAACGTGGGGGGGGGGGATCCTGGCGAGCAGCCAAACTCGTGCTCCCTGCGCCTTGGCGCTCGAAGGGTTAAAGAGAGCGCGCTCCGCTTCCTAGAGAGGCCCAGGAAGATGAAAGGGGAATGTGTGTGCGTTTTTAAAAAAAACACTCAAAGTTCCTTCCTGTTAAATTCCCTGCAGAAGAAGATGAATGGAGGAGGGAGCTGGAAAAATCCACGCTAGGAGATTCTCCTTGCCTGCCAGAGAGAAGGGTGAGTGTAGCTATGCAGAAAAAGCACAGATAGGGTCAGGCTCCCCCTTTCTGGAGAGCCTCTGCCTTGCACAGCTGGAAGACAGGCAGAAATCCAACAGGAGAAGCGTGTTCCAGGCTGGAGACCGTGCCGGGAGAGAGCTTTCCCTGCCGGATTTTTGCTGTGAAAGGCTCAGGCACCTTGGCAGAGGAGCGAAGCGAGACATCAAAACTGGACATTTGATTAGACCAGTTAAGCACGGCTTAATTAAGTTTTGTGGAAAGGATGCGGGTGGAGGTGGCGGCGGCGGCTAGGTGAGAGGGCTTTAAAGGTTCAACAAATTCGCCGGGATAAGGGGGAAGTAGGAGCTGTGTTGGGGGGAAAGATGGAACCTCCATATTTAGGGGAAGTATACCTCTCCATCAGTTGTTACAGGAGCTTTAAGACAATAAGAAGAGCCTTGCGGGATCGCAACAAGGCCCAGCCAGTCCTGCATGCGGCTTACGCAGAGGCCACCCAGCTGCCCCGATGGGAAGGCTACAAGCGGGACAGCAATTCAAACAACCCCCCCTTGCCTATGTTCCCCCACAAACCAATGGGAGCAAACCAAAGGTCCCTGCAAGAAAGGCGGATGTTAAACTAGAGGATTCAGAGCCTAACAACTCAGGAGCAAAATTCCATTTTGGAAAAGTACTCATTTCTGAAGTGGACAGAGCCAAAATACCAAGACTATCAACATCTTTCAATCTATAACTGTGCTTTCAATATTGGTTTTATTAGATTTACATTCTAATGCATGTTGCCACTTTTGTTTGTATTTCTGCCCTGACACCCTTGTAAAGGTCGGGATAAAAATGCTTCAAATACAGTAAATGTTTTTAACAAAAAACTCTTCCCAGGAGAGACCTTTTGGAGTGGAGGAAGGAAACGACACAGAGCTGGGGAAGGAGGAGGAGGCTACTAGGCCTGGCCTGATCACTCCATGCTACCTCCAAGTAGTAGTGGGGAGTAGGGCTATGTACACCAGTTGCTGGGGATCCTGTATGGGGGATCCTGTGGGCAGCAGCTTGACCACTGTGTGCACAGAATGTTGGATTAGTTAGGCTGTTAGGCCTAACGGGGAAAGGAGCGTGGCCTTCTAGGGTAGCTCTAGAGGTCCCCAATGGGCCCCTGGATCTAAGCTTGTAAGACCTTGCCCTGGATCAGTGTGGGTGGTAGATCGAAGTAGGCAGTACCACCCTCCTCCGGAGGCAGTGGAAAGATCCAGAGGGTGGTGATTGGTTGTTTTAAATTTGCAGTAGAGCAATTAAGCCTAATACAAAGAGGAGTGGAGGTGCTAGGGTTGACCCTAAAGGGGAAAAGCAGCCTGAAGATGTTTGGGAATCACTACACTAAATAAACAAACCTTCTGAGCCAAATGGCCCCAAATGAACCCAACCATCCATTCATTCTGAATATATTAGATAAAGTTCTTCCAAGTCCTTCAGCAGGAAAAAGAGGCTTACATAGGATGGCAAAAGTGGGATTCTGCAGTAGTTTAAAGCATTTCAGAAGTCAACTGCTATGAAACTAATTTGAACTACTGGAACAATTTAAAAGCAGCAGCCTTATTGATAATTCACGGAGGATTATCCTATGCATGTCTACTCAGAAGTAAAACCCACTCAATTCAATAGGGTTTAGTCCCAGGAAAGTGTATATATGAGAGTAGAGCATCAGGGCATGATTCTATGCATGTTCAGAGGGGGAAAAATGTCTGAAATTCCTAGTGTGCCCTAAAAAGTTCAAAGAAGCAAGTGTTGGACCCTCACCTGTACTAAGAGCAAGCCAAAAGTGTTGGGTTATGCAGGTGCTTTGAAAAGCTCGCAATGCAAGGTCCAGCTGTGGATTCCTTCGGAGGGGTTTTCACAAACAGGGCCAAAAAGGCAGTTTCTGTTGCATCAGGCTACCTGATTTGCAGGTGGGCTCATGAACAAGGCCACTGAAGCTCATCTCCGGACTTGCTGAGCTGTGGGCAGGTGGCCCAAATAACCAGCCTCCAGAGCCTTTAGGACTTAAAAGACCAATTAATCCCTGCATTTGAATTAGGATTGACTAATTGGACAGTTTCTTGATTGTGCCGGAGCAGATCCCATTTGTACCCATGGCTCGTCATCTGACTAAGGTGGACTTCCCCAGGCCTGTGGCCTCCAGATGGGTTGGACAACAAGTCCCATCATCCCCAATCACACACACAGGGGTCACTGGGTGGGCAAAGGCTGAGCTATGGATTTAGATACAAGCATTTTAAATTCAGGGCATTTGTTTGAGCTGAAGGTTAGGATAAAGGATGTTGCTTTCAAGATTGTCTGGATTGTGCCAGTTTACTATATTAAGGAATCAAAAGCGTGATCATTCCTTCTCTTAAGGTGGAAACTTTGAACCTCTTTCAGCCTGTGGGCAGTTTCTGTTTTGAGTAAGTGCTCAAGGGCTCAGTTGACTGGTAGGCAGAGCTGAAGACGCAAGGAGCAGGGGTCTGCAAATGTTAGTTTAAAGCATTCCTTGCCTTTAAAGAGGCCTTGGGGGGAAGCATTTCAGCCTTATTAGAAGGGGAAGGTGGAACTGTGCAAAACACACTGAGCCAGGTTGGTGTAGTGGTTAAGAGCATGGGACTGGGACTCAGGCGATCCGGGTTCAAGTCCCCGCTCAGCCATGCAGCCAACTGGGTGACCTTGCGCCAGTCACAGACTCTCAGCCCAACCTACCTCGCAGGGTTGTTGCTGTGGGGAGAAGATGGAGGAGGAGAATGATGTAAGCTGCCTTGAGCCCTTTGTAGGAAAAAGGCAGGATATAAATCGCAATATAAATAAATAAAATACCTAGGAAACCATGAAATAATGACTATTGACTAATGACTGTTGAACAATGACTATTGTTCTGTTGTCTGAACCCACACTCAGGACTTGTGTTATGGGTTGATGGTGGGTTATCTTGTCTGAATGAGAGATGTGAAGGCCTAGAAAAAAATGGAAAATGTTTTCTGAATAGTTCTGGAGGGGTTGGGGGGATACTTCATACCTCTGGTCTGAATCCTGCTAACAAACCTCACAGTTCACAGCCCACCAACAAACCATGGGTATCCCTTCATGGGTTGTTTGCCATTCATAAACCATATCACAGCACAGACAGCACAGGAACTTGACATATCAACAACCCATAGTCAAATCCTGAGCCTGGGTTATTGTGTTGTTTGAACCTAGCCGGTTGGGGGAAAGGGGGGCATAGCCTTCTGGGAAACCACAGAGGACCAGATGGGATCCCAGAAAGGCCAGATTTGGTCCCTAGAGATTGAGGAAGCAAGACAATGAGGAAAAATAATGAAGCACATGGTTTGTGTTTCATTTCTTTGATGGGTGAGCAGTTTAAAATTGTTTGCTTATCTCTTATTATATAAGGTTAATATAATACAATATAGTATATTTAAGATGGCTGCACAAGTTCAAGGTATTTTACAAGTTGCAGATACGTCACTTAAATATAAGATTGTTTTGGATTTATGGTTTGTGAGTCTGTTTAGGATGACTTTTTATAGTGTAGTACAGAGTTTAAGAGCACAGAACTGGGATTTGGAAGATCCAGGTTCTGGTCACTGTGAAGCCAATGGGTGACTTTGGGCCAGTCACAGACTGTCTGCCCAGCCTACCTCACAGGGTTGTTGTTGTGAGGACAAAATTGAGAGGAGGAAGAGGTAAGCTGTTCCTTGAAAGGAGAAAAGGCAGACTATAAATATAATAAATTTAATATTCCTTTGAGTAATACAAAAGCTGTGTGTGTGTATGTGTTCATTTTTCTGCTGCTGCCCAATCAGAAATGCTCTCAGAGTGGCTTAGATATAAAACAAAATAGCCTCTACCTTTAGGCCTACAATCTGAGAAGATGTGGCACAAGAGGAGAAAGCATAGGGAGGGAGGAGGAAAAAGTAAGTGGCGCTCCAGCAAGTCTAGTGGAATGGCCTCTCTTACACATCTGGGGGAAACAGAGCCATCTTGCTTACTTGGAATCTCAGCAGTTAGAATCTCTTTGCTTCCTACATTTCCATATTTGTTCTTATTACTTCTCTTAGGGCATCATGCCATGCGCATTTAAACGGAAAATGTCTGACAAATCCCAGCATCCATCCAGCTAGTCAGGTGGTTGGAGCAGGCTGGGAATTGTAGTTTTCCATAGATTTGTAGGCTAGTGGGGTTGGAAGGGGCCATGAAGGCCATCGGGTCCAACCACCTGCTGTTGAAGGACCCCAAGTCACACCAGCCCACTCAGATGGCTGCCCAGTTTCCCCTTGAACGTCTCCAGTGTGGGAGAGCCCCCCACCTCTCCGGGCAGCTGGTTCCACTGTCCTATTGCTCTGACAGGAAGGAAGCTTTTCCTGATGGTCCAGTCTGAGTCTGGTGTCTGGTCTGTAGTGTAAGCTTGCTGTTCTGTGTCCAGCACTCAGGGATGAGTGAAAGGAAGTTTCCCCCTCCTTCTTTATGACGGCCTTTGAGGTACTTATATCTTCTCTCGTCTCCTCTTCACTTCTCGAGGCTAAACATGCCCACCTGTCCTAGCCTTGCATTGCAGAGCTTCGTTTCCAGACCCTGGATCATCTTTGTGTCCTCCTCTGAACCTTTTCTAGTTTCTCTGCATCTTTGTAAAACTTGGGTGCCCAGAACTGGACACAGTATTGTAGGTCAGGTCTGTCAAGCGCAGAGTAAAGGGAAACTAGTACCTCTTTTTTCGTGGAAGTGATGCTTCTGTTTATGCTTTCCAAAATAGCATTTGCCCTTTTTGCAGCTGCATCACACTGCTGGCTCATATTTCCTTGCTGTCTACAACAACTCCAAGATCTTTTTCTTCTTGTTGTCCAAATATACACAGAATGACAACCTTACTTGATGACTAGGAATTTAAACAGTGGCACAGCAAAGTTGGACCATTTCTTTTGGGCTCATAAGAGACCTACAATCGAAACTTTTACCATTCAAACTACACTGATGCTGCTTGTGATCTGTTTTGGAAGGCTGTTTGGGTCAGCGTACACATTTGGGGAAATGAAGAATGCTACTATTCACATTTAATTTATCTATTATGTTTACATGAGGGGGTGCCACGTGGAGATGTGTAGTGACCTGTTTTCCCCTGCAGAGGCGGGCGGGGCACGTTCCAATAGAGCAAAGCTCAGGGAACCAAGGTTCAGTTTGGATGCCAGGAAGTACTTCCTGACTGTTAGGACCCCAGGGTATGGAATGGGCTTCCACAGGAGGTGGCTGAAGCCCATTGGTGAAGGTGTTCAAGGATAGGCTGGACACGCACATGGTGGACGTGTCATGAGTGGAACCGGCTGGAACTGAGGGTCAGACTAGATGGCTCAGGAGGCCCCTTCTGACTTGCTCTGTTTCTGTGTTTTAGCACATTTTTCTCCTGCCTTCCAGACAATTACCATCTCCCAAAGTGGCTCCTGCTGATTTTTTTTTAAAGCTTCTACACTCAAAAGACACGACACACCAGGGAAGGGGGGCAGAGGGAATGTTTAAGCTACAAAGCAGGCCCGGAAATGCACACTGCTCCTGGGAATCTTTTTGGCTAATGGTGGGCAGGCCCTTCTTTCTCCTTTCTTCTGCCAGCTCGGGGGCAACTGCCTGCGGGAGTTGGCTCTTCTTTCTGGTGGAAGGAGACAAGCAAACACCTTGCGACTTCTCCTTCTCTGGCCAAAGCGTCCCTTGAGGAAGGTCATGCTGATTTCTGCTTCACAGCTGGGGAACGGAGGCAGGAAGAGCGCTTTTTCTCCACATTTTCCAACGGACTCAGTTGTGTGTGACCTCCTAGGACAGGAGCCGGCTGTCTGTAGGCCCTGGCCTGTTTGCATGTGGCCCTCTGCATGCAACCGGTCAAGATTTTTAAGAGCAAAAGTCTCCTCTCCTGTCATTTGTCTATCATGTTCCATTTCTTTTCTTGCTCAATTTTCAGGATCTGTAGAGACGGGCAAAAATAGAGAAGAAACATTGGCAAAGGGAGGAGATAAACGCCCACACCTTTAATTCCTCCAGAGAATCTCAGGAAATGAGGCCTTTTCTACCTTGTGCTTGGTATTCCATATTTATATTCACGAAGCTGATATTCTGCCTTTCCACTCAAGAGTGCGCTCTGTAGGGCTTAACGGTAAAATGCAGAGGAAAATTAGCTTATTACTGAAACGTTAACGCTCTTCAAATACAATCCTGTGCATTTTTTAAAAAACAAATAAAACCACTCATAAAAGCCTACCAGTAAAGATGAAATGACACCTGATTGGAAGTCAGACATGTTTGTCTCTTTCCTTCGCAGAGGGAAGCCTTTTGCTTGCTAGAATATCCACTTAACTCTCCATTCATCCTGAAGACCTGACCGTTTTTACCGCTTACCAAGAAACAAGCAGTCAACCTACAGAGCAAATTGTTCTGCAGCGCTAAGACTGATGCTCGAGGTCGCACATTTGTTCCAGCGTCTGATAAGAAAGCGAGAGGTCTTGGAGCACAGACTGGGCTACCTCGAATGAGGCCGTTCTGCAGCTGGGACAAGATGGCCGCCAGGGAGGCCACGCAGTCCGGTTTCGGCCTGCGCTTTCACGCGGAGCTGGAACAAGGGGTACATCGGCGGATAAAAATGGAGGAGGAGGACCCACTGGACTCCACCTTAGGGGAGGGATTGGTGGAAGCCCCTCACATCATGCAAGCCGGCAGCATCCGGGAATTCCTGCAAAGGCCGCCGGGGGAGCACGACGCCGGAGATGGGCTGCTTCAGCGCTGGGAAGCCCAGTGGCAGGAGTTTTTAAGGACCCTGGAGTGCCCTCACGCGGAGTGGGAGACCCCGCCGTTGCCGGAGGAGCCCTCCCCGTGGGACGACACCAAGGCCTTCCTGGCCTCCTTTGAGCAGGTGGCCGAGGCCTGCCGGTGGCCGCGGGAGGACTGGATGGCCCGACTCCTGCCGGCCCTCAGCGGGGAGGCTGAGCAGATCTTCAGCAGCCTGGACACCCGAGACAGGGTGGACTACGACAAGGTGAAGGGCGCCATACTGCGGGGAGACGCCCTCAGCAGGGAGCGGCAGCGCCAGAACTTCCGGCGGTTCTGCTACCAGGAGGCCGAGGGGCCGCGGGGCGTCTGCAGCCGGCTGCAGGAGCTGTGCCACCAGTGGCTGAAGGCTGAGCGGCACTCCAAGGAGCAGATCCTGGAGCTGCTGATCCTGGAGCAGTTCCTGGCCATCCTGCCGCCGGAGATGCAGAGCTGGGTCCGGGAGCAGGGCCCCGAGACCTGCTTCCAGGCGGTGGCCCTGGCGGAGGATTTCCTGCAGAGGCAGCGGCCGGACCCACACTGGGAGGAGCAGGTGAGAAGTCATCGGGTATATGCTGCCTCCAGCATCAGCGGCCGCATTCTGTGGATTTTACTGGAAAAATGGTGTGAGCCCTTCCAAGAGAGAATCAATATGGCTATCTACAACCGATGCTGGGGAGCGAGGGCGGGTTGATGCCATTGCAGAAGGATAGAATAGGGGAGCTGGAAGGAGCTAGAAGGCCATCGGTCCAACCCCCTCCTTTTGCAGGACACCAATTTCAACCATCCCACTGCAGTTTTGCCCCGAATGTCTCTAGTGTGAGAGAGCCCTGTGCTCCTGTCATGCCTAGGGATGCTGGATTGGATGGACCCTTGGCCTGATCCTACAGAGCAATTCTTAGGATCTTAAAAAAGGTGCAGTTGCTAGTCCTCATGATCATCTCATGCCTCCAGTATCCAATGGTATGCCTGCCAGGCTGTGCAGGTTCGGAGGAGGAGGAGGAGGAGGAGGAGGGAGGGAGGGAGGGCAAGAGCCAGGGAATCTGGACCCTTTGAAGCTCCTTCAAGGTTGCACAGTGAGCTTGTTCACCATAAGCGTTCAGAGCCCACCAGGTCTGGAAGAAACAGATATTTGGGGGAGGGGGAAGCAGAGGTGGGACCCAGTCCTCGACCCTGCAGCACTGTGTGGGGAGAGGGGAGCTGCTCAGCTGCAGGGACTCTGTCACTCTCGCCATATCGCTCTCCAGCGGGAAGAACCTCCCAAGAATGGAGCCAGAAGCTTTGCTGGAAGAGAGGGGAATTCAGCTGGTTGGATTCAGCTCTTTGCACAGGCAGAAGCTTTTCCTTCCAGATTTGGCAAAAGGCAATTTAGAATTAAACTATTCTGTCAACTGTGGAGTTGCTATAAAAGAACTGCATTTCAAAGGATCGTCTTGAGCTGGTCCCTTCCCTCCAGTTCCAAAACTCACCACACTCTTTTGCCTTCCTCTTAATTTTATTTCCATGCTGTCCAGTAATGAAAAGCAAGTGACTCTTATTTTTATTAGTATCTCTGCAACCTGGTGAAGAAACCCTCTGTGGCAGGGATGGGGGTGTTCAGAGAAAAGGACACGACCGAATAATTCTGCCTGCTAATTTTTCCTGCCTCAAAACTGTTTGGGCTGCAAAGCAATGCTCTGGCGAGGACAGCCTGCCACCTAGTGACTGAAAATGAGATTGCAGACTTTAACCGCACAGCTATATTTACATAAGTTAAAATTAATGCATTTTAAAAATGCATTAACCCCCAGAGGCACAGAGGGGTCCCTGAGAACAGAAGCCAAGTTTCAAGCATGAAGGGTTTATAGTCAGGGAGCTAAATGGATAGACAGATTTCTTTGATTATTATAGAGAACAATTCTTGTTTCCCTCACTCTCCCTCTTTTTCCTCTGCCGCTTTACTCCTTTCTTCTTTTGTGTCCGTTACCTCACCTTTATCTTTCACACATGAGAAGTTGAATCCTTCCAGATGTTGTTCCATTCTTTCTAACATGGCCACTATGGCCAGTAGTCAGGGAGTTGTACTATAACATCTGGAATAGCGCACACCCTACATCCGTGGTCTTTTATCCTCTTACCTGGGAGAAAGCCCCATTAAACTCACTAGCACTTGCTACTGAGCAGACCTGCACAGGACTGGACTACTGAATTTGGGAGTCACAAAATTTGTCTAAACAATTGCTTTATTTGTTTTGCTTGGAGGGGGTGCCTCTTGCTTCATGTGCCAAAATAACCATGCTAACTTTGGGTATTCTGCACTTTGATTGGGGGTGGAGGGAGGAGGTGACATCTGCTGCTCCTATTTCAGAGGCAGCATGGCCTAGTGGTGAGAGGGTTGGACTGAGATTTAGGAGGCCTGGCTTCAAGTCTCTGCTCAGCCACGAAGGTCCCTGGGTATCTTTGAGCCAGTCATGGGGAAAGGTGGATAGAAATATAATAATACTGATAGATAAATAAATGGACTATCTTGAATGGTTCTGGCTCTCGACTCTCTTGCTGAAGGCAGTTTAATGGAGTGCTGGAAACCTGTCCCCAATTCCATGCCCTGGCCTGGTTTGCCACATACTCAGCCAAGATTTGGTTTATCGAAATCTGGTTTCTTGTTGTGTCACAACTAATCCCCTGCAAACAAACCGTAATGTCTTAACCAGCTACAAGCCACGCGGTTTGTTAAAGCCTTCTGAACTGTGGCTTGTTTAAACCATAACTTTTTGGGCAGGTTCATGGGACACAAGGCCCACTGTGGCTCCTTTGCACTGGGACCTCGGATGTCATCCGGCACACCTGGGGTCCTGCGGCAACTCCTGCCTCCCTTGGTCCTTTCGCAGGTACCCCAGGGGAGCGGGGCTGCCCATTACTTCAGATTGTGGTCAAGTCAACTGATGCCCTGAGCTATCCCCGGGGGCTGGTCCCTGCGTTGCCCAAGCGGCCCTCCCAGCCAGCAGCAGGGGCCTGGTGTGGTGGCTTGAAAGCTGATCCCAGCTGCCCAAAGTCCCCCTGGGTGGCCTTGAAGGCTGTGGGCCTTCTTCTGGATTTGTGGTGTCTTTTGAGCTCCGGCAATACAGCAAGTCCAGGGCTGGGCATGAAACCCCACAAGGCGCCCAGGAGTCTGGAAGTGGGGCTGGCAAAACGGCAAGAGAGAGCGCCGTCACAAACACGGGAAGCAAACCACAGTTTGTCAGCTTGTCTGCAAGACAGAGTGTGGCCAGAGGCTCCTTCTGAGGAGGGTCGATACACAAAAAAGGCCTACAACTCCCAGCATGCCCCACTCAAACTTGCCTAGGATGGTGCCCTAAGGTAGCAAACCGGGGTTAATATAAACCACGGCTTAGCAGCATGTTGGAACGCAGCCTCTGCTCTTGAAGTTGCTGTTCAGAAATTACGTTTGATACGGTCATTGCCTTTTTCTCTCAGGAGTTGGGGCCCATTGAGGAGGTTGCTCTGGATTTCTCGGAGGAAGAAGAGGCCCCGCTGAGCGGGGAGCAGAGGCAGTGCCGCGGAGAGGACGAGGGGAACCTTGATGATGGCGAGGTCAGCTCACTGGGTAAGCCCAGCCTGGTGGTGTTTTTCCCCATTTCATTGAAAGAGCCACGTCCCGTTTCTCTCCAACAAATACAAAGAGCAGCTGATGGTAAAAGAACTGCTGGTAAAAGGTTGCTGGTAAGCAGGGGAGCCCTCCATTGAATTAAATGGGGCTGCAATGTGGAACCACCGTGGCGGATGCGATGTATACATTTATGGATGTATGGATTTATTTAGGAATTTATGAGAGCCAGTGTGGCATAGCGGTTAAGAGCACAGGTGTGGGACTCAGGCAGACTGGGTTCTAGTCCCCGCTCAGCCATGGAACCCCCTGGTGACTTTGGGCGAGTCACAACCTCAGCCCAACGTACCACACAGAGTTGTTGTTGTGGGGATAAGAGGGAGAGCAGCAGGAGCAGAGCGATGTAAGCTGCCACGAGTTCTTGAAAAAGGCGGAATATACATCTTTATGTTCTGGGGCCTGCCAAAATGGTCTGGGGGCAGGCATAGGATAGGTCAGAATCCTAGCTCTGACCTTGAAAGAACACACCAAACTCAGAACTTAGACTCCAGCGCTGGAGGGTGCCCTCCCTGCCCTTGAGGCTGACATGATTCATTTTGCACTGGCCAGGCCCCGAAGGCAGGTGCAGGCTGGCGGCAGGGAAGGACAGGCATATTTCAGATTTCCCGTGAGGTACTGTTACCTAGCTTGGAATTTAAGGTGCTGGTGATGGCCTGCAAAGCCCTGAACAACTTACCTGAAGGAGCGTCTTCTTCCATATGTGCCTGCCCACGCCTTAAGATCTGGGGCAGAGGCCCTTCTCCAGGAGCCCACCTTGAAGGAGGTTAGGAGGGTGACTACCCAGAGAAGGGCCTTCTTTGTGGTGGTGCCCCAGCTGTGGAATACGCTCCCCAGAGAGGTTCGCCTGGCACTGGCACTTCATTCTTTAGGCTAAAACTTTTTTATTTTCCCAATATTTTAAGGATTGGCTGTTATTTTAATACAGGTTTTATTGTTGACTGGTTAAGAATTTGATTAGGATGCTGTGTTTTGTTTTATTTTTGCCTTACTGCTAAACCATCCCAAGACTGTGGTAAGGAACAGTTTTAAAAAGTTTTAAATAAATACATTCTTGATTGAGAAAGAATTGAATGGGGGACATACAGGGGACATGACACATTTTAGAAGAGCCTTCCCTAACCTAGGTCCCTATGGATGTTTTGTACTACAACTCCCATCCTTTCTCATCATTGACCATGGTGGCTGGAACCGGTGAAAACCACAGTACAGGACTCCTGGAGGGAGCTGAACTGGGGAAGGCTGGACTAGAGATTTCGAAATGAGTTTTCAAGAGAGTGGGTGGGACTCAGCCTTTTTCAGCTGCGCGTCCCTTCAAAACAGAGGCTTCCCTTTGGCAGGTTTCTTTTTTCACTCTCTTCGATCTGGACGGCATTTCTCACAATATTTAATGTCAGCCTTCATTCCTTTGTGTCGTACACAGGACCGGTTTCTGAAAACGAGATGGGATAGTAGTCCAGTAGGCGCTATGGCGTGGCATTTGGAAGAGGGGCCTTCTCGGTGGCTGCCCCCAGCCTTTGAAATGGACTTCCTAAAGAGGTCCACTTGGTGCTGCCCTCTTTCATTTTGGCACCAGGCAAAGACCATCCCTTTTCTCTGATTTTACAGAACCTGAATATAGGAAGTGATTGTGCTCACCCCACTCCAACTGTTTCCCTCTCCTATTCTCCCTGTTAGTTTGTTATATTGTACTGTTCATTTGTTATAAAGCACTGTTTGCTATATCCTGTTAGCTGCTGAGAGAGCCCTGTCATGCTATTGAGCAGCATATAAATTTGAAAATAAGTAGGTAAATAAAGTAACTCACAATTTTCTTATTATTCTTTTCTGGAAAATGTGTTGGCCTTTCCTCAGTTTAGCTGGGAAAATTTCATCTTTCACATTGCAGGCTCCTGGGTTAGTGGAAAATAGAACTAAGTAGAACAAAGACTTCCAGTGAAATGCCTTGCATCACTTAAACGGATCAAATGTAATACAGGAAATCCATCTCGATATTTCTTTATGAAAATCATAGCTTAGAAGAGATTTGCTTATGAGAGAAATTTGGAAGACAACACTCTGTTTTGAACAAATATTTCCAAGATAACCTATTATTTAGGTTAGTGCAGGAGTTTTGCAAGATGAATTTTTTTGTCACCGTGCTTAAAGTGTCATTTGTGTTCCAGCAGGTGAAGGATGGATAAGCGCCAATGAAGAGGAGTTGTCTCAGATGGAAGCTTTTGATCAACCACACCTGAACAAGACACCAAAAGGGGGGAAACCAGAAAGTAAGGTTTTCCACTTTAATGAGCAGAAAAACGCTTCTGATAATTGGCACCAAGCAGGGAAAAAAAAGGGAAATAACCTTCAGGAGAGAGCGGAAACATCTGTTCTTTGGGAGGGTGATGAATCCCTTGATGGGACTACAGGACAACAGACAATCCACAAAGGGAAGAAGAAAAAGGCATATAAGGCTGGTGGATGGAGATTCAGGCAGAGGTCTAATCTTATTAAACAAGAGAGAAGTGACATGTATAAATGCTCTGATGGTGGGAAAAACTTCAATGTAATCTCTCACTGCAATTCCCGCAAAGGAAACCATGATGAAAGGAAACCACATAGATGCCCAGACTGTGGGAAGTCCTTTATTGCCAAAGCGCACCTTATTATTCATCAGAGAATCCATACAGGAGAAAAGCCATTTAAATGCCTGGCCTGTGGGAAAACTTTTGCCCAGCGTTCTAACCTCACGGTCCATCAAAGAATCCACACAGGAGTGAAGCCGTTTCAGTGTGCTGACTGTGGAAAAAGCTTCTGTTCCAGCACCAACCTTACCAAACATCAGAGTATTCATATAAAAGAGAGCCCTTATAAATGCTTAGCCTGTGGGAAAAGTTTCAAGGTGCATACTCACTTTATTGCCCATAAGCGGATTCATGCAAGGAGGAAATCGCATAAATGTTCAGACTGTGGGAAATCTTTCCTTGCTGCATCACACCTCATTATACATCAACGAACCCACACTGGAGAGAAACCCTACAAATGCTTGGAATGTGGGAAAACGTTCAGCCAGAAAGTTCACCTTAATGTCCATCAACGGACCCACAAAAGAGTAAACTCATTCCAGTGTTCTGAGTGTGGAGAAAGCTTCCATTCCAGAATTGGCCTTATCCAGCATCAAAAAACTCATACAGGGGATAGCCGTTATAAATGTTCTGAGTGTGGGAAAACCTTCAGGGTGAATTCCCACCTTATTGCTCATAAGAGGAACCACACAGCCAAAAAACCACATAAATGTTCATATTGTGGGAAATCATTCTTTACCAAATCCTACCTTATCATCCACCAGAGAATTCACACTGGAGAAAGACCATATAAATGCTTGGCCTGTGGGAAAAGTTTCAGCCAAAGTTCACATCTTAATGCCCACAAATGCTCACACACAGGGGTGAAGCTTTTCCCTTGCCCTGACTGTGGACAAAGTTTCAGTTCTAGTACAAACCTTATGAAGCATCAAACCATCCACACAAGAGAGAGCCAGTATATATGTTCTGAGTGTGGGAAAAGCTTCAAAGTGCATTCACACCTTATTGCTCACAAGAGAATCCACGCAGTAAAAAAACTACATAAGTGTTCATACTGTGGGAAGTCCTTCTTTGCCAAATCATACCTTATCATCCACCAGAGAATTCACACTGGAGAGAGACCGTACAAATGCTCGGTCTGTGGGAAAAGCTTCACACAGAGCTCACACCTTACAGTTCATGAAAGAACCCACACAGGGAAAAAGCCATTCCAGTGTTCAGACTGTGGGAGAAGTTTCAGGGTGAGGTCTCACCTTATCACACACAAGCGAATCCATAAAGCAAAAAGACCGCATAAGTGCTCCTACTGCAGCAAAACCTTCATTTTCAAGTCTTACCTGATCATACATGAGAGGATGCACACAGGAGAGAAACCATATAAATGTCTGGCGTGTGGCAAAAGTTTTAGTCAGAGTTCACACCTTAATGTCCATCAAAGAACTCACGTGGGAAAGAAGCCATTCCAGTGCTCTGAATGTGGACTAAGCTTTCGAGTACGCTCTCAGCTTATTACCCACAAGAGTATCCACACAGCAAAGAAACCGCATAATAGTAATAATAAGAAGAAAAATAAGACTAATAATAACAAAACTAATAGTAATAATACAAAATGCTTGGATTGTGGAAAATCATTCATTTCCAAATCATACCTTATTATTCATCAGAGAATCCATACTGGAGAGAGACCCTACAAATGTGTGGCCTGTGGAAAATGTTTCAGTCAGAGCTCCCACCTGACAGTCCATCAGAGGACTCACCAAGGAGTAAAGCTGTTTCCATGTTCGGACTGTGGGGAAAGTTTCCGTTCTCCCATGAAGCTTCTTACACATCAGAGAATCCACATGAACGGGAACCCATTTCAGTGCTTGGACTGTGGGAAATCCTTTGTAGCCAAGTCACAGCTTGTAATACATCGGAGAAGCCATACAGGGGAAAGGCCCTATAAATGTTTAGACTGTGGGAAAGGGTTTAGCCAGAGTTCAAACCTTATTAGGCACCAGAGAATTCACTCAGGGGAGAACCCCTATAAATGTTCAGACTGTGGGAAAAGTTTCTGTTCAGATGAGAATCTTATTAAGCACCAGAGAATTCACACATAAATATACAAGATTGTGTATATGCTCACACACTGGTGGAAGGCTGTAGAAGAACCCACACTGTGGACATTACCTATAGACTACAGTGACAAATTGGATTTTATTGGTGGTCACCAGTAGGAGGAACCATTTATGAAAAAAAAATCACACTGCTACTCAGAAAGCTTCTGTTATACCTTAAGAATTTGCTACTCATCAGAGAATCCATGAAGCAAATATTGGATGTAAATGCTTAGATATGCAAGCGCAGGCCTTTCTCTGCATTCAAAAACCCACAGTCAGAACTCAAACTTGCAACAGTTTCTCAGCTCAGGACCTGAGAAATGTCAAGGGGATTCCCTCTGTGTTCCATCACAAGGGAAAGCAGCAACAATGTCTCTTGACACAAATAGTTCAGAGTGAGTTTTGAGGTACTCCTTGACCTCTGTAAGAACTTCCAGGTCTCATGGGCTAACTCGTGTCCCTGTGAAAAGCTGCTTAGGGCACTGTGCTTTTCCTTTGCCAATAAGAGAAACTCAGACTGAGTATTTTGTTTCTTTTAAACAACTATCAGAAATCTACACAGGAGAGAAGCCATATAAAAGATGTAGATTCTGGCTAGCCCTCCAGCTTTAGTCATCACTGGGGGATCGAAACACTCAAGAAAAAAAGTATTTTCTTCAAAAAGCCAATCTTCTGACCAACTGAGAGCTTTTTGTCTGACAGTGATTTTTTTTAAAGGTCCTTTTGGAAGGATGTGCCAATGAGGTGGTCTTTCTCTTGATCAAATATCACTGTTGTCGTATGACATGCTGACCCTCCAGGCTACCAAATATCACAGTGTTCAAGGACCTTGCATCAGCAAGCGGATTCATCTTGGCTTATTTTGGAGTCGCTTGGATAGCAGCTGATTTGCTGCATGTACCCCTGTCCAACCAATGTTGCAAAGAAGCAAATTAAAAACCAAGAAGACAGGCCATATAGGGGAAATAAGAAGCAGGACTTCTAAATCAGCGGTAACTTCTTCTGTAGGTGTGAATGACTGCAGTTCAGAGTGGAAACTTTGAAGTAACACAAGTCGCTCCTTTTATATTCAAAACCCTGGAACTGCCCGGTGGGCAAGTGTGTATATGTTGGCACGGCTCCAGGTAGAAAAATTGTGGGGCGGCGAAGCTCTGTGCCTGGTAAGGCCCTTCCAATCATGTGCCTGGATGTGATGTCACAGAGGCTCTGTCCAATGGGAGCTAGAGAACCTGCTTTGAAGCCCTCCCTCATCATTTGCATCCCCACCACTGCAGAAGGTTTTGGAACCTGGTCTTCCACAACCAAAGAAAAGGCTCAAGCAATACACCTGGATACGATGTCATAGAGACACGAGCCAATCAGCAATCATGGCTTTGGTAGAAGACTGCCCTCCCCTCGCCATAGCAAACGTGGATAGACTCGCTCGCTCGCTGCAGAATGGCTTTTCCCCGCAACCACTCTTTGCCACACGATGAGATTTTATGGACTTCTCAACCGTCTGAGGATACAAGAATTAACCAGAGTCTCCCAATTGCACAAGAGTTGCCCTCACAAGCCTGTTTTTAATGCAAGGCTTTCTGGATTTCCTCAGCACTGCAGGCTGCTTAGACTGAAACTAGGGTCAAAAGATAACTGTTGTCCATCAGCTCTCCAGTCAGGTACAGACCACCTTTTGGCGCAGGCTTTTCCCCACTTTGGAGCTTTCCCTCCGCAGAAGCAGTGGCTTTTCTGGAGGGTGTCCAAAGAGTTCTTGCTCTCCTTCACCACGCATTCAAAATAACAGGTGGCGATGTTGTATTGTTTTCCAGTCTGCATATTTTGCCTTCCCAGGTGTGCTCCTCTTACCCACCCGTCCCCATCCATTTCTAATGAACTGAGCTCTCCTGTCAGCTACATTTGGCATCAGTTTCTGTGCATTCTTCTACACTTCCACTTTAAGGCTTTGGGGAAATGTTGGAATTTCATGGAATCCAATGTATATATTTTCCTTTAAAGGGATTATATTGCTATTGGGCTGTTTCCAGTAGTGATCTGTATTTTGTACAATATGGTTACCTAGCGCAGTATCAGAAGATCTTCCCTTGTGTGCCCCCCCCAGGCATTGAAGGGGCAAGAAAATTCCACCAGTGTTTGTTTCCCAACTTGTTTTGAGAATGTCTCTTTATCCAGAGCAGTTCTGAGTCCTCCTGAAGCTTCTAAATGACAGAAGGTTTAGCAGCAAGGAAGCATTATTTCATTTCAACAGCCTTTGTCTCTCAGTCTTTGATGTCCTATGACATGCTGACCCTCCAGGCTACCAAATATCACAGTGTTCAAGGACCTTGCATCAGCAAGCGGATTCATCTTGGCTTATTTTGGAGTCGCTTCGATTGCAGCCGATTTGCTGTGTGTACCCCGTCCAGTGTTACAAAGCGGCAAATTAAAAACCAAGAAGACAGGCCGTATAGGGGAAATAAGAAGCAGGACTTCTAAATCAGCGGTAACTTCTTCTGTAGGTGTGAATGACTGCAGTTCAGAGTGGAAACTCTGAAGTAACACAAGTCACTCCTTTTATATTCAAAACCCTGGAACTGCCCGGTGGGCGAGTGTGTATATGTTGGCACGGCTCCAGGTAGAAAAATGGTGGGGCGGTGAAGCTGTGTGCCTGGTAAGCCGCAAATGTAGTCAGAACTTCCCTTGATAAGAAGAATAAATAATAGTTATGTAGTTTATAATTGCCCTTCATTCTTAACAAGGGCAAAGTATAGAATATAACATATATGCTAGGGTAGTGTAGTGGTGAAGATGTTGGACTGAGATTCCATAGGACCAGGTTTTGAGTCCCCACTCAGCCAGAGAGTGGCTTTGGCTCATTCTAACCTACCTCACAGGGTTGTTGTTGGGAGGACAGTGTTGAGAGTGGAGGAGGAGGGTTCTGCGAGGCTCCGAGTTCCTCAAAGGACAGAAGGTGGGATATAAATACAAGCAAATCAATAAAAAGAACTGCTTTGGATGAATAAACATTCTGAAAACATGTTAGAAACCATAAGCAATGGTATTGCCACCTTTTCAATTTTGAGAGCTGTTGTTTTAAACTGCTTCTGTTGTTGTTTGTTTTCTGGCCATGTAGTTGCTGAAAGTGCTAGGCTTACCGGACTGCAACAATTTTAATTATCCCCCACCCCCACCCCCCACAGCCAAAGCTATTTGGGTGGTTGACACAGTCCATAAAAGCAAATAAAATGCAATTTTAAAAATCGGAAGACATATTTAAAAGTTTCAGATGGCTAAAAGCAGATGATACAAACAGACAATAATGAGGAATAATAAAAAAGGGTAACTGCAAAACACCTGGGTAGCTGAATATTTTAAAGCCTCAGAAAAGAGGTCCGTCTTAACCTGGCACTGAACAAATGACAGATCCAGTGCAAGCCAGGTCACAGTGGGGAGGCTATGCCAAAGATGGGGGGGCCCCCACAGAGAAAGCCCTCCCTCTTGCTGCCACTATCCACATCTCCCTTGGAGCAGGCACCTGGTGGAAGGTCCCAGAGGCTGAACCAGGTAGATGGTGGTTGGGAGAGGTGCTCGGATAGGTGTTGTGGTCCTAAGCTGGCCCTAAGACTTTATGAGTTAAAACCAGCACCTTGAATTGGGACTGGAAGCAGCATACAGGAAGCCCATGCAAATGGGCCAGAACTGGTCTTTTCAGACCCGTGGCTCCATTATTAACCTGCCTGCTGGATTCTGCAGCAGCCACAGTTCCGGAACCATCTTCAAGGGTAGCCCCACACAGACTGCATTGCAGTAGTCTAGTCTAGAGTTTACCAGAGCATAGATCACTGAAGCCAGGCTAGCTCAGTCCAGGTAGGGGTGCAGCTGGGCCACCGGCCAAAGGTGGAAGATGGCCCTCAGAGCTACTGAAGCCACCCAAGCCTCAAGTGACAACGGTGGACCAAGGAGTGCCCCCAGGCTACGATCCGGCTCCTTCAGGGGGAGTGTGACCTGAATCTGTGGTAACTGTCCCAGAATGCCCAGTGTCAGTTGCCTCGGGATGATTTAAGTCTTCTAACATGGAGAGCAGCTTCAGACGCGCAGCCACTGACACCAGATCAATCTGCGGCGAGTATCCAGTTCCGACATTCAGTGCTAAACCCTTTGCACTCATGGGCACAACTGCAAGAGCAGCAAGAAGCCAGGACTTGCTTCGAGCAGCCTAGAAGACAAGTTGAAGTGAGCGCTTCAGTCAGCCAGGCTTCCAGGAGCTCCAGTGACTTGCCCCATTCCGGAAAGTTCTTTGCCTTGTTTACGGTTCCCCTTGGGATTGCTGGCTTTCCATTGGGTTAGCGGTCCTTTCCATTGGTGTCGCAACATGACGGATAACGACCGATGGCGAGGAAGCCCCAAATGCGTGTGCTCGTGAATGCCGTGGCCCCTTGCTGGGGTGTTTGTCTTACCCAGTGGCTCAAGGCTTGGAGGGCAGTCAGATTTGTGGGTTGTGGAGGTCGCTTTAAGTGCCTTGAGAGAGTGGCACAAAGACATCAACGGCAGGCAGTTCACTTAATATAATTCTACATGGTATGTTTTGCCCCTGAGAAGGACTGGTAGGCATCAGTCATGGTAAGATACCGTCTTTCCCCGAAAATAAGACACTGTCTTATATTTGTTTTGCCTCACAGAAACACACTAGGTCTTATTTTCGGGGTAGGCCTTTTTTTTATTTTTTAATGTGTACAACAATCCACACTTACTCATGTACAACAGCATGAATACATGTACAATCGGTACATTTGGTATCACTCCACCTGTGACAGGAGCCGGCGCTATAGAGGAAGCATTGGCTCATGCGGCTCTGCTCCCTCCACAGGGAGCGGAGGGAGCAGAGCCGCAGAAGCATGTTTCCTCCACACAGTGCATTAAGTTAAAGTTTAAAAATAAAGTTTAAAAAGGCTCTTTATGTTCCCCACTGGCCCTGGGAATAAACACAGCTAGGTCTTATTTTCGGGGTAGGTCTTGTATTTTAGCAAGTACCAAAAATAGTACTAGGTCTAATTTTCAGGATAGGTCTTATTTTGGGGGAAACACGGTAGTATTAGTTCGAGAAGCGGTGAAGTGTTCAAGTCCTTCACTCCAAGTCTCAAGTCTTTACTGTCAAGTCCCAAGCTGAGTCTGAAGTCATGGCAAGACATTTTCCAGTCAAGTTTCCAGTCTCTTCTCAAGGGCCAATTTTAACAGGAAAAAGGGAGGCGGTGGTGGGGCCTGAGCGGGAGGGTTGTAACCCCCCGTGTTCCCGCCCTCGCCTTGCCTTCTCTTCCCTCTAGAACAACGTCCTCCCTGCTATCCTGTCCCCCCCTTGAAACTCGCTCCCTCCCACCACCTCTGCTGTGCAGAGGTTGCCCCAGGATATCTTGCCGCACGTTGGATGCGGGCAGTAAAGCCGACTCCACGACTGTAAAAACAGTAAAAATCTCAAGTCAAATTGGGGCGCTCGCTCACTACTCCCGAGCTGAGTCTGAGTCACTGAGGCAACCCGAGTTGGACTTGGGAGTGAGTCCCCAGCAGTGCCTGAAGCGTGAGCGTTGGTACAGTGGGCTTTGCCTCTGGCTCTGCCTTTGCCACTTGCCCCTTCGAAGCTGGAAGAAGCAGAAGCGAAGTCAGGGCAAAAGCCCTGCAGGTGGGGAAGTTCAACCTTGTGCAAAGCAGGGGCGAGCCGGACGCCTGGCTTAGGACTCTTATCAGCAGAAATAGCCAATGGTGAGGAGTTGTGGATGCTGTAGACCAGAAGACCTGGAGGACTACAAGCTGCCCACCCCACATGTAAAAGGAGCCATGTTGTGGTTTCTAACCCGTGCGGACTGTCATTCATAACGCAATTTCACCTTTCTCCTGTGCAGATGGTGCTTTTTCCATGAGTTTTCTATTCGAATGGAATGTAATTTTCATCAACCTGCTTAGTTCTGTCACAACCTTGTCATAAGATCTCCCAGACCAATCTAATTAATGCCAGAACATGTTTCTTTGTTCTGGCACTAACATCTAATTAGTGCCAGAACAAAGCTGCAGCAAAAGCATGAAAAGCCACTCACACACCTAGTTTTATTACTTAAAGCTAGCTGCGGAAGAGCCCTGTGAAACTCAAAATCTTGTCACTGACTCAGAATTTGACTCCTTGATTCAGTTATTTATTTTTATACATTTCATTTCTGTACCCGCCCCCCCGCCCCCCCGCTGAAGCTCTCTGGCCAATCTGCAAGACCCTTTGAGGAGCAGCTACAACACCTTGGACTGTTCAGCTTAGAAAAAAGACAAGGAATGATAGAGCTGTTTGAAATTATGGCTGGTGTGGAGAAAGAGAGAGATTTTTCTCCCTCTCCCATAACACTCGAACCCAAACAGGGCATCCCAGAAAGCTGATCACTGCGAGGTTTGGGAAAAATAAAATGAAGGACTTCTTCACACAGTTAAACTATGGAATTTGCTGCCGCCGGTACTGGCCACCACTCTGGATGGCTTTAAAGGCGGACTGGACAAATCCATGAAATACTAACCGTCCTGGTCTTGGGCTACCTCCTTTACCAAAGGCAGCTTGCCTGAATACACCAGTGGCTGAGGAGCTGGGCAGGCCGAGGTATTGTGCCCATCCTGCTGGAGGGATCCTGGTTTGCTACCCTGTGTACGGAGTGCCGAACTGGATGGACCTTGGGTCTGATCCAGCAGGGCTTTTCGGGCGCTCTTAAAACACAACAATTTACAATTGTTGTTAGTCACAAAGTTGTGTCCAACTCATTGTGACCCAGGCTCTCCTGTCCTCCACCATCCCTCGGTGTCCACCCGAGCTCACATCCACTGCCCCAGTGACTCCATCCAGACACCTCATCCTCTGCCGCCCCCTTCTTCTTTTGCCATCTATTGTTCCCAGCATCAGGGTCTTCTCCAGGGGGTCCTTCCTTCTCATTAGGTGGCCAAAGTATTTGAGTTTCATCTTCAGTATCTGGCCTTCTAAAGAGAAGTCAGGGTTGATTTCCTTTAAGATTGACTGGTTTGATCTCTTTGCAATACACAGCTACAAAAATGAAATACAGCCTAAGCTACAGATAGATGCTATTTCAATGAAACAGCAACTGGTCCCTGATAAAAGAGCTTACATCCCATCATATGCCTTCAAATGCTTGAGAGTAGATAGTCTTAGCTTGGTGCAAAAAGTTCACAGTGTTGGTGCCAAGCAGGCTGCAGTGAGGAGATCATGCCATGTGTGGTGTAGTGGTTAAAAGCACAGGACTGGGACTCGGGTTCTAGTCCCCGTTCAGCCATGGGGCCAACTTGGTGACTTTGAGCCAGTCACACACTCAGCCCAACCTGCCTCCCAGGGTGGTTGTTGTGTGGATAAGACTGAGAGCAGGAGAAGAATGAGGGAAGCCACTTTGAATTCTTTAAAAAAAGAAAAAAGGTGACATATAAATCTAATAAATATAGAATGATTGGAGGAGCCCCATCAAGAAGGCCTCCCTTGTGATAGCACTTGAAGGAATGCCTCACATGTTGATGATGGTCCCTGTGTAAGCATGTGGTCCCAAGCCATGTAGGGTTTTATACATTCAACACAGTGTCTTGAATTGGGCTTGGTCAGTTCTGCACTTCTATGCCTGGAGCTTCTGGCTGACACATTAAGCATAAACAGGGCTTCTGAGCAGTCTTCCAAGCCAGCCCCATGTAGAGTACACTGCAGCTGTGGGAAAAGGGAATTTTACTCTGAGTAGGCAGGATGGAAAACAGAGGAACAATTTTGATGCATTCAAAATATGGTGCTGGAGGAGAGCTTTGTGAATACCCTGGATGGACACAAACAGGGGAGTCCTAGATCAAATTAAGTCAGAGCTTTCCTTAGAAGTAGAAATGACAAAACTGAGGTAGTCCTACTTCAGACGCATCATGAGAAGGAAAGACTCCCAGAAGACAGTGATGCTAGGGAGAGTCAAAGGCAGAAGAAGAAGACCAAATACAAGATGGATTGATTCCTTAAAGGAAGCCATGACTTTGAACTTGGAAGAGCTGACTGGATCTGTCAAGAACAGAGCATTTTGGAGGGCTTTCACTCATAGAGTCCCCATCAGTAACTTGATGGCACATAACAGAACAGGCTGGACAGGTGTGGTACCTGTAAGACTTTATTTGTTGGATCTTTTCAAGGCTTCTGGCCTTTTAAACACCTGTGCAACACAGAAAATCTGACTGATTAAGTCTTTTCTGTTACTGGAAAGATCTCACCTGTTTAGATGTCCTGTTTAGAGTACTGTGCACTACTGTTTAAAGTAGTGCACAGCAGAAATTCTACATAAGTAGCTTTGCAAAATGTCACCTTATTAAGCTGCTAGGCTTTATGTAGGCAGGCAGAAGTGCACCAGGAACAGCTTTTGCTCTGCCACTGCTGAAATGTAACCTGTTGAACTCTTGGACCTTGAAAGGGTTGCATAGCAAGCAAAACTCAACAGGAGATGATATGGCTCCTTCCCTCTGAACTCCTAGGCCTTCAGAGAGTTGTGTAACTGGCAAAAATTCAACAGGTGCAGCTTTTGCTCTGCAACTTTATGTGCTGGACTTTCCGCATGCCATGCAACCCTTAAACAGCCAAGAGCGCTGCCAGCAAGCACTAGTAGTTAAGTGTAGTGGTTAGGAGCTCGGGACTCGGAGATCTGGATTCTAGTCCCCACTCAGCCATGGAGCCAACTGGGTAACTTTGGGTCAGTCGCAAATTCTCAGCCGAACCTACCTCACAGGGTTGTTGCTGTGGGGAGAAGATTGAGGGGGGAAGAGGAGGAGGAAAATGATTTGAGTTCCTGGGAAGGAAAAAAGGCGGGACATTAAACAAATAATTGAAATCATCCTGGTAAAGCAAAAGGGCAGGACGGCTAAGTAAAGGTTAAAGTAGTAGAGTACACAGCTACATATTCCTAGAAGGGCTGCTAGGAAAGCGGGCCTCTCTTGTTTGATTCCGGAAGTTGAGAGCGGTCGACCAATCAGGGTGCGGATAAACCTTCGCAGGAAAGAGGTGCGGCAGCAGCCAATCTGCGGTTGAACGCAAGTTAAAAACAAATCTTCACTCGCCGCCGACGGGGCGGGCATGTCCAGCCAATACGGTCGCAGGAGGGGCGGGACTGCCCGAACACCGCCCAATGCGCGTGGAAGGAGGCTGCGTTCCTTTGCGCGGCAGCAGGAGGGCGGCGAGGAGGGGCTCTCGCGGGAGGCCCGCCCCGCTCGCTGCCGGCACCGGGGCGCCCTGGGACCGCCCGCTTGCTCCGAGCGCGGTCCTCCCGGCTGCGCGGGCGCGGCGGAGGCGTGTCGCATCCGTCTCGTCGTCAGGGATGCGGCCCCCCGTCAGCCGGGCTCGCTTGTCTCTCCGCGAGAGGGAAAACAACCTCCCTGCAAGGTCGACCAGGAGAGCGCCTCGCTGAAGCGCGCCCGCGGCGGTGCAGAGCGGCCCGCTCTTCCGAAGGAGACGAGCCCTCTTCACATGCTTTTATACCTATGCGAGCCAAGCCATCCGTCATTGGCCGTCTTGATTTCTCCCCATCCACACGTTGATCTTTCCTTCTGCCTGTCTTTCCTTTGAAGGCAGGGCATGCGAATTTGCCACTTTCCACACTTACCTTAATAAAGGGCGGGCAGGCAGGGCGGGCAGACAAGCGCCTATCCCTCTCTTCCCAGTAAGCGTTGTGTAGCGTTGTGTAGCGCAATTCCAAACAATGCAATTTCAGCTAAAGACTTCCTATCGCGCTAGGACTTCATTCATGCACACCAAAACAACGGTTAATCTCTGTCTACCCACTTCGTCTGTAAGTTGACCACTGGAGGGGTCTCTTGGCTCTTTGGTTAAAGTTGCTCTTTGGGTGGAGGCCTCAGCAAGGTTACAAAGAGTTCAGGCACAGGGAATTGGGCATCTTAGATGTGTGTGACAAAAAATTGCCCCGTTCAGCTGTGTGTGTAATGCAAGGCTACTTGTTGCATGTGCTTGTTGCTGAATGATGCTTTCTTTAAATCTGCACATGGTACAGCTGTCATTTGGTTCATAAATTTAATGTATTTGTGACATACTGCTTTGCTTGATTAAGGTAAAGGTAAAGGTTTCCCCTTGACATTAAGTCCAGTCATGCCCGACTCTAGGGGGCGGTGCTCACCTCCGTTTCCTGGCCGAGGGAGCCAGCGTTTGTCCGCAGACAGTCTCCATGTGTTCATGTGGCCAGCATGACTAAACACCGCAGTGCATGACCTGCCCACCAAAGTGGTACCTTTTTATCTACCTGCCTTTGGATGCTTTCGAACTGCAAGGTGGGCAGGAGCTGGGATGGAGCAACGGGAACTCACTCCATTGTGCACATTCGAACCGGCAACCTTTCGATCTACCAGCACAGCAGCACAGTGGTTTAAACCACTGCGCCACCTGCAGTCCCCTTGCTTGATTAATGAACTAAATTTATTTGTAGGGTGGCTATAGAAAGTCAAAGTAAAAATACGTTGCTTTTGTGTGGCCCAAATTAAGATGTGCTCTTCTGTGTTTCTAATTATTATTTTAAAATCTATTACTCCTTTGTGTTGACCCAATGAGGTTTTTGAACCATTTGCTCTCTTGCATTGGCAAAATTGCTCCCTTTGATGCAGCCACTTTAGATAATAGTATGGCAGTTTCCTGTCCTCATGGCCTATTTAGATATTTACTAAGGTTTTCCTGTCCATTGGGCCAGTCCACAGACACATTTACCAAAGACAAATTCTACAGGGCAAAATTGCTTTTAGGTTGTTTCACACATGTAAAATCAGTGGGTTTGCTGACCCAGTTCCTTAACCATTTCTTAACTTAGTTGTTAGTGTTTAGAACACTTTTCTGGCATTGATGAATTGATGGTCTTGCAGAGTGTTTCTGTATCTGTGCTGCCACATTAGGGTTTTCTGCTTTCTGCATAGCATTTTTCCGTCCGTGGGCTAACATTCCATGCAGATGCCTTGTAGTCCCATACATGCAAGTATGTATAGAACTGCACTGCGGCTGAATGTAGTATTTCATCATGTTTCTTTCACAGAAGAAGAATTTGTGCTAGTTTTGCACTTTACTATTTTCTCAGCCAAGAAATTAAAAGACACTTGCTTCTTGGAAGGAAAGCTATAGCAATCTAGGCAGCATACTAAAAAGCAGAGACATCACCCTGCTGACAAAAGTTTGTATAGTCAAAGCTATGGTTTTCCCAGTTGCAATGTATGGCTGTGAAAGTTGGACCATAAGGAAGGCTGAGCACCGAAGAATTGAGGCCTTTGAACAGTGGTGCTGGAGGAGACTCCTGCGAGTCCCTTGGACCGCAAGGCGATCAAACTGGTCAGTCCTAGAGGAGATCAACCCTGACTGCTCTTTAGAAGGCCAGATACTGAAGATGAAACTCAAATAATTTGGCCAACTAATGGGAAGGAAGGACTCCCTGGAGAAGACCTTGATGCTGGGAACAATTGAAGGCAAAAGGAGAAGGGAACAGCAGAGGTTTAGGTGGCTAGATGGGGTCACTGGGGCAGTGGGTGTGGGCTTGGGTGGACTCCAAGGGATGGTGGAGGACAGGAGAACCTGGAGGAATGTCATCCATGGGGCCTGATAGGTTGGGCATGAATTTGTGACTAAACAACAAATTTTCTCAGGATTGTGAGAATGTAGCCAAACAATACTTTGTCCTCTTTCCAGAGTGACTTAGGATTACAATGAACACTGCACAAGCGAACTCCAGCCTGACTTTAACTGATCAGCTACTAATCAAGAAAACAGTACCAGACACAGCTGTCCTGACAGGCTAGCAGTCTGCAAATGAGGAAAGCTGTGTCCATGGTGGTTCATCCCATATGGGTACACCAACAGGTCTGGATGTGTGGCAGCAAAATAAAAGGCCGTCTTTTTAGCTCTGTCTGTCTGCTGTTCGGGGGCAAGGCAGCTTGGACTCAGAATGGAGTCACAGACCTGAAGCATCTTGCTGGGAAGATGGAGAAGCACAAGGCATCCAGGACCGAGCGCTGTGTGTGGCTGACCCTGTGGGGCAAATTGGACCTTTTGCCACTGGTGGATAAGGGCCAGTGCAAGTGCTGCTTGGATGTCAGTGGAGCAGCTCTTACAGGTGGAAGCCCCAGGCAAGCGAAGCAACGAGGGGCTTATGCAGCTTTTGCCCTGTGGGTCATCTGCTGTTCACTACAGCCCATGGGGGGGGGGGTGTCTGCTGCTAACATGACAACCCACCTGAGGCCCAGCAACCCCTGGAACAGGTCATGGGTTCTTGAGGTAGCTTGTGGCTCACAAACAAGCCAACTTGTGGGGAGCAGTCCAGATTTGCACAACATAACTATGCACTGTGGCTCGTCACCCATGGTGAGTTGTTGATCGCACAAGCCAGTCCACGTCTTTCAGTTGTTCATTATTTCACCATCCCCTCCAACGTCAACAAAAGAGGAGATATTAACTGTTCTCCCACTTTCATGTTTCCTTTTTGCTGCAGTCCCCTGACAGTTTAAAAAAATGCAGAAATGTATCTAAATGTAATGGCTTCCTTTTAACTCAGACTTGCTTTTAAAATGGGATTTTTGGCAAGGACATGTAAATTTCATGGTTGTATATGTCTCTGTCAAAAAAAAAAAAGAAAAGAAAACACTGCTTTCAAATACGGAGTTTTGACAACTCAAAATTCAGTGCAGCCAGAAATAGGTTGTTCACTTTTCTTCTTTCCTGAGCATTTTGAGTGCATTTGGGGAAAATTTTGGTGGAAAGATGTGGAGGACACAAAGCGGACTTAGATCCAAGGAAAAAGAGGATCCTGCTTTTTATCTCAAGCCTTTCTCTTTCACTAGAAAAGATCTCACAGCTTTGCTTTTTGTGGGATGCTTACCATTTTATCATTGTCAAATGAGAAGCAAAGCAACCTGTTAATTTACCTGAAGCCTTGCTTTGTCAGAATCCATGGATGGAACCATGGAGCCTCCTGTAATTTGATAGGAGGCACCATCCAGGACAAACAGAAAGATCAGGACAGTGCATTTGGGACGATCAGAATTGTGTACTTCTGGAAATCCAAATAAAATATTTGCTACGAGTCTGTACTGGCATTTTAATTTTTTTAAACATGGGCAGCAAACCAGTGGCAGCTGCTTCAGTCCTAGTACTTGGGGCCTTTGAAGGAGCTGCCCCGACTGCCACTTTGAGCGGGGGAGGCAGAAGTGGCGGATTGCCACAGCCCCTAAATTAGAGGAGGGATGATGGGTTCTGCCACTGGGAAGGGTGAGGGGGAAGGACTGGCTGTCAGGCGCAAGAGGGGCTGCTCCAGAACAGCTCCACATCGCACAGCTCATTTACAGGGTGGAGTTTTGTGTCCTGCAAATGCAAGCAGAGCGCTTTCTTACTGCGGCTGAGTTAAGAGGGAATGGCGCGTCGGGTTTGCACTCATCCGCGGACAGACGACCCCTGCCGCTTCGGAGCAAAGGCCAGCTGCTCCGGCGTTGTGTTCACACCATGCTCCCCAGCAACTGGTATGCATCCTGCCTCTAATCCCGGGGATTGAGAGAGAGAGAGAGAATCAGTAAGGAAGAAAATAAGAAATGGGCTCCATCAGAGCAAAGGTCTGTCTGGTCCCACATCATGTTCATTCGGCGGCCAGAGAGGTGCTGCTGCAAAACGCATAAGGAGCACATGAGTGCAACACGACCTTTCCACCCACGTTCCCCAGCAACGGGTGTGCATCAGCTTATTGAGCGTGGCCATGATGAGGAATAGCGATAGGCGCCCTTCTCCCGTCCCCTTTCGAAGCCATCCAGACCCACGGCCCCCGCTGCGCCTCGCGCCCCGGTGTGATCGTGCGCAGCGCGAAGAAGCCCTGGCCCGGCTTTGCCCGCTCCGCGCATCGCGGGGCTGCGAAAGCCGCGGCCCAACGCGCCCCGTGTCGACTCGGCGGCTCTTCTCCCCACGGGGGAGGCTCTACAGGGTTAAATCCACGGAGCCCCGCTCGCCTAGAGAGCCCGAGAAAGAAAGAAGCCCTTGGGCGGCGTGAGTGGCCCAGCGGGACAGCGCCTTCCTGGTGGAGCGGGGCAAGAGACGCCCCTGCGCGCATCCGCGGGGAGCCGGCGTGGTAGGCGGGCGCAAGCCCTTCTCCGCGCTGCCCCGACGCCTCTCCCGGGGGGAGCAGCGTGAGCTGTGCAAGCGGGGGGCGCGCAGGGCGCTGCGCAGGTCGCCGAGAGGCGCCGGTCAGCAGTGCCCCCGGCCGGAGCCGCCCCTCCGCCCCTGCCCGTCCTCCTCTTCCTCGGAAGCAAGCGGAGAAGCGGACCGTGGTCGCTCTCGGCTTGCCTTGCTCCTAAAAGGAGCAGCTCGTGCGCTGAGTGGGGGCTTTTCTTGGGTGCATTTCTATGGCGCGGGGGACAGGTCTTGCGCAACCCAGGCTGCGCAGCTGTTCCGTGCGATTCTCTCCGCACCGTTCGCACGTTCACGGGTTGGCGCCGGCCCTCCCTGTTTGCCCTCCCGCCCCCTGAGATCGGCAGCAGAAGCCCTCCTCCGAGAACCCTCTGTGAAAGATACTAGGAGACGGAGTACCCGGAGGAGGGCCTTCTCTGCGGTGGCTCCCCAACTGTGGAATGCGCTCCTCTTTGGCGCCGTCATTATATGTTTTTCGTCGCCAGGTTAAGACCTTATTATTTAATCAATATTTTAACAAGTTTTAATATTGAATTTTGTTGTTGTTGTTAGACGCGAAGTCATGTCCAACCCATCGCGACCCCATGGACAACGCTCCTCCAGGCCCTCCTGTCCACCTTCCCCTGGACTCCACTCACGCTCACACCGACTGCTTCAGTGACTCCATCCAGCCACCTCATCCTCTGCCGCCCCCTTCTTCTTTTGCCATCCATTGTTCCCAGCATCAGGCTCTTCTCCAGAGAGTCCTTCCTTCCTTCTCATTAGGTGGCCAAAGTATTTGAGTTTCATCTTCAGTATCTGGCCTTCGAAATAGCAGTCAGGGTTGATCTCCTCTAGGACTGACTGGTTTGATTTCCTTGCAGTCCAAGGGACTCGCAGGAGTCTCCTCCAGCACCACAATTCAAAGGCCTCAATCCTTCGGCGCTCAGCCTTCCCTATGGTCCAGCTTTCACAGCCATACATTGTAACTGGGAAAACCACAGCCTTGACTATACCATTGGGGAGTATAGAAATGGTATAATAATGAAAGAAAGAGATACTGCCTCATTCCCCAGAACCCCAAATTTGTTAATTCTTAGTTATTTTTGCTTGTGAGCAAGGCCGATGTGGTTATGTTTTTCTAACATTCTCTCCCTACATCTTACTGTGTCTGTCTCTCCCACAGGGACACAAACTCTTGTGTGAGATCAACAGTTGCTTATCTGAACATCCTGAATTATTGGTAGCATTACCCATAAGACCCTGGAAGATGAACCTGCAGACCTGACATTGCCCCATGTTTGCAGCAAAGGAGAGATTTCCACAAACAAAAGGCTAGGCCAGCTCTGCCCTAGAACGAAATGGCTGTCAAGCAAACCAACCTTGACATCCAGTTACAGGCCTCCCAGGATCATGGGCTGCAGCAACAGATAAAAATGGAGGACGACCAAGAAGATGGGGACAGAGTGCCCAAAGGTCCTCGGCTCATCCAGGCCGGGAGCTTGACGGACATTTTGGGATGGGTCACACCAGAGCATGTGAAACAGGAGCCCGATGAGGAGGTGCCCGAGTCCTGGGGATCCCACGGCCAGGAGCCCCTGAAGCTTGTCTGGTCCCCCCATTTGGGATGGGGGAACCCCCAGCAACTGGAGGAGTTCGTGCTGCGGCAACGAGGAGGGAAGAGACAAGAACAGCAGGTGAATTCAGGAAGTGGTGGGTGTTGCCTACAGCCAGAATTCATTTGTAATAATGTATTAATTTGTTTGTAATAATTAAATTTATTAATTGATTTGTAATAATTAAATTTATTAATTCATTTTAATAATTTGTTGTAATAGATTTGTTAATTCATTTTAATAATAGTTTTAATAGTTAATTTTAATGATTGATTTAATAATTAATTAAATTAATTAATGTCTGCAGTGGGCTCTGTCAGGCTTCTGGGACGACAGGGTCCCCAATGCACCATTGCAGGAAAAGGCCCCGGGGCAGCACCTGCTGAGGTCCCCATGGCTCTGGAGCAGACCGCCCTCCAGGTTTTCAAGGGGCTTTGATCAAGACATCCTCAGTGGGTCTCGTCCCACAGGGGGTGTACTTCCTTGCCACCCTGGCCCCCAGTTGCTCTGACTCCTTGTTCTCTTTCTCAACATGGCTACCACTCGCTCGCTCGATGAGCCACAGACCAGAAATGAGGGGATCACGGCATCTGAGCGAGATGTGTGTGAGCAAGAAGGTTGTGGTGGCACAGAGGAGGGCCCCTCCTGCAGTGTGGCCCTCAAGCAAGAGCCCGGCCAAGTCTTCCCTTGACACTGGCTCTGGTGAGCTGCCACCCAGGCCATGGTAGAAAGGCAGGATGCAGAGATCATAGCAAATCAGAGACTCTACTGCACGTGTGAACCAGGCCCTTTTCATCGTCTACAGGTGCCGGTTGGGTTTGAGGAGATGGATGTCCATTCCCCAGAAGATGATCACACCCTGCTGGCCAGGTGGCACCACCTCCACAGGGAGCCTGGACAAGGACTGGAGAGGGAGGTTGGTTCACTCGGTAAGCTTTTGATTGACCCCGAGACAAGGCAGAAAAATTGTCCGATTCCATATTCTAGCTGTCTTGGCAAATCTTATCCTACTCTTCCAACACCATCATTCCTGCTCTATGAAAGAGCAAACTTGGTTAGCTCAGCCCCTGTCCTTTGATTTCCTCATTATGATGCACTTCTTTTCTCTGTCATATAAGGTTGTAATGTCTCCCCTGAAGCTCAGTTACTAGCAGCTTGAGCTTTAAACTAAAGTATGGTTGTGTATTTCCCCCACTATGAAAATTCCTAGAATATTTCTTTTACAAAGGCCCCTGGGTATCCATTCCTTTTGCAGGGATGCGTGTTCCCAGAAAAGTCTGGGGAGGGGTATGATATTCCGGATATTTGAAAACCTAATTATTCTACTTTACATGTGCTTTCTAAGTGCCTCTAAGTGCCACTAAAGCACTTCATAAAAGTGCTTTTTATGAAAGTGTTTTGATTTTGGCTGTGCTCTGGCTTCAGTTTAGCGTGTTTTTATTGCAATGTGGTTTGTTCCAATTACAGTGTGATAAGCTTTATAAGAAGTGGTATATAAATAATTTCAAATAACTATATCAACAGCTCTTCAGACTTCAGAGCCCCTTGAAGAGTTCCGTGCACTGGAAAAGAAAGAGACATTAGAATCAGAGGAAAAGTGAAACCAAACCCAAGTGGGGGGTTTTAAATAGGATTTACTATTAGAACTGTGATGTAGAACCTCACAAATTCAATTATCCAGACAGTCATGTCCACTTTTCCCCTGTGGCTGATGTTTTCCAACTTTGGCATGTTTTTCCCCATCCTAAAAGGAGAAAATGCTGCTTCGTAGTTTCTAGCTGTTAGGCTAAAATATGCTGGCTTTTTTAATATTTTAGCCTCACACTTGTCAGCAAGTGCTGAAATATGGCTCGTAAGAGCTTCTTTGAAATCGAATTTGGCCTAATGGGCTGGAAAGTGTTCAGCTCCCCAGTTAGTTTAGTTAAAGGGCTTCCCCACACACACATACCCCTTCCTTTCTTCTTGGAAACAGATAGTTCCATCACTCCGATGCACAATTTCCGGAAGACGAACCGCCGTGGCACCAACTGGTCATATGCCGAAGTCGTCGACCTCTTGGATATCTGGGGGGAGCAAAGAATTCAGCAGGTGCTTCAGAGTAGCCACCGGAACATGGACACCTTCCAGGTCATCGCGAACGAGATGGGCAAGAGAGGGCACGAGCGGACGGCGCAGGAATGTCGTACCAAGACGAAAACGATGCGGCGGGATTACAAGAAGGTGAAAGAGAGCCACTCCATTGGGAAGCGCAATGTCACGTGCCCCTTTTATGACCAGTTGGATCGCATTTTGGATTCTGGCATGTCCCGCCACCCTGGGAGGATGCCAAATTTCGTGCTCCAGGAGGAGACAGAAGGACCTGATGCTTCAGTGGGGGCCTCAGAGGATAGGGGCCTCCGCAAAGATTCAGGGGGCTACCTCAAGCCCCAGCACCTCTCTGACCTGGCTGCTCAGTTTTCCACTGAACTCATGGATTCGGCAGATTGTCCTTCCACACGGTTCAAGATGGAGAGGACTTCTGAGGCACCGATGGGCATCCCTCGGCTGGCTGTGCGTAGGTACCCCGTTGGTGTGGTTCCAGAGAGGGCCCATTTTTCATTCTCCCCTTGTAAAGAGAGAATTTAATTGGTTTGCAGAGAAAGGCTTGAGTTTGTGGGTCAGCCAGGGGGCACGGGCTGTGGGCCGGCAACCTTTGTTCAACTGGGGCCCAGCCTGAGTGAGCCAACGTGCTGGCCAAAGGCAGAGCTAGAAACTTCTGGGAAATTCCTCTCCACCTAACCTACCTCACAGGGTTGTTGTTTGTTTGTTTATTAAATTTCTGTTGTGGGGATAAGATTGAGAGAAGGAAGCTGATGCTTTGTAAGCCACTTGGAGGGCTTTAAGAAAGGAAAAGGCGGGATATAAATCTAATAAACCAACCAACAAATTTATCTCACCACTACTGTCTTCTAGGGAGGCACAGTGGGGGGTGCATCTCGGGGCCTGAGCTTGTTCCTGAGCATGCCTCCCCTTGGTGCCAACCATGACCTGCTCCGTCTCTGGCTGGAGGTGCCATTCATGTACCCGTTTGACAGCTGCTGAATGTAGATGAGAGCTTTTTCCCTCCGTGAAAGATGGGCCAGGCCAGGGAAGGAAGCTGCAGAAGGTTCAGTGCTACATCCTTGTGAGCAGATGCAATTTTCATGAAGGCTGTGTGGGGAATCCACTGGATTCCCCAGGTTTGGCTCCCTGGATTCAGGCCCTCTTTGTCACACTGTGAGCCCAAGATCATGGAGTGAGGGCCCGGTGTTCGCACAGCAGGAATTGAGTCTCACAGAACCACTGCACGCACGGCACCCGCCTTGTGCTGGTTGCTGGTTGTACACCCTTTTTTCCACAGGCTTCCTTTCAACTCGGCTCGCTTTCTGAGACTGAGCTGAGCTGCAGAGGAAGCTCGGCGAGTTTCACCCCAAGCCTCATTTGCAGGTTTCCCCCTTATCAGGCCTGCAGAAAGTTGGATCGGGCTGTTCCCAGAATGCCCCACTGGGCAAGTCCCTGCCCTGCAGACGTGTAGAGGCAGGACCTGTGTCCACACGTACCTCTCGGCAGGAATGCTTCCAATATAAACCAGTAACCATGGGATTTGGGGTGGGGGGTCATACCGACCCTCTCCCCCTGTGGTCCTTCCCACTGCTGTTGGGCAACCTTCAAGAGTTTCTCTGAAATAGAACTCAGCCCTTGGGCTGAAAAAGATTTTGTCAGCCCTGATATACTCATAAATGAATGCATTTCTCTTGGGCCTTTTTTTTAAGAAGCTGACTGTCTTCCTAGCAACCTGCCATCAGCCCCTTCCAGCATCCCCGGTAGTCCAGCCCCCACCGGATCCACAGCAGGTAAAGGGATGAATCCTACCCTGGATGGGATTAAACCTCTCTTTTTCTTGCTTAGCTACTCTCTGTCTCCTGAGCAGCATGCAGTGGCGTCATTCCACAATCCCCAAAAGCACTAGGAGAAGTGCCCTGAGTGACTTTCTGTGCATTGGCAAAACTCCTTGCAGAAAGAGAACTTTCCCTGTGTTCTCCTCTTGCACATGGTTGAGAATCTGGTTTCTGCTGGTGCAATGTGTCATTTGTGCTAACGAAATGATGCAGGTGGATGCTTTCCTGCACTGAGCAGGGGGTTGGGCTTGATGACCTTAGTGGTCCCTCCAACTTTACTGTTCCAGGAGGCTGTGACTTCCCGGGGTATCTCCCCTTACACAAAGGGCTTGTACTCCTCTTCTTGCCCTTCATGCTGCACTTATTCAGATCTGAATTAAATATTGCAGAGTTTATTTATTTACTTGACTCCTATACCACCTAACGGCTGACGCTCTCTGGGAGGTTTACAACAATCCATTAAAATACTCCACATTATAAAAATGGAAGAAGTTGCCGTAGAGAAATTTCAACCCACATTTAACATGCATATACAATTCCAGTAGCTTAAACAAGATACAGCCTGATTGGACCTGTTTAAGCATCTGACAAACCCCGAATAAATTCATTAAATGGCCCATGGTAGAGGAAGGTCTTGCCATGGTGCTGAAAAGATAGTAAGGTTGGCTCCAGGCGGGCCTCAGTGGGGAGCTTGTTCCAGAAAGGGGGGAAGGCAGAGGATGAGGTGAACGAGGAAAGCACTGTTCTAACTAAGTACTGCAAAGGTCCAAGGCATTCCATCTAAACGTGTAATAATATGTTTACAGCCTTGCCTGCCATGTTCTTAAAAAATGTTGCTGGTTTGCTTTTTTTCAATCCCTTTGGCCTGTTTCATGCCAGATCTAACACCCTTAAAAGGGAAGTGGGGGGAATAACGGAGGAGGGGGGGCTATCAAAAGCTACTTGTTCTAATGGCTGAGTCCCACCTCCATGATCAAAGGCATGCTGCTGGGGAACATGGGTGCCATTGCTTTCCAGCCCTGCTTGGGGGCACCTGGTTGGCCGCTGTGAGAACAGCATGCTGGATCAGATGGACCTGTGACCTGATCCAGTAGGGCTCTTTTTAGGGTCTGGGCCTTCCAGGTGGCCACCCCCCCTTCCCTTGGCCCCACCTACCCCTCAAACCGCTAGTGGTTTGATAAACTCCCAACTCTTTCCCCCCATTCTCAGAGCTTGGAATTCCTTTCTTAAGGCCTAATAGTGGAATAAAAGGCCTTTTGTGGAAATAAAAGCTCAGAGTTATTTCTTTGGTAATTTGATTCCACCCCTTTTGCCTTTGGCCCTTCCTCCCAATGCAGTGCAGCCCCCTCAATTTGACCCTTGGCCTGAAGGACGTTACCCGCCCCGAGTATGGAAAAGTTTAGTTCATCCCTATAGGATTAACGTTTTGGTGGGAATCCCTCGCAGTGTCTCAGTTCCCTCGTTCTTCTTTCTCTCCCCACACTGGTTCGCTTTCAGATGTGCATGTAAGCCCTTCGCACAGTCCGTTGCCTGGCCCGATGGGCCTCTCGGCCGCCGAACGTCTCGCCAACCTCCGGAATCGGCACAAAAAGACCCGGAACAATCTGGCCCTGGAACTGGCAAGAGCGGCAGACCTGAGGGTTCAGACAGCTACGGACAGGATCCTGTCTGCCCTCGAGAGTTACGCCAAGACGGACCTGGAAGAGCGCGAGAAAGACCGCGTGGGGACCGGGCAAATCATCGCCATCATGCACCGCCAGACAGAACTGTTGGAGCTGCTGATTCGGCAGCAGGCCTCTGCCCCGGCGGCCCTCTCTCCGGCCCCCTCTCGGCATGCGCGGCCTCCGCGGATCGGGCAGGCGAACCACCGGCCTGCAGGCCCTTCCTCTTCTCACCTGGGCGTTCCCAGGAGGCCTTTGACCCCCAGGGCCCGCAGCAGGAGGAGGCCTCAAAACTTCGGTCCCTGACCGCCCCTTGTGCACGGGTCGCTTGCCGTTTGAGGAGTCGTGCGCGCTCTTTTTTTATTCAGGGTGTCAACACGTTTGGAGTCATCCCTCCAAGTCGAAAATGCAGCTTGTTCTTTTCTATGTTTCTTTAACGATCTCTAAAAGGCCTCACTTTTAACATCTACCGAAGTCAGAAAAGTCTTTCTGAAGTCTTTGTTGCTAATTGGTTCCGTTTTTGCCAGCTTACACTGAAATGCTTCCTTATTTCTTTTCCTTTTAAGAAAAATTCTTCCTTGTCATGTCCTGACATTTTAGCAGATTCAGTGTCTGTTTTGTTTTTTACCAAGAACCTGCAGGTCACCATCAGTATGACAGCTACGATTTTGAAGTGGTGAGCTTGGCCTTGGGTGGTGGCAGAGCCCCAGAACCTATTTTTCATTGCTTGACCTCAGAATATATTAGAGAAGAAGCACAATGTGAAGACCCAAAGCCCTTTCCTAAGCATCCAAGGCTGTTGAAGGTATTGGTTTACTGGTCAGAACAGGTGGCTTTTTGGTTGGTGTGAACCTGGTACCTTTTTTGTGTTTGTTTGTTTGCTTTTGTGAGTGGCTGACACACATCTGTGTTCCCTTTGTGAGATATTCCCAGACAACTGTCAAGTCTGGGCCCCAAACCAGAGAGGGAGCTGAATCCAGTGCTGTTTCCTCAGCCTACAATCATTGTAAGAGCTGATTTTTCTAAAAAAAGAAAGCTTAAAAACACATCGCTTTTTAAAAGCTGTCAATGGGGTTGGAGCTGTTGCTAGGCCTGGGCTGGAGGGGTACAGCTTGGACTCATGGCAGGGGGTGATTTTCAAGGGGGAATGCAGTGGGAGAGAATCCTAATCCAAATCCTAACCTTTCCCACATGCTGGATCACCTCCAGTCTCCCCCCCCCTTTTTTTTTTGCATTTAGGGAAAAATCCACCTTTTGGTGGAGCCAATGGTGGCTGCCATTTTTCTCCAAGAGGGAGAGAAGAAATTCATTGGAACTGAAAAAAGACTATTGATTTGAGGTGATCTGTGACAGGTTGCATGCTAATTAAAGGGTTTATTTTGTCAAAAGTGAACTGGAAAGAGAAATGAGCTGGCCAGCTTTGCCTGTTGTGGACTATAAATAAATCCAAGCAATTATTTCTGAATCTGCAAATATTGATATAAAGGATGACTAAACGCTGATGGTATATTGTGATGCTCATCAGATATGATGTTGGGCCAGCCCCCTGCAGTAAACTAATGACTGGATGCTCCCAGGCAGAGGCTGAGACCAACTGTAAGCTTTTAGAGCAAATGCAGAGTGTTTCATAGGTTCTGGGTCACATGTACGCATCAGCAGGGCAGGTGATGAGGAAATAAGGGGAACACAGTCAAAAGAATGGGAGGGATCTGCAGAGGGGACTTCATAGCACTGGTGAATACAGAATATTGGCATAATAAATCAGGAAGGCAGGGATTATTGTGGGTCTTGGCATGCAAATGAGGGTGATTGCAATGGTGTTAGAAAACTAACCTGGCAGCTTTATCAGCTGTTGCTGCTGTTAGCAAAAGAATAGGCAGGGATCAACTTCCTTGCGGAGGCATCTCGGGAGCGCTACTTTCTGAGACAGAGGCTCAGGGATACCGCAGGTTTGATCTTATAACAAAGGTACATATAAGCAACCTTTTCCTACAAACATTTATTTGAATTTCCCAACAGTTCCAAGACATCAAGACCAAAACTAGACCGTGGTGCAGGTTTGATGCAGCTTTTTCAACCTGCACTTTGGAAAAGCTTTTGCGGCTGAATTGCAGAAGTGGGTGGAGCAGAAGACAAAAATGGGCAACATCTCCTGCCCCTCGTCAAGAGTCCGGCATTTACTGAGCAGCCAGCTCCACTGAGGCTCAGTACTCCTGATGCCAGGAGAATGGTCATAACTGTGGTGTGTCTCTGGGGAGGAGTGAGGCTATCATCCTGGTTGGTATGGCCAGCATCTGCTGAGGGTCCATGCCTTGGCAGGCCTCCATTGACAGAAGCCCCCCTGGAGTTGCACCTCCTTGTTCCCATGGCAACGGGTGTGTTTCTTGCTCTGGCCCAGACAAAATGCTGATGAGGAAGAGGGGCAGCAGATGCCCCCGCCTCCTCGCTCCCTGGCTCTCCCCCTGTCAAGCAAGCAAGGGGTCGCCATGATGAGGAAGAGCAAGAGCAGCTGCTTGGAGTGCTAGGAAGAAGTGGGACGCAGTGAAGGATGGGTTCATTGAATAGTGCGGGGAGTTCAAGGCCCTCCAAAGACCAGCATGCCCCCCCCCCTCAGGAACAGGCTCCAGGCAACAGCCTTCAGGCACACAAAGGACAGCCCAGTTCTAAAACTGAGTAGCATTTGCGCTTCAAAAGCCTAATAGAGTCATTATAGTTTAAATGCCTTACATTGCTGTTCTGGCTGATCAGTGACCAGAGACAAACGGGGGTTCCATGCAACATGCTGGAGAAGGGCTCTTTTTCTTGGAAGATCCCAGCTGGAGAGAGAAGAGGCAGAACATGTCATGAGAGGAGCTGGCTGGAGCTGGGGGTCAGACTAGATGGCCTGGGAGGCCCCTTCTGACCTGCTCTGTTTCTATGTTTCTATACATGATGGGGAATACATGGCTCAACAGAACTGAAAAAGAAACATAGAGTAGTTGTGGACAATGGGCTAAACATGAGCCTACAATGTGATGCAGCCGCCAAAAGGGCAAATGCCATTTTGGGATGCATTAACAGAAGTATTACTCTCAAATCACGAGAAGTAGTAGTTCCCCTATACTCTTCACTAGTCAGACCCCATCTGGAATACTGTGTCCAGTTCTGGCCACCAAGATTTAAGAAAGATGCAGAAAGATTAGAAAAGGTCCAGAGGAGGGCAACAAAAATGATCCAGGGCTTGGAAACTCTGCCCTATGAGGAGAGACTGGGAGAAATGGGTATGAGATGCTTGTAGTGGATGGTATATAAAAGCTTTTAATAAATGAATGTTAAGCCTTGAGAAGAGAAGACTGGGGTGGGGGGGCATGGTATCCCTCTATAAGTACCTCAAAGGCTGTCACCAAGAGGAAGGTCAAGATCTCTCCTCGCTGATACCAGAGTGTAGCATGCAGAATCAATTCAAGTTGCAACAACCCAGGCTTAGGCTGAACATCAAGAAAAGCTTCCTCACTGTCAGAGCAATACATGGTGGAACCAGCTGCCTACAGAGGTGGTGGACTCTCTCACACTGGAGACATTCAAGGGGAAACTGGACCGAACAGCCACCTGAGTGGGATGGTGTAACCTGGTGTCCTGCAGCAGCAGGGGGTTGGACCCGGTGGCCTTCATGGCCCCTTCCAACTCTGCTATTCTGTGATTCTATGAACCTCTGCAAAAGGTCAGGAGAACTTCTTGAGTGGGAGTTGGATGAGATGGCAGTTCCCTATCCTTACGCCATACAAAGATAATGCCCATCAGTTTGCTGTTCTACAGGAAGGCCCAGAACAGGAACCAAGGAGTATGGAGAGGATCACATCTTTCATAAACTTTATTGCCTTAACACCAGCAGCAACAATGACATACCAACATGCCAAACAAGTAACATGTTACATCTTACTCTTTTCTTTCTAAAACTCTAAAATGCTAATTCTTTAGCATTCACAGGATCTAAATCTGAACCATGGCAAATAAACGTAAATGGAGGAGGGACAGTTTAGATTGATGTTGTTCTTTTTACTAAGTTTTTCTTTCCAATTTTATTGGGAACTCTCCTATGGTTTCTCCCCATTGTGGGTTCTCATGTGTGCCATAAGATTTGAACTTGAACCAAAACTTTTCCCACAGTCCACACACAAATACGGCCTTTCCCCTGTATGGATTCTCTGGTGGCCAATGAGGTGTGATTTCTGACTAAAACTTTTCCCACAGTCAGAACACTGGAAGGGCCTCACACCTGTGTGGGTGCGTTCATGTGTATTGAGGTTGGAGCTCACACTGAAGCCTTTGCCACAGTGCGAACAAACATATGGCTTTTCTCCTGTGTGGGTTCTCTGGTGGCTTGTCAGATGCTGCTTCTGACTAAAGCTTTTCCCACAGTCCGGACATTTGTAGGGTTTGTGACCTGTGTGAATTCTTTCATGTGCAGTGAGGTCTGAATTCATACAGAAGCATTTCCCACACACAGAACACTTAAACAGCTTCTCTCCTGTGTGGATTCTCTGGTGCCTATAGAGATGGGACCTCCCACTAAAAGTTTTTTCACAATCAGAACATTTATATAGTTTCTCGCTGGAATGAATTCTCTGATGTCCATTAAGGTGCGAGCTCCTACTGAACATTTTCCCACACTCAAGGCATTGATGAGGTTTCTCTCCTGTGTGAATGCTCTGGTGAGTTATAAGCTGTGAGCTCTGGCAGAAGCTTTTCCCACAATCTGGGCATTTGTAAGGTTTCTTTGTGTGGGACCTCTCATGCCTAATCAGGTCTGACCGGGTGCTGAAATTTTTCCCACACCATACACATTTGAACAGCTTTTCCCCTGCATGACTCTTCAGGTGACTGGTGAAAGAGGAGGTGTGGCGGAAACATTTTCCACATTCTGAACATTTGTAAGGTTTCTCCGTTGAATGGGTTCTTGAATGCTGAGTGAAGTCTAAGCACGTGCCAAAACTTTCCCCGCACTGCAAACAGGAATACAGCTTCTCTTCCATATGCACCCTCTCATGGGCTACAAGGTTAGATTTCAAAGTGAACATTTCTGCACACACCAAACATTTATGCAGCTTTTCTTCTGTGTGGATTCTCTGATAAGAAATAAGGCCCACACTCTGACTAAAGGTCTTCTCATCTACCACACCTGAATTTTGCCCATTGCTCTTAAAGATCCTTTTCCCTTCTATGTCATCGAAGTCCTTGCCACCTCCCAAAGGGAAAATAGGTCTACCCTCTTGGTTTTCAGAATGGTTCTGCTGTTCTATCTCAGGCTGATGTGAAGAAATTCCTCCATTCTCCCGACACCAAGAAATTCTTCCTGTGGACAACACCTGGGGTTGTACTTGCTCCAGAAATTCCAGATATGGTTTCTCCTCCTCCTTGTCCTCATTGCCATGAGTCCATTCAGCATCTGCTGGAAACAGGCAAACCTGACATTAGGGCAACTTTCAAAGATGATGCGCAAGCAAAAAAATGCCTCCACATGGAGCCCCGTGTGTGTTGTTTAACTCTGGAAACGGATTTAATTGTTAAAATATATGACCTGGCCAGGGCAACTTCTTCTTCCTTCTCTTTTCTCCTCCTATATTATTTATTTACTTATTTTATACTGATAATTTTAATTTTATATTATTATGTTTGTAACTCAGTGTATTTTTTGTATTTTTGTATTTAATGGTAATTTATTATGTTCTATTGTATTTCAATGTATCTTATTGTGTTGTAAGCCGCCCCGAGGCTTCGGCAAGGGCAGCATAGAAATGTTATCATCATCATCATCATCATCATCATCATCATCATCATCTGTGGCTTGACTATGTGAACTGATGTCCAGCACGCATTACAGAGCCCCGCAGGTGAATTAAGTCAAAGCCTGCCAAGACATGTGAACAGATCATTACCTGGGTGCAGATATCATCATCACCAGCACCAGCACCAGCACCATCAACATTTCTATACCACCAGCAGCTGAAGCTTTCTGGGTGGTTTACAACAACAATCATATTTGTTTGTTTATATTCTGCTATACTAGTCCAAAGACTCTCCAAGAAGATAGAATCATACGCTCAAGTCACCCATCCAGATTCTAACCAGGCCTGACTCTACTTAGCTTCCAAGATTAGGCAAGATCAGGAGCTTCAGGCTATGTGGAAGCTTGAGTTGAGTTGGCTGGGTGTGGGTTGCATGGGATATCTTTTCAGGACCCAACTTCTCTAGTAACTCATGGCCTGTTAACCACAAATGATCCATTCAAAGAACTCATGGTTTGTTGGTGGGCTGTAACTAAGGGGCAATCACCATGGTGTGTTATCTTGGCTAGCTTTACACAACATGACAACCTGCATTTCAGCAACAACCCACAGTTCAATGGCAAGCAACCACCTCTTAATGTGGGTTGTCTGAACCTGGCCACAGTGCGTTTCTTTCTCCCAGCCTTTCTTACCGTAGGGGTGCAGCATCTCCTGCCTATGGGCCAAATCTTGCACACCTGATGTCCCAAACTGGGGCTTTCCACCATGTCCATTTCTCCTGAGTCCACCCACTTTCCCCTGGCTGCTGATTATCTGATGCTCTCTTGGCTTTGTAAGATTCTGCAAGCATGAAATCTCTAGCTTTAGCTCAATACACATTAGCATTTTTTGTCATCAGTTCATCTGTTCGCTAGTCCCCCTTTGCATACAGGTCCACCCAGCATGCAGCCCCTTTGCTCCCTCCAGAAATTGAATTTAGTCCTCACACTGCTAGCAATTGTGGCATTCCTCCTGTTGTGCAACTTGGACATTGCATCGCACCCTGGAAGGCCTAGTTCGGTTGTGTCTGCCACCTCTTCCCGTACTCCAGCTTAAGGCTGTGACCAAGGGCACCAACCAGCACGCTAGAAACTGCTTATCCCTACCCCTCTTCACCATCGCAACCTGCTTGCTCACAGCAATGCCGGTGAGGAGGAGGAGGAGTCGCAGAGGCTACAGCCCGCTCTGGTCATGTTCCTGCCAAGGTCTGAGGGCCACCGCCAGCTCAGTGAGGCCTACCCTGCCTCTTCTTCTCAAACAGCCTGTCTCTCTCTTTGCAGCCGCTCCTTGCTTTCACTCGGGGCTCTTTGGGGTCGGCTTGTGGCTTGCTCCGATGGCCAGCTGGCTGCTGTGATCTGGGCTACAGGAGGACACTTCAGAGATGGTGGGGGGGTCACAAGACCAGCCCCTCGTCTGCTGTAAGGCAGCCGGTGTGGTGAAGAGAATACAGGAGCTCTCCGCCAGGAGAAGACCTGCAAGAACAGGGCTGGCGAGCTGCAGAGCGGAAGGTGAAAACAAGCGTGTGGGAGACAGAAAAAGCAACCCAGATCTTGCCAGGAGATTTTGTCGCATGGAGCAGAACAGAGCAAAGCTGAGTGCTCTCGTGATCATGAGAAAAAGATCCACCTCAAACCAAGAACCAAGGCGGCCCAGAAAAGGTGTCTGCCCAGTGAGCATGGTGACTGACTGAGGAGGTCGAAGTCTGACATGCCCACTAGGCTCAAGGTTCTCCTTCTTTACGGCACAGTGGGCTACCAAGGGGTGGTAGCGGCCTGCTTGTTTATTAAGCCCTTGTCTACCCTGCAGGGAGGTTGGGTGGGATCTCGCCCTCCCTCCTTCGTCACAACAGATCTACACCCAGAGGCCTGGGAGTCTTCACACTCCTCCTCAGCACCACTGCTGTGAGTAAGCAGGTTCTTCAACATTTTTATTAATGAGTTGCATGAGGAAGTCCAGGGAACAAGGATCAGATTTGCAGTGGCAGAGCTAATACCCTGAAAAACAGAAAGAAGATTCAAGGTGATCCTGACAGAATGGTGTGCAGGGCTGAAAACAACAGTATGAAAATTCAGTAGGGACAAATGCCAAGTTCTAGGAAAAAGAAACCAGATGCATCTGTACAAGGTGGGGAATTCCTGGCTCAACAATCCTGTAAGTGAGAAGGATTTTGGAACGGTGCCTGATCACAAGCTGAATATGAGTCAACAATGTGATGCGGCTGCAAAAAGGGCAAATACTGCATTAATAGAAGGATCACTTCCAAGTCCCGTGAAGTCCTGGCTCCCCTCTACTCAGCGCAGGTTAGGCCTCGTCGGGAGGACTGTGTCCCCTTCTGGGCACTGTGCTTCAAGAAGGATGCAGGTCGGCTGGAACGGAGTCAGAGGAGGGCAACAAGGATGATTTGGGGACTGGAAACGAAGTCCTATGAGCAGAACAGGCTGTCACAAAGAGAAAGGCCAGGATCGCTTCTCGATCATCTCACAGTGCAGGACACGGAATAATGAGCTCAAGTTACAGGAACCAGATTCTGGCTAGAGATCGGGAAAAAATTCCTGCGTGTTAGGGCAGTACACTCTGGGGGAAGTTGGGGGCTCGCTCACATGGGAGGCCTTCCAGAGGCAGCTGGAAAGCCCTCCGAGAGAGTTGGTTCGACTGGGAGTCCTGCACTGAGCTGGGGGTCAGACCTGAGGGGCTTCTTGGCCCCTCGCAGCCCTACGATTCACCCTCAAGCTCAAGCACGAAGGAATCCTCACCCACAGTGCCGGCTTCTTCAGCATCCTCCTCCTCTTGCTTGGGCTCTCTGTAGAGCTCTTTGGGTTCAACGTCCAGAGGCCATTCTGCTTCAGGGAAATTCAGGGGTCCTGGGTGGATTAGAACCTGAAAATAGCCAGGAAAATCCACATAAGAGCATCAGGAAAGACACGTCGTTAAGCGGGATCTGAGAGGCTCTCTCTGAGCAGCTGCTCCACAGGGAAGTTGAGGAGATGTTGAGAAGGGGGAGGACCTTTTTGGTGGTGGCCACCTCACTGTGAAATGCTCTGCCCAGCGAGACCCTTCCAGCACCAATATTGTCAGCCTTTCAGCAGTGGGTTACGATTTTGCTCTTGGGCACTTGATAAGGCTTCCAATGTTAAGGTGTTTTCTTCTTTACCAAGTTCTGGGCATCCTGTTGATAATAGCTGTTCCAATCTGTTTTAAATTTTGCTGCATTAAAAGTTTTAAAATTATATTTTGCCATGTCATGAACCACCCAGACAGCTTAGAAAATCTATTTTTGCAGCTCGAAACGTTCTTGGCTCACTGATTAACTCTCAATCAGATTGCAGCATCTCCCAAATCCAAACGTTGGCCAGATGCTGGAAGGCAGAAAGGGGCTGAAATAAATGGGGCTGGGAAATGGTTCTCAAAATTTGGCAATGGTTCTTTTGAGGACATTCAGTGGCAGTTAAATGGTTTAGGGACTGCATATCTGAAGGAGCATCTCCTTCCCTATGTGCCTGCCTGCCCCCTAAGATCTGGGTTGGAGGTCCTTCTTTGGGAGCCCTCTTTGGAGGAGATTAGGAGAGGGGCTACCCAGAGAAGGGCTTTCTCTGTGGTGGCACCCGTTACAGAACATGCTCCCCAGAGAGGTTCGCCTGGCACTGACACTTTATTCTTTTTGGCACCAGGCTAAAACCTTTTTATTTTCCCAACATTTTAAGGTTTAATTGCTATTTTTAATTGCTAAACATCAGGAAGTGCTTCCTGACATCCACCCTAAATCTTGGTTTCCTGGGCTTTGCTACATTGGAATGCATCCTGCCCTGGAACACATCAACTGCCCAGGTATGTCACTAACAGATCCCCTCTGAGTCTCCTCCTCTCAAGGCTGAAAAGACCCAGTTCCCTCAGTCTCTCCTCCCATGGCTTACCCTGCAAACCAGCAACCATCCTAGTGGCCCTTCGCTGCACTGATTCCAACCTCGCTATATCCCTCTTGTAATGAGGGGCCCAGAATTCAACACAATACTCCAGCTGTGGGCTCAACAGAGTTGTACAGAGTGGCAGTAATTCCTCTCTTGATCTCAAAGCCATGCTTCTGGCTATGTATCCAAGGATGGTGTTTGCCCTCTTGGCCACCACATCACACTGCTGGCTCATGTTTGGCCTGCAGTCAACCAGCACCCCGAGGTCCCTTTCACAAGTGCTGCTCCCCAGCCACTTGTCCCCTAACCTGTACTTATGACACCCATTCCTATGCCCCAAGTGCAAGACCTTGCACTTATCCACATTGAACGCCATCCTGTTATCCCCTGCCCACTTCCATAGTCTGTCCAGATCTTTCAAGATCACACAAGCTGCTATTATAGCAAGACATAAACTGCTGTCAGTTCTTGTTAGCTACTGGGAACCGCAGTACAGAAACAGGGAAGCTTGTTGTATAACTAAGAGTCAATGAACTCCTTTGACTTTATGCTTTTATATTCTTAATAATAAAATCATTAAGTTGTAGGCTTTGTGGAGTGGATTGCAAATTGAAAAAGCAGTGAGATCCCACAAGCGTGAAGTGTGCCCACTCTTGATCTCGAAAACTGGTATTCTATGGCCGACCACAAAGGGGCAATTTAGCAACTGTAGATGCTGGACTTTTAACGTCCTTCTGCTAGAGGGGTCGGCAGCTTGCACCCCACAGCCTCATTGCAAAAGCCCTTTGCAAATGATCAGTCCAGACACCGGGGGAGAGCAATCTGTCCCTTTTCCAGCTGAGTGCTGAGCAAGGGGGAAAAGTGATGGGAAAGAGTGAGAGAGAAGAGACAGTGAGAACACGCAGAATGAAAATTTTGTGGCAATGGGGAAGATGGGGTGATCTCATCCACTTTTGGCTCCAGATTTGTCTGGGGTCCCAAACAGGAGGAAGAAGTCCAAGTCTAGCCTTCCAGGCATCCCCAAGGTGGCCTGTCAGAGTCTCTTTACTAAGGCGAGAATGAATGACCAGGACCCACAGGGAAGATTGAATCGCTTTGAACGCCAGTGTTTTTATGGGCAAGATCACCCAGACCCCCTGCAGTTACTTAGGACAGCAGGGTAGTGGTTCTTACTCCCAACTCTAAGCTTCCAGAACATATACAGAGTGTTTTATAGATTCTGAGTCACGTGGGCCCAGCAGCTGGGCAGTTGAAGTCGAAATAAGGGGACCGCAGTCAGAAGAGGGGGAGGGGTGTGCAGAGGGGGCTCAGTGCAATGGTGTTTGAGTGTAGGGGATGAACAGAGGCACAGGGATTATCCTGAGTCCCGACATGCAAAGGGGGGTGACTGCAAAGCTGTTCCCCTGGCAGCCTTATTGGCTTTTGCGATCAGCAGAGCAGTGGCCCTGGCAGCTTCTTGGGAAGTCACCAAGTCCCACTTCTTAACGTGGCAGCAAGGGCTAAACTGTAACCTGGCTTGGAATTGGGGTGCTTTCTGAGAAAGGGGTGCAGGTTTGATTTTAGAACACAAAAGCACATATAAACAACCTTTTTCTACCAGGATTTATCTGAATTTTCCCAACAGGCCTCATAATTATTACCACAACACATTCATATCCTGCCTTTTTCCCTCTGCAAAGGAAGCCCAGGCGGCCTGTGTAATTCCCCTCCAATTTTATCCTCACAACAACCACCATTTCTAAGTTTTGAACTGCACATGGCAGGGTTTCGAGCAGGAATTTCTCCCAGTCCCAACTGGAGACGCTCCACCATGGAGTTGTGGTCCCTTTCTTCCTTCAAAGGCAACTGGGCCTCACCTGCTTTTTGGGTCTCTCCTGGGCCTCCTGCTGCCTCAGCAAGAAATCCTCAGCCAGGGCCACCGCCTGGGAGCAGTTCTCCGGATCGCCATCCTTGACCCAGCTCTGCATCTCCGGGGGCAGGATGGCCAGGAACTGCTCCAGAACCACCAGCTCCAGCATCCGCTCCTTGGCGTGCCTCTCCGGCTTCAGCCACTGCCAGCAGAGTTCCCCAAGCAGCCGGCACGCCTCCCGGGGCTCTTTGGCCTCCTCGTAGTGGAAGCCCCGGAAGCGTTGCCGCCAGGTCTCTATCTCGAGGGCGAGCTCCTGACAGACCTCTTCCTTGACGGGCTTGTATTCTCTGAGGCAGGCCAGGCTCTTACAGGCCAGAGGGCCTGCTTCATCCCCATCTGGACCAATATACGTTGGTGCAGCATCTCCGTTGAGGCCTGTCTTCCTCCTGTCCCAGCGGCGGGAGGCTGCCGATGCCTCCGTGGAAGCACCCCCATCTTCCCACAAAGCTTGTGGGTACCCGAACCCTGCCTCGGGGACACACACCACCTTCACGAGCTCCGGAGAACCCCAGCAGTGGGAAGGCCCCTCATCCGGCTCCTCCTTCACCCGGCACAGCATCCCTTCGGATTGGAACTGGGTGGCCACCGAGGGCCTCTCCCTCCGCTCAGCGGCCATTTTGTCCTGCCAAAAATCAAGAGCAGGGTTATGACTGAAAATAGCACATTGCAGAAATTGAAACAGGCGATGTTACACTTCGAACCCCATCATTGCGACTTGTTCAGAAGCTGAATTCTGGGATACATAAAACACAAGAAAGCTGCCAGATCACACAACCCAAGGGTCCCTCACATGTACACCTAAAACAGCCCCTGCAAAGCTCTCCCCTCGAGGCCCCCCCCCCGCCCTTCAGCAGCTCATTTTCAACAAAAGGGCTTGCAAAACCTGGGGTGCCACGTTCTCCGTCTAGTTCCAGAGCAGGCTGAACTGATCCGTTGTTTGGCCAACAGAAGGAGAAAGAGAAAACCGCTTCCTGCTCTCGCTCGATTTTTGTCTGCCCTTTCCGCACTCCCAGCCACCAGCTCCGCCATCTATTTCACCCATTCCCAGTGTTGTCCCAATGGACCGGTTTGTGTCCTGATGTGCATCCGCCCAAATTACTCACATGGAGGTTCTGAGAAATTTATTCTTGAGAATAATTGGCTGCCAGTAAATCATTCCAGTACAGCACAAACCGAGCGGCCCTCAGTTTGCCCTTTTTCTGCATTGATCATGAAAGGGCTGCACATAACACATTTAACACTTTCGTTTGGGGCACAGAGGTAAAAGTTATAAAGGCGTGTTCTTTCTCGCCTGCATGCCAAAGCAGAAAGAAGATGCTGGGAAAGCGGGGTGGGGGGGGGACACACACACGATGTGCCTCTGCGGGAGGACCGGCTGCTTTTCTGGAGATGAGGGGAGGTTGTGCGAATTGACCTTTGTTGCGCTGCTGTTATCGGTCAAGTGTCACTGGCCCTCCTTGCGATGGCACCTGCTTAATTTCAGCTACATTTCAGGGAGACACACATCCTGTCTTCCAGAAAGCAGGGCCTTTCTCTGGCCAATGACGGCCTGATTGTACCTCTAAAAGTTACTGATTTTTACATTGCCACCCTCTAGCTTATTTTACTACTCCCACCTCTTTGCTGGTTTCTTCCCTTCCCACCTTGCTGTTTCTCCTTCGTCCCCATCTTATTTATTATATTTATATCTCACCTTTTTTCCAAGGCACTCGAGGTGACTCACACAATATTCCCCCTTTGCTCGATCCAATACTCACAACAACCCTGCAAGGTAGGTTAGGGTTGGGGTTGGCTTAGGCTGAGTGTCCGTGACTGGCCCGAAGTCATCCAGTGAGCTGATTGGGGACTCGAACCCGGATCCCCTGAGTCTCTCATCCTGCTTTCATAGGCGCTACCCCATACTGGGTCTCCGTCCTGCAGCTTGTCTCCCCTCTACCCCCTTGGCCTTGCTGTTTCTCCTTCTTTCTAGCCTCGCTCTTTCTCTCCCACAACCTCTTTACCGCATCGTTTCATCCCCCTCCCAGTCCACATACTGACTCATTCTCTCCTGCTCACTCATCCCTTTAGCTCATTCTTTCCTCCTCCTCCTCCTCCTAGTACCTCAATTTGCCCCTCTTCTCTCCTTTCCTAGCCTTACTTCTCATCCTTCACACTCAGAAAGAGAGAGAGAGAGAGAGAGAGAGAGAGAGAGAGAGAGCGAACGAGCAAGCAAACAAGTGAGGGCGCAAGCAAGCATAACACCTTCCTGGATGGGAACTCGGATGGGAACGAAACAGATAAGAGGAACCTTTACCAGATGGAGAACCGACATCTGCATCTGGTGATGAGGCAAGGAAAAGTTTGGTGCAAGTTTCCGTGGGCCGTTTTCCCCCCTTCGGGGTGGGGAAGTGCATGCATCTGTGTGTACAGAATTAAGGCCTCTTTCTGCAGCAATTCCTCGTAAGCAATTCCGCACTGAGTTCCATGGAAGTAGGCACTTGCTGTGCCTAACATATGGACGGGATTTGGGGTTCAGGCAGGCCTTTTGTGCTTGTATGCCGTTTCTTGGGTGCATTGCTCGTTTTCTGACAAGGCAAGCCACTTGCCAAGGGCTCCAGCTTTGTATAAAAAATCGGAATCGCTCCATAATAGCCCCTGAACATGGAGAAGTGGCCAACAGTCCATAAAAGCTTACGCAAGAATAAATTACTTAGAGCGCAATCATATGGCTGCCAGATGCTGTTGAGGTACCCATAGGAAAATCCAGAGCCTCAGTGCCAAGCTTTAAAAAGGGCTCGGGGTCAGAGCTCAGATTCAAATCACGCGCCCTTCAGCCTCCAGATCTCCAAAGTCGGCAGGGGGTGGGGGCTGCGTTCCAGAGATCAGGGAAGAGAGAAACAAAGTTTTTCCAGGACACACAAAGTCCCTGCAGGGTTTCAGCCCTTCCTCCCAGCTCAGACACGGAGCTGAAACCAGGATGGAGCTACCAACGGCCTCCAGATGTTGCCTGGGACCGCCCAGACTGATCTGGAGCCTCAGTTCTGAAATCTTGCGACCATGGAGCCGTCCTCCAAAGACCGATCCCTACCCTGCCCCACTGAACCCCGCCAGCTGCTTTCTGGGGATGCAACTGGGCCTTGGAGAGGTGGTAAAGGAATGTGTGAATGCCAATTCCTATCGAGGCCCCGGTCCTCTCTCCTCTTCCCCGCTACTGCTTGATCTAGATGGCTGAAAATATAGATAAAATCTGCAGCACAGGGCACGGGGGCTGGGGGTGCAGACAAGTGCACCTCGTTCTGTGCCTTGGATGCCCGCTGAGCTCAAAGGATTACCTGGGGGACATAGGAGAGCACCCTAAATGTTTTGGAGGGCTCAGGAAATGGGGAGTCGACCATCCGCTCCATCTTCCTTCCCATAATTCTCCATGCATGACAAGCAACCATGTTGGATGATGGTTTTTGGATGATTGGATGATTAGTTTTTAAGATGTCATCAAACTCTTTGCTCTCTTGTTTTGGCTGATAAAATGAGTAATTTCAAGGGCTGGATAAAACTGTGGATCTAAGCATCCACTGAGTCAGCAGCCAGGGGATAAAATCCAAAAGCACTGTTTATAGGACAGAAAGAAATAAAGTGCCAGCTCAGCAAAAGGTCGCCAACTGGTCCTTTCCACAACCATATCCCACACACACACCCTGTTCCAGGACCTTCGGCAGCATTTCCGCGGTATTGAGTCTCAGTCTGTGGCAGGCAAAACAACAAAGAGTGTTGTGGCACCCAGAAGACGACTACATTTATCCTGGCATCATCTTTTGTCTGTTTCCTCAGTTGTGCGTGTGTGTGTGGACAGAGAGATGTAGATTTCCAGAGTAAATTTCAAAGGCACTAAGGGGAAATTGCAAAATAATAATGCATCAAGACATTCGATTCTATTTGCCTTGTGCTGAATCAGGATCAAATGGTTTTTAAAATCATGCAGTATATAAGTTAACAGAGTCACCATTGCAATTCGGTCTGTGTTTCGAACCCCGCAAGGCAAGAAGCACAGTCCTCATTGTTTTATTTTTTGGCATTCCCGTTCCTTCGGACATCTCCACCCACTCCCCCTTGCTCTCTGCACGCGTGTGAAAATATGCCCATTTGTGGTCAGCGCTTCTGGCATCAGCGCAAGCAGCCGGTGCGCCACGAAAGCTTGCGTGGGATTCAGTGCATCGATCTTCAAGGTGTCACAAGACTCTTTGTTGTTCTCGCTGCCACGGGTTAGCCCGGGCTGCCTCCAGTAGAAACCCTACCAGCAGGCGCTTCCCAGATCCGGAAAATAAAACCCGGTTACCTCTCCACAGCGCAGGGCAGCAGCTCCGCTGGGCATCATTGCGGCTGTGCGAGCCGCATTTTGCATTTCTTAGGGCAATCTTTGCAAAAAAGGAAACCCTCCCCTAAGAGGGCTGCTCAGGAAGTTACAGACCCTTGTATTTCCATAGGGGCCCCCACCCCAACCTCCACAAATTTCTGGGCTTCTCTAGGAATCCGAGCTCTGATGTTAACCCTTCTATTCCTGGAGAAAAGCATGCATGCAAGGCACAGACTAATTACACATGCATTCTGATTTTCCTCCCTTTTCCTTCTTCATGAACAATTGCCCGGTAGTGAGGTTTAGTATCTAATGAATTGTTTAATTTATTTGTTTGAATGCCTCCTATTAGCATCACACTCTCTGGGCGGCCACTACAATAGAAATGCGAATAAAACAATACAAAGGTTGCTAACTCGGTCCCTCTGCATACAGATGAGGGTCCAACTTGCTCCCAGCACCCTGCGCTTGGGCAGGTAACAACAGCCAGCTTTTCAACCACCTGCAGATCAAGACTGTATTAAAGGCACAAGAGCAGAGCAGAGCAGTTTCCCTGGCAAATTGGCAACCCAGAGTGACAGGCAGAAAGCCTTCCCCAACCTGACTTAGAAACATAGAAACAGAGCGAGTCAGAAGGGGCCTCCCGGCCATCTAGTCTGACCCTCGGCTCCAGCTCATGACATGCCTGCCATGTGCATGTCCAGCCTATCCTTGAACACCCGCACCAATGGGGTTTCAGCCACGTTCTGTGGAAGCCCATTCCATACCCTCGGGGTCCTAACCATCAGGAAATACTTCCCGCCATCCACCCTAAATCTTGGTTCCCTGAGCTTTGCTCCATTGGAACATGTCCTGCCCTCCACTGCGGGGGGGAAAGGGTCATGGCCCACCTCTGTGTGGCACCCCTTCACATACCTGTATGTCACTAACAGGCCCCCTCTGAGTCTCCTCCTCTCAAGGCTGAAGAGACCCAGTTCCCTCAGTCTCTCCTCCCATGGCTTACCCTGCAAACCAGCCACCATCCTAGTGGCCCATCGCGGCACTGATTCCAACCTCGCTATATCCCTCTTGTAATGAGGGGCCCAGAACTGAACACAATACTCCAGCTGCGAGCGCACCAGAGTTTTATAGAGCGGCAGTAATACCTCTCTCGATCTACACTTCTGGCTATGCTTCCAAGGGTGTCACGCTGCTTCCTCAAGAAGTCCATAGTAAAGTCGAAAGGGGGGCAAAGGCCATCGGGTCCAACCCTCTGCTCAGCATAGGGACTCCCAGTTAAACCATCCCTTTCAGATGGCTGTCCAGTTGCATCTTGGAGGCCTCCAGTGTGGGAGAGCCCACCATCTCCCCAGGTCATGGGTTCCATTGCTTGTACTGCTCTAACAGTCAGGAAGTTTTTCTGATCTCTAGCTGGAATCTGGTTCCTGGAACTTGAGCCTGGTATTCCTTGCCCTGCGCTCTGTGATGATCAAGAAGAGATCCTGGCCTTCCCAGGCTAAACATGCCCAGTTATTTCAACCTGTATTTTTATGATTGAGCTGAGAACTACCCAGAAAGCCTCTGCCTATGGGGCAGCATACCAATGAAATCTGTCTGTCTGTCTGTCCTTTGTTTCCAGTCCACAGATCATCTCTGTTGCCCCACTAACTTGTTCCAGCTTGTCTGCTTCTTTCTTGAAGTGTGGTGCCCAGAACTGGCTGCAGTACTCCAGATGAGGCCTAACCAGTGCCAAATTTAGGGGAACCAGTACCTCACAGATAGTGTCTGCCTTTTCTGCAGACGCATCACATTCTTGACTCAAATTCAACTTGTGATCTACAACAATTCCAAGATCCTTCTCTCTTGTAATGCCGAGCCAAGTGTCCTCCATCTTGTGACTGTGCATTTACTTCCCTTCTCCTATGAGCAGAACTTGGCATCTGTCCCTATTCAATGTCATTCTGTGGCTCTCAGACCAGCACCCCATCTTACCAACAGCACTTTGAATTTTGCTTATGCCTTCAACCCAATACTGTGTCATTTGAAAATGTGATGTAATCAACACTTCTGAAAGGTGCAAAGGTGGGGCGTGCATGGAGCGCTGAACATCTGAAAAGCTGTGCTGGATTGGATCGAGTCCCTCGTCGTGTTCCCACAGGGGCCGTCCAGCTGCCCCACTGGGAAGCCCACAAGGACATCCCACGTCCCACTCTCAGTCCGATCTACCCCACAGGGCTGTTGCTGCGAGGATAAAGTAAGAGCAAAAGACCATATAAGCTGCTTAAAGGTGGGATATAAATGTAATAATACAGAACAGAGCTGCAAGGCCGCTTACTGAAAGCGATTCTTTTCAGCAGTGATTCCAATTCTGCATTTATCGCACTGGCCCCTTGTCTGTTTCTGGTGTTGGTCTTAATCTTTAACACCTGCAGGGTGCTAGTTGTAGGCATGTTTTGGCAGAAAAAAGGCCGCCGCTCCCAGCATTCCCTAGCCAGCTGGGGAATGCTGGGAGCTGTAGAAACTTTCCCTGCTTAAGCAGTATGCCCTGTGTGGCTCTAAACCAGCCTACTTAAAGCAGCCCTTCCTCCCATCCGCTTCTACCTGGCTTCTTCTTTCTAAGTGCATTCTATTGATTCCCTCCCAGGTCGATGCTGAATCGCCTGGCCTCTCCGTTGTCCGCATGGGGACCACCATCATCATCATCAACAGCAACAACAGGTCTGCTGTTAGTTCTGCAATATTGTGAAAATCATCAGGTTTTGGCTGCATGAATGCTTTGCTTCCAGGTTTCCTGGCTGTAAATTGCTCTGATGGCATTGATCAGTTGCACAGGACAGAAATCCAGTGAACAACTAATTACAATGGGGGTTTTCTTCTCTTGCATCTCCTGGGTCAGGATGTTGCAATACATACAGGAGAACATCACATCAGAAACAACTTTTCAACAATCTTTACTCAGTCAAGTGTTCAGGGGATGCAAGGGGGGAGTTGTAAAAAGAAAAAAAAGTTGCCACCTACGAAATTCCATGCAAAAGCTAATACGGAATGAACATTCCTTTTTTGGGGGGATGCACAAATCTTGAGAGAAATCTACAGAAGTCTGTTAGGAAATACTGTCCTCTCAAAACGAACAGCAAAGAAAATTTAATATAAGACGATATTATTACATTTCTGCCTTTCGTGCCTTCATAATGTTTCCAAATAACTTACCGAATACCTCAAAAGGAAAACTACATTTAAATATTTAGAAGAGTATTAGCCAGATATCATTCCTATATACTGTTCTTATATATAGATACATGAGTTGCAAACCTTTTGCCATTTATGGTATTAAAGGCCCCAGAAAAATATATAGAGATGTGATTAAGAATCTGCCATGTGAATCTCGAAGGAGTAGAGAGATTAGCAGCAAAGCTTATCTCAGGGTTTGGGAACTTGTAAGGCCTTCAGGTGGGTTTGAGACTACAACCCCCACAGCTACAATCAGCAAGGTTAGGGATGATGGGACTTGTAGTACAAGAACCTAAACAGGCCAGAGTGTGTCCACCCCTTAAGTAATGAACAAGCTCTGATATCAAGGTACAGAAGCAAGCAGACCTGGCAAGGATTATGTTGTTCTTTAAGTGCCTTAAACAAAAATGCCAAAAATAAAGATTAGTAGAGATTAAAAAAAGAGTAGTTTGAGGTTTACATTTCATATCATGCAAAGGATCAGAGACACCTGATCTATGAAGCACACCAAAGTTTGTTTTCAAAGTAACAAAAAAGGAAAGGTTTTGTCTTAGCAGATTTTAGTGGCCACAAATGCCACAGTTTCTAGCCCAGGGAGCCCCTAAAGACACTGGGCTGTCAGAATTTGGAAGTGATTGATTGGGAGAAGTCAGTATCCCAAAGGAGGAGTAGAAGGCTACAAAGAAAAGTGTGAAAGTGGATGGACTGCTAGAATACACTGAGCATCTTATTACATTCTAAGAGCAGGTGGAATCCCCTAACCAGCTCTATTCATCCCTAACTTCCTCTTCGCTGTTCATCTTCTCATGTGCAGCAACCTCTGCATCAGCACCAGCCAAGCTCTTCTCATTTTTCTCTTCCACATGGACCGTGTAGTGCCTGTGAAGTTCTGATTTAGACCTGAAGTTTTTCCCACAGTCAACACACAGGAATGGCTTTGCGCCTGTGTGGGTTCTCTGATGAGAAATGAGGTTTGAGTTCCGGTTGAAGCTTTTCCCACAGTCCATACAGATGTACGGCTTCTCTCCTGTGTGGATCTTCTGATGCCGGGTAAGGCTGGTGCTATCACAGAAGCTTTTCCCACAGTCAGAGCATATATATGGGGTACCACCAGTGTGGACTCGCTGATGTCTAACAAGACTCATGTTGGAATAATAGCTCTTCCCGCACTCAGCACACTCAAAAGGCTTCACCCCTGTGTGGGTTTTCTGATGTGTAATCAGGTTTGAGCTCCAGCGGAAGCCTTTCCCACACTCCAAGCATGTGTACGGCATCTCTCCTGTGTGAATTCTCTGATGGAGGGTAAGATCTGCTTTCCGGCAAAAGTTTTTCCCACAGTCAGCACAATTGTATGGCTTCTCTCCCGTGTGGATTCTTTGATGAATTCTAAGCTCTGACCTTTCACAGAAGCTGACTCCACACTCAGCGCATTTGTATGGTTTGTCCCCTTTGTGGATTATGGAGTGTCGGATCAGGTGTGACTTTACCCGGAAACTTTTCCCACAGTCCAAGCACTGATAAGCTTTCTCCCCTGCATGGATTCTCTGATGAATTGTGAGACCCGAGCTTTGGCAGAAACATTTCCCACAGTCTAAGCACTTGTATGGTTTCTCTCCTGTGTGGATTCTCTGATGCCTGACCAGGCTGGTACTGTAATTGAAGCTCTTCCCACAGTCCAAGCATTTATATGGCATATCACCTGTGTGGGTCACCTGAAATTCAATGATCTCCGAGTTGTCGGGAAAGCTGCTGTCATCACTCACACCAGTACCCTCCGTCTTTACCGTGCAGATTCTTTGTTGGCTTCCAGTTTCTCCAAAGAGCAGCTCACCCTCACAAGGAGTGGCTTTTCCTACTTTCTCCTCCAGGGAACTTCCTTGATGCTCTTCAGGGACCTGCCATGTTCTAGAAATTTCTTCAGACCCGTCACATTGGAAACTGTCCTCTTCTGGGCTGCCCACTGGCACCCCGTTTGTTTCTTCTTCAACAGAGCAATGCGTCTGATCTCTCTCCTCATTCGTGCTCATCAGCTCTTCACCTGCAAGAGAAAAGGGGAATAAATCTGACATCTCAGGCTCTCATTTTCTGATCTGAGCTTGCTGCAGTGAAGAACATTAGAAAAGCACTGCTGGATGAGGCCATGGGTCCATTCAGCCCACCATTCTGTTCACACAGTGGCCAACCTGCCACCCCTGAGAATCAAGCAGGACGCCAGGGCAATAGCACTCTCTTGCCCATGTTCCCCAGTCACTAGTGTACGTAGCCATTCGGGCTTTGATCCTGGGGAAAGCTTATGGCAGGGGTTGCCAACTTGCTCAACAGAAGAGCCCCATATGGTCAACGTCAGAGGTTTGAGAGCCACAAGACACAAATATTAATTCATGTTAATTATGAATAATTAATTGATGATTATTTATGATGACCAAACAGACATTGCTACAATTATCAGGCTGGTGACTGCTAATAGAGGCCTTCTGAGCCTCCATCGTGGCTGTCAGTCATTGAAGATTTTTGACAAAATTGCTTTGGAAGCTTCGACAGGGACCCCGTCCTCCCCTCAGCTCTAGCAGGGCCTGTGGAGGAAGCAATCTGATTTCACACACTAGTGCTGGCTTCAGTTCTGTACTTCATCTGATAAGGCCTGTCCCGGCCCAGCCCGGCTCCGTGCAGGAGGAGAATAGGGCCCTACTATGCTATAGGTTTTCTCAGCCCCTCTGCAAGCTGCAAAATAGACTCAAAGAACTGCATGTGGCTCATGAGCCTCGGTTTGGCCACCCCAGCTTACGATCATGAAGACTAGTTCTTTCTTTAAGAGCATTGCAAGAGAGCCACCTAGTCCAGAACTGGGTTCATACAGTGGCTAATGGGAAAGCCACAAGCAGCTCACGAGTGTAACAGCACTCTCCTACCCATGTTCCCCAGCAACTGCCTCTAATACTAGAAGTAGCCTATGACCATGAGGACTAGCAGCATTGATAGCCTTCTCTTTTGCTAATTTGTCTAATCCCTTTTAAAATCACCCTGTGTGCTCCTGGGTACTTGATTACCTTAATCTGAGGATAATAAAAAAGGAAAGATCCTGAAAAGATTTAGCCAGATGGTTTTGTGTGTTTAGCTCATCTTTCCCACCCTGGCTTCTCAGGGGAGCACTGGAATCTTCTACATGGCTAAACATGTAATTCTAAAAGCTTGCAAAAAGAGAACCGATGTGGTATGGAGGTGCAAGAGTTGGACTGAGGACCTAGGAGATCCGGATTCTAGTCTCCACCAGGCCATGAAGCCCACTGGATGACTTCAACCTAACCTACCTCATAGGGGTGTTGTTGTGCGAACAACATGGAGCTAAGTAAGCCACTGTGGGTTCCTCGTAACGGGGGGGGGGGGGATGGGACATAAATACAATGTAATAGTAACATTAATTGTCTGCCTCCTATGATAAATAGAGGAATGTTCCCATGACAGAAAGAAAGATTCGCAAAAGAAGATGAACAATCTGATTGTGAAGGCTTCTCAGCCCTGGCAACAAGCGAAAAGGGTGTTTCTTTTTGATTCCAGAAGGGACCTGTTGAGAGCAAAGGCTACAGGTGCAAAAGTAATTTTAAAAATCTACCTGTTAAGAAATCCAGCTGTTACAGATCTAAACCTGTGTTTGCAATCGAGGATATTTAAAAATCACTTAATCATTCAAGTTTCATTTTGCCATCTCACTCAGCTTGAAATCTGTGAAATTGGAATCCTGGCTGCAAGACTTTGGGGATCATACAGTTTTCTTCCTTGGAAGCAAAAAAGATATACATTTTTCCAAGGAATAAATGCGGAAAGGCCTGGTGTAAAAACACTCCCACACAATTTTCCAAAGAGAGATTGATTCAGGGAAGCAAACGCTAAATGCCCTTCTTTTGATTCCACCCACACAGCTTTGTTTTAGGACAGTTGAGCGTCCCAAGATACATTCAAATTTGGCTTGGAGTAATAAGATATTCCCCTAAAACCATCTGTTTATTTGTTCCTTGTTTTAAGATTAACTGAGGGCTATGGAAACATCCCCTTATGTTAGTCTTTTGCTGAAGTTCTGCTCCATAGTTCCCGACCTCCGGAGGTGAGCTCAGAGGCTATGGAAGAGCAGGGCTTTCTCTGTGGTGTCACCCAGATTCTGGAATGCAACCCACACGGACAGCGCAAGGTACCCACTTTATCATGACACCAATAAAAAGCTAGTACTCCCTTGGTTTGCCCAAGCATTTGTTACACAGAACTTCAAGTCATTCTCTGAGCTATTAATATCAGATGTTTTCACCGTACCATTGTTACAACCAGGAGTCGGAAAACAGTTCAGATTGAAAAGGGCTTGTAGCTCCGTGGAAAAGCCCTTGCTTTGCATGTGGAAATTCCCAGCTTCAAATGCCAGTACTTCCGGGTAGGACTGGAAAAAATCCTGCATGGCACCCTGGAAAACTGCTGGTGATAAGGCTTCCACTGCAAATTAGCTCTGTCTCTCTGTACCTGGCAGACAACCTGCCAGGTACCATAGACAGACAACCTGCCCCACCAGAAACTTCAGGTCAACCTGAATCGTACACTCCATCTTAAAGAACATGCACACCACCATGTTTGAAACTCTGGAAGTCTTTACCTAGAGGGCTGGCAACTCTAGTATCACCATCCGGGAAGGCCTGATTATGTTCACAGTCCAACACAGCCTGTTCAACCCCAGAGAAATTAGGGCCTGCCTCTTTAGCTGACGCCTGAAACAGAAATGAAGATACCAGTCAGCAAAGAAGAAACAGGGACATTGCTGAAAACAGAGAATGCTATAGCAGGAAAGAACCGCAAATGTCATTTATTCCACAGAATTCTTGCCAATTCAGGAAACTGTGGCTGCAGCGTTCCTGGGGTGCTCCTTTGCTGGGAATCCCACCCATGCAAGAGAAAGATTTTCTCCCAAGCATCAGTATGCCAGAATCAAATTCTGCATCAGCACCTCTGAGAGAAGAACAGTTCAAACTTGGTGACAGTGACAAGAAGAATGCAAGTGACAAGATTGCAAAATCTATTTTCTTTCTTTCTTTCTTTCTTTCTTTCTTTCTTTCTTTCTTTCTTTCTTTCTTTCTTTCTTTCTTTCTTTCTTTCTTTCTTTCTTTCAAGAAGCAAACATTGGCATGTATGATCTTGACATTTCCCCCTCCGCGTTGTATCTGTGCCGGATGGTGACTTTGTTTCCCTAGTCCTAAAGTAATCCTAACCCGGCCTTCCCCAGCCTGGTACCCTCCAGATATTCCTTGACTCCAGTTCCCATTGGTCCCAGCAAAAATGGCAAATGGTCAGAAGTGCTTAGCAGTTGTTGCCCAAAATATTAGGAGATACTTCCCAAGTCAGGAAAGGTCGCAGTAACTACCACACCAAGTGTAAACTCTTCATGGAGAAGACACAAGGAACAAAGCACCTTGCACAAAGAAAACTCAGAAGGGAAAATACATAGAAAGAGAGCGAGTCAGAAGGGGTCTCCCGGGCCATCTAGTCTGACCCCCGGCTCCAGTGGCTCCGCTCACGACATGCCCACCATGTGCACGCCCAGCCTATCCTTGAACACCCGCACCGATGGGGCCTCAACGACCTCCCGTGGAAGTCCAATACTTCTAAGTCACGCCTTCTCACTGACATACACATCTTCTATGTTTCTATGTTTTATGTATTTATTTGCAAGGCTTATATACCACTCTGTATTCCAGTACAGAGATCTCAGAGCAGGGAACGATAAAAGATAAATCAGAGAAAAAAATCAAAAGCTTCAGATAGCTCGCTCAGGGAGTCATCGCAGTGTTTTCGGGAGGTGCCAAAAACAGTAAAATGCTGCTGCCGGCTGGACGGCCCGGAGTCAGGGACCTGCACAGAAAGGGGGCCAACACCTGGAAGGGCCTCCTCTGGGCAGCCTCCATTCCAGAGGCTAGAGCTCCACAAGGAAACACCAAGAACGGGCTCATTGATGACCTCAGTGGCTGGGCAAGTTGGTAAGGGGGAAGGTGCTTTCTCAAGCAGGACTTGAAACCGGGCTGGGCAGGGAAGAGGCAGCCAGAGGCAGCCAGTGCAGCTCTGTCAGGGAGGGAGCTGCCTGCTGAGACAAGGCCGCTCCAGCTGAGCTGCTGTGGTCCAGGGTAACTCCCATTTCCAAACCAAAGAAACACAGAACACAGAAACAGAGTGAGACAGAAGGGCTCTCCTGGGTGATCTAGTATGTATGTATGTATTTAAAGTTTTTATATGCCATCCCCATTGCTACACAGCCTCGGGACAGCTCACAACAGTAAATAAATAAAACAAATACAATTACAATTACAATTAAAACTTGGAAACACACTGGCTGCACAATTAAAACTGTAAATATTAAAGATGATTAAAATACTGTTTGAATAAAAAGGTCTTGGCCTGGCACCGAAAAACAAATAACGACGGCGCCAGGCGGACCTCTCTGGGGAGCGCATTCCACAGATGGGGCGCCACCGCAGAGAAAGCCCTCCTCCGAGTACTTTGCCTCCTGATGTCTTTCATGGAGGGCTCCCGGAGAAGGGCCTCTGCTGCTGATCTCAAGGGGTGGGAGGGCAAATATGGAAGAAGGCGTTCCTTTAGGGATCCGGGTCCCAAGCCATTAAGGGCTTTATAAGTGATTACCAACACCTTGAATTGAGCCCGGACTTCAATTGGAAGCCAGTGAAGCTGGTAGAGGACTGGGGTTATATGAAAACAACGCCCAGTCCCCGTCAGCAACCTGGCTGCTCTATTTTGCACCATCTGAAGTATCCGGACTGTCTTCAAGGGCAGCCCCACGTAGAGCACGTTACAGAAATCCAACCAGGAAGTAACCAATGCATGCGTCACTGTCGCTAGGCAGTCGTCCTCCAGGTAGGGATGCAGCTGATGGATTAGCCGAAGCTGATGGAAAGCGCTCCTCGCCACCGCCGACACTTGAGCTTCCAAAGTCAGCTCCAGGTCGAGGAGCACTCCCAAGCTGCGGACCCTGTCCTTTAGAGGGAGTGCAACCCCATTCAGGACAAGATCCAAGTCACCTACCCAGGAGTTCGAACCACCTGCCAGCAGGACCTCTGTCTTGTCTGGACTGAGCTTCAGTTTATTGGCCCTCATCCAGCCCATTACCTCAGCCAGGCACCAGTTCAGCACACCCACTGCCTCACCTGGATTGGTTGAAAAAGAGAGGTAAAGCTGGGTATCATCAGCCTACTGATGATTCCGCAGCCCACACCTCCTGATGACCTGTCCCAGCGGTTTCATGTAGATGTTAAACAGCAAAGGGGACAGAATGGACCCCTGTGGTACTCCATGGCATAGCTGCCATGGCGCAGAGCCATAGTCCCCCAGCACCACCTTCTGGAATCGGCCGTTGAGATAGGAGCAGAACCACTGCAAAGCAGTGCCTCCAACCCCCAGTCCCGCAAGCCTATCCAGGAGGATACCGTGGTCGATGGTATTGAAAGCCGCTGAGAGGTCCAGGAGAACCAACAGGGACTCCCCCTGTCCTTCTCCCTGCACAGGTCATTGTACAGGGTGACCAAGGCAGATTCAGTACCGTACCCGGGTCTGAAGCCAGACTGAAATGGGTCCAGATAATCAGTCTCATCCAAGAGAGCTTGGAGTTGTCCCGCCACCACCCACTCCAACACCTTGCCCAAAAACAGGATGTTGGCCACCGGTCTATAAATGGCTGCCATCTCTGGATCCAGGGACGCCTTCTTTAGGACCAGCCTGACCATCGCCTCCTTTAGAGGGGCAGGCACCCGGCCATCCTTCGGAGAGGTGTTGATGACCTCCTGGATCCAGGAACCCACCCCATGTTTGGCTTTGGATAGTAGCCACGATGGGCAGGGGTCCAGCACAGAGGTGGTGGTACATACTCGTCCAAGCACCTTGTCCATGTCATCAGGCCACAATAACTGAAACTCATCCAACAATGTGTGACCAGACGGTAACATCGGCACCTCCCCTAAGGAATCTGAGTCACTAGTGGAGTCCAGCTCGTGACGAATCTGAGCGACTTTCTCCTTGAAGTGCTGGGCAAAGTCATCACAGCAGGTTTATTTATTTATTTTATTTATTTATTAAAACATTTTATCGAGGGTTATCGAGGGTGGTACAGGATCTTTCTTGGGGCCTGGCTGTACCAGCCCCTGTACCACCCGAAAAAGTTCCGCTGGATGGCACTGTGAGGAGGCAATGGAAGTGGAGAAGAATTTCTTTTTCGCCGCCCTCACCACCACAGCATACGCCCGATAATGGGCTCTTGAGTGTGTTTGGTCAGATTCATCCTGAGATTTCCTCCACCTATGCTCTAGCCGTCTCCCAACCTGCTTCATCGCCCGTAATTCAGGTGTGTACGTTCATGGGTCGGGCCAATGAAATGTTGAGACAGCCCCATGGCTGTCATGGAGGCCATGAAGTCCTGAGCCGCCCCGGTCAGACCAGTCTCGGCATGGAGATTGAAGTCCCCCAGGACCAACATCCTGGGGGTCCTCAACACCAGGTCCGAGACGATCTCCGTCAGCTCAGGCAGGGAGACTGTTGGGCAGAAGGGTGCACGGTACACCAACAGAATCCCCAATCTGTCTCGGTCGCCCAACACCAAGTAGAGGCACTCCAGCCCTGGCCTCGAAGGGACCAGGAGTCCCGTGAGGGAGATGGAGGCTCGGTAAACCAAAGCGACCCCCCTCCCCTCCCCTCCAGGCGTGAACAGTGCTGAACCAGATACCCGGGCGGGCACATTTGAGAGATGGATACGTCCCCCCCTCTCCCGTCCAGGTCTCTGTGATGCAAGCCAGGTCGGCCCCCTCATCCACAATCAAGTCGTGGATGAGGGATGTTTTATTATGGACCAACCTGGCATTAAGTAACAGCACCGTCAGGCCTGAGGGGCAGTTGATAAGCATACCTGGAACCTTCCGGCTGGGGGAATAACCAGAAGGGGGAACAGGTGTCAACCATCTGTCCCTCCTTCTTCTATGCAGACCCGTTAATTCCCCAATGCCATAATGACCTTTGCCCATGACCACCCCAATGGCGGCGCCCATGCGCTCCCCAGGCAACCCCATAGAAGCAGCCAAGTGTGAATCCATTAAAAACAGACAGAATAAAACCAGATAAAAACAATTACAAGCAATAAAACCTCACCACCCCCCAACAGCAAATTAAAGAAGCCGACCCACAAAGTCCCTGGCCAGCCCAGCCCTTGCACGGCCCCGAACGGCCCCAGTGGCGTCACCGCCTTTAGGCTGACACCCTTCGGCTGCCGGCCCCGGTCCCGGCCGGCGAGTTAAAGCCCATATGAGCCCCAGCTCCAGCCAGCTCCACTTATGACATGCCCACCATGTGCATGTCCAGCCCATCCTTGAGCACCCTCACCAGTGGGGCTTCAGCCACCTCCTGTGGAAGCCCATTCCATACCCTCGGGGTCCTATCAGGAAGTACTTCCTGGCATGCACCCTAAAACTTGGTTCCCCGAGCTTGGCTCCATTGGAACATGTCCTGCCCTCCACTGCGGGGGGAAAAGGGTCATGACCCACCTCTGCATGGCACCCCTTCACATACCTGTATGTCACTAACAGGTCCCCTCTGAGTCTCAGTCTCCTCTTCTCCAGGCTGAAAAGACCCAGTTCCCTCCGTCTCTCCTCCCATGGCTTACCCTGCAAACCAGCCACCATCCTAGTGGCCCATCGCGGCACTGATTCCAACCTCGCTATATCCCTCTTGTAATGAGGGGCCCAGAATTCAACACAATACTCCAGCTGTGGATGCACCAGAGTCATACAGAGTGGCAGTCTTAGGGCAGCCCCACGCACAGAGCACCAGAATCATCCAGAGCTGAGGTTATGGCCACATGAGGCCACGGTGGCTCCTCCAGACCTGAGGGACTGCAGTCCATTGGTGGGTAATGGGCCAAAGGTGGAACAGGCAGGTTAGGTTCAAAAGCAAATATCATGCGGCCCAGAATACCAATATATTATTATTATATTTATTTGGATTTATATTCTACCTATTCCCAGTACTGGGACTTGGTTTAGCCCTTCCTGCCAGCAATGACACTTTTGTGTGTCAAGCTTTGAGAACAGGGGAAATGATGCATGAAAGCCCCAGAGTCCCTGAAAGGTTGTGGGAAAGGTGGCTTGTGGCCCTCCGGGGAACCCTGGAAGGGGAGTTCGGGACCCCAGGAGGGCCAGATAAGTACCTGGCATTCCTCATCCCTGGTCCCAGGTGTTACCACCTGATTTAAGACCTTTTGTGGTTTTTTCCACCACAGGGTGATGTCCACACCACAGGAACTGGAATGCCCTGACTGATCTCGGCCCGGCTACTCAGCAATCTACCGGCTGATCTCCCAATTTGCTTTAAAGGATGGCTGGCACAAACCAGGCAGACTCACTAGGAGAACCTGGCCAGAATGATTTTAAGTGCTGTCATTTTAAATGAGGAACCCAAGATGGGTGTCAGCAGCACCCTGGCCCCCGGCAAGATTCTGGGGCCCTGGCAACTACCCATGGATGCCAGGCACCAACACCAGCCCCAGCTACACTAGCTCAGTCAGGACTCATCTCAAAGTATAAAGGCGTTGGGGATTGTGGCCGAGACAAAGCTCCTCACCTGCTCCTCCTGCCTGTCCACCTTCCGCTTCTTCGGCTGGAAGCCTTCAGCCAGGGCCACAGCCTGGGCGCACGTCTTCGGGCAACCTTCCACCACCCAGCTCTGCGTCTCCGGGGGCAGGATGGCCAGGAACTGCTCCAGGATCAGCAGCTCCAGGATCTGCTCCTTGCTGTGCCGCTCCGGCTTCAGCCACCGGCAGCAAAGAAACCAGAGCCGGCTGCAGGCCTCCTGGGGCCCCTCGGAGTCCCGGTAGCGGAACTGCCGGAATTGCTGGCGCTGGATCTCCAGCAAGATGGCATCCTCGTCCGGGACCTCTTCCTTCGCCTGCCCAGAGGAAGACGAGTCTCTGCAGGCCTCCTGGAATTCTCCATCGAAGCCCAGCTGGGTTTGGGTCTCCCGTTCTTCTGTGAGGCATTGGCTGCCTCCTGCCTCCACCTTGGGAGCAGGTGGAGATGCCTGAGCACCCATCTGGCGAGAGGACTCCAGGCCGTGTGGGCTCAGGACACCAGAGCTAGGGGACCTGACGGTCTTTTGGGCCTCCTGACGTCGTGTCTCTCCGCACAGGAGGTTCCCCTCTGCTGGCTCATGTTTAATTGGCTTTCCAGGGGATTTTGGAAGGAAAGCCTCCACGGCTGGAGTGACAGCAGGCCCGTTCTCCCCCTCCTCCCCTGCTGAGGGGTCAGCTGCCTCCGCCTCCACCATGAGGCCTGGTTCCTCTTCCCCCCGTTCCTTTTCCACTTCCAATGGCACCATCGGCTCTGTTTTGGCCTGGAGCTCGACTCCAGAACCAAAGGCTGCTCCCTCCTCGGCAGCCATCTTGCGCAAGGCGAATTCACTAAACCAGGTTAGCCTCCCAAGGGGTCTTTGTTTCTCCTCTCGAAGCACAGGGAATCCCAGGCTAGAAAGCAGCTAAGGACAAGAGCGGAGAACCTTCCAGAGGGGCTTCACCCTGAAAGAAAAACATGTGAATCAGAATAAGAGCCAGCAACCATCTTTGCTTTGTTTGGAAGAGGTTTTGACTATTCAGCATACCTCACTACAGTGAGATATGTGCAGAATTAGAACAGTGCAGAATTAGAACAGACCCTCGTGGCTGAGTTTTGGTTATCACGTCTTCATTCACGCATTCACACAAACTCATTATGGGTTATGATGGATGCAGGGTTAGGAAGCGGCCTTCTGCTGAGCCAGGTTCTGGGTCCGTCAAGCTCAGTCTCGCTGATACCGATTGGCAGCAACTCTACAAGGTTTTGGGCAGGCGTTTTCCCAGCCCACCCTGGAGATGCCAGGCACCAAGCCTGAAACCTGCATGCAAAGCAAAGGTTTAACCCCTGAGTTATTGTCTTCACCTAGAGATGAAGTAAGACTCCAGTCCTCATTGTTCTGAATAAAGAGCTGAATTCAACAGGAAAATAAACTGTCTTTATACTGAATCAGATCTTGTCCATGTGGGCCCCTGTCATGGATTTTACAAGCCACTATTCCACTATGTACACAGTCAGCCTTTCTCCCGCTTTCTGGGAACTAGTCCGTTTCAGTTTTCTCCTCATAGCAAAGGCAGCTCTTATCTACCAGATGATTAGGGGACACGGCTTCAAGGCACTCTCACTGGTGTTCTTCCAGACAAGTTGAAGGCTATGTGCTTTTGGCTTGCTTTCAAGAAACTAGCCTGGCTTTTGGACACTGGGAAAATTCACTAGACTCAACAACGTTTTTGCCATTCTTCTGGAAAAGCCTAAAACATACAAACTTTTAGTTTTGGAAAGTGACAGCAAAAAGCAAAACAAGCAAGCAAAAACCCTTGAAATAATACCGCATGAGCATTTGTGAGCTGGAATCTACAAGGTAAGAGAAGGTTCCTATGGCCCCCTAGACAGCATCTAGGAGACCATAGGATATTCCGAATTCCCATATCCAAGGTTGGAGGCAAAGCTCTGACCCTGGAGCTGAGAGTCTACACTCCAACCGCCCACCTCAAAGCCAGTCCAAGAAAGCACCCTGCAGACCGCCTCTCCAAGGTTGGGAAGTCAACTTCAGAAAGAGAGTAAGGCAGAATTGATTCTAGGACATGGGAAGGGGGAAGGACTGGGGCCACCTATTCTCAGTCCTGATGATGTACTAGCATCACAAGCAAAATCAACAAAGTTGTGCCTTAATGAACTCTCCATTCTGTATCATATGCAGGGTTCATTCCTGAAGAGCAGCTTTTCTGCTTGACTGGGTAACACTTCATGCTCTGTTGCATTTATTTCATGCTTTCATGGAGTTCCTTTATATTATTTGATTGAGGACAGCTTATAATGATTTTGTTTTTTTCTTTTAAGTGAAATTATTTCTCTGTACATCACTCTGAGACTGCTTTCTGCAGAGAGAAGCAATGTGTACATTTAGTAGTGAAATGTAGTAGTGACACACTGTATAATTCCTGACCAGTCTAGATTAATTCCTTTGATTGTATAATTTGTGTGATATAAATGGGAAACGGCTTTTTTGTCTTTTTTGAAATTGCATGAAGAAAAGCCTACAGAATGTACAAGTTGGATCTTTGACAGAACAGAGCTTCGGACAGAGGCTTTGTTACCACATGTCCTCATTCACACACATTCAGTCATGGCACGGTGAACCCAAGATGAGAACACTCCTTTTTACTGAATCAGACCCTTGTGCCATCTGGCCCAGACCTGCAGGCACTAACTGACAGTTACTCTCTTTCCTAGACCTTCCAGCAGATTGTGGGCACTGAATCTGAGACCTTCTGCATTTTTGCTCAGGCTGAGATTGTAGAGAAGCCTGAAACAGAGTTCTTTGTCCACTCAAAAACAGCTTTTTCACAGCCTGGAGCCCACCGACTTGTTGGATGCCAAATCACCCCCAGTCAGCCAACAATAACCCCCTCCGGCGACATCTCCCACTCCCACGCAGCGCATTCCCACGTTCTGCCTCCCCGTGTCTGGCTGAGGGTGATGGACGTTGTAGTCCAACAGATCCGGAGGGCGCAGGCCGTCCTGAAAGGTGGGTTGTGAATGCCAAAGGTTACCATCCCTTTATATCCGGGTTTCTCCAAATCCGCATTTTTATAGCCTGGGAATGACAGAGGCGGAGCGGGGGAACAGGGCTTGCACAGAGGGGGAAGCGCGGCTGGCTGGTAGCTTGCACGGATCATCCCTTACTCTTTCCGGACAGGCAAGCACCACCACGAACTCCGCTCCCCCGCAACGCTCCCACTCTGCATTTCCTGCGACGTGTCCCACCCCCACGCGCGCATTCCCACGTTCAGCCTCCCCATTCTCACCACGCGGCCGCCATTCATCTCCCGCTGTGCAGCGGCTGAGCGTTCCAACCGGAAGGAACTCTCGGGGTTTTTTTCACTCTCCCTTTCTACCAGCAAAAGCCTTTGAACTTTCTCAGCCCTTCTAGGAAACTCGTTCCAGTCAGCTCTATCATCTTAACCCGTCAAATAATCCCCCCTTCACAGGAAAAGAATAGCAGCAACGAGAAGGGGTTTTGGGGCGCAGGTGGGGGTTAAGGGTCGTACAGGAATATTTTTCAGACTTGGGTACGAAAGAGACCCAAGCCCCACATGCCTGCAGCTCCAGGATCATCTCCTGGAGATGAAAGGTGGGACATTCGGGACAGATAAAAGCACAGCATTAGATTAAGCGGTTGTGATGGCCTCCGACTTGGAGAGCTTTAAAAAGGGGGTCCCTAAAGCGGGATTAGGGACTTCATAATGAGAGGGAAAACTTCGTGAGACCTACAGCAACATTGCTTTGCTTTCTCTCCAAATATAGGAGTAGCCCTGCTCAGCGTTCATGGAAGGATGGGGGCCAGATCGCAACCCTCTTCCCTCGCTCAGGACTGGCTTGAATAGAAACTTTTTTATTCTTCCGTACTTTTAATGTTTAATTTTAACTGTGTTTTTATGCTCAGTTCGTGGATCACTTGTATTATTTAGGTATATATGTATTTACTGGATTTGAATTGTAAGCCCTCCAGAGACCAACTGGGTGTCTGGACGGGGTAAAAATACCCAAATAAATAAATAAATAAATAAAGCTGCCAAGGATGCAAATTTGCAGAGGACACAACATTGGGTGGGATAGCTAATACCCTGGAAGACAGAAACTAGATTCAAGGTGATCTTGATAAGTTGGAGCGCTGGATGGAAAAGAACAGATAGAAATTCAGTAGGGATGAATGCCAGGTTCTGCATGTGTTGTTATACCATGGGGGGTGCAAGTGAGAAGAATCATAGAATTGTTGTGGTTCACAAGCTGAATATGAGTCAACAATGTGATGTGGCTGCAAAAAGGGCAAATGCTATTCTGGGCTGCATTAATAGTAGCATCACTTCCAAAATCCACGAAGTACTAGTCACCTATCGCTCAGCACTGGTTAGGCCTCACCTGGAGTCCTGTGTCCAGTTCACACTTCAAGAAAGATGGAAACGAACTGGGGAAAAGTTCAGAGGAAGGCGACAAGGATGATCTGGCGAATGGGACCAAAGCCATCTTGAAAGAACTGGGCATGTTTAGCCTGCAGAAGAGGCAGCTGAGGGGACATTGCACTGCACTTTCCAAATACTCGAGCGGATGTCACAGAGGAGGGCCAGGATCTCTTCTCGGTCATCCCAGAGTACAGGACATGGAAGAACAGCCTCAAGTGAGAGGATGTCAGATTCTGGCTAGTTATCAGGAAAAATTTCCTGACTGGTACAGCAGTACAACAAGGGGCCAGTTATCTGGGGAGCTGGTGGGCTCTGCCTCACTGGAGGCCTGCAAGAGGCGACTGGACAGCCATCTGAGAGGGTCGGTATAACTGGGAGTCCCGCACTGAGCAAGGGGGTTGGACCCAATGGCCTTAATGGCCCCTTCCGACATTATTATTATTATTATTATTATTATTATTATTATTATTATTATTATTATAACATTTCTATGCCGCCCCTTGCCGAAGCCTCGGGGTGGCTTACAACACAGTAAAATACATTGAAATACAATAGAACATAATAAATTACCAATAAATACGAAAATACAAAAAATACATTGAGATACAAACATCATAATATAAAATTAAAATTAACAGTATAAAATAAGTAGATAAAGAATACAGGAGGAGAAAAGAGAAGGAAGAAGAAGCTCTCTCTCTCTCCCTCTCTCTCTCTCCCTCTCTCTCTCTCTCTCTCTCTCTCTCTCTCTCTCTCTCTCTCTCGTTTTGAAGAAAATGAAGTCGGGCATCTGGCAGGAGCTGTAGGATCCTTACTCCCAGAATCTAATATAATCTAACAATAGATTGTCATGTGCTGTCAGGCTGTCTCCAGCTTATGGCGACCTTATAATTGAACAAAAGCCCGCCACCGTGTCCCATCCTGAACAGTCCTGCTCAGGTCTTTTAAATTCACAGTTGCAGTTTTCTTTATGGAATCAATTCAGCCCAGAGTGTGCCTCCCCCTTCTTTTTCTTCTTCGTCTTTATTTATTTTATTTTATTTTATTTTATTTATTTTTCTATTTATATCCTGCCTTTTTCCTACAAAGGGCTCAAGGCAGCTTACATCATTCTCCTCTTCCATCTTATCCCCACAACAACAACCCTGTGAGGTAGGTTGGGCTGAGAGTCTGTGACTGGCCCAAAGTCTCCCAGTTGGCTCCATG